>NC_138372.1:71411848-71469456 GCF_054177405.1 Leptonychotes weddellii | reverse complement strand
CATTCCTTTTGATGGCTGCATAATATTCCATTGTGTATATATACCACATCTTCTTTATCCATTCATCTGTTGATGGACATCTTGGCTCTTTCCACAGTTTGGCTATTGTGGACATTGCTGCTATAAACATCGGGGTGCACAGGGTACCTTACTTTTTATTCAAGACTTTTAGACCACTTTCCAGTTTTATGCTGTATTCATAGAAGGGGGTGGTGTTCGACCCAATTACATGCCTCTATGCATGTATCCTATTCCTACTGTAGGTAAAAAAAGATGTTTAAATTTGCTGATGAAAATATGTGTTTCTGATGATGACAATTTCATTGAAGAACTAGAGTTGAATCCTCAAACATGACAAAAAAGATGGGTCTGGTAGAGGACGGTAAGGTGAGATAATGAAATCACTTAAAAAAGGAAAATTAAAAATAAAAAACAAAGTAAGAAAGGGAATTAGACCCTAGAGAGGATGAGATACCCAGGAAAGAAGCCTCTTAGGGGTATTGACTAGGGAAGGATAAGCCTCAAAAGAGTTAAGAGATTTTTAGGATGAAATCTGGGTAAACAGCCAATTTAGAGACTATAGAATCAATCAGAAATGAGGGATTTGAATCTGGTACTCAGAATTAAAGGGCCAAATAAATAACCTTAAGAGACAATGTTCCACTGGCCAAGGAACAGGACCAGTTAGAATTGTAAAGTCAGACTTGGATACAAAACTGTGTCAGATGGGATATTTTTCTGATATTGTGCCAGATGCTATGCAAAGTACAGTGTAGTCTTACTCTCAAGGAATTTACAATCTGAAGGGGAAAAGTGGAACAGTTAATTTAACAAAGACTGTATGGTTGATACTGATAGTGAGTACTTAATAGTTCAGAAATGGGAGATAACACAGCACATAATTTTGTTTATTTTGATTAAGAGTTGTTGTACTGTCCTTGATGCTTAGGGACAAGCTAAACTGTGAGTTCCTTGATGGCAAAGATTGTGCCTTATTCAGCCTTATATTTCTTAGAGTCTTTCAAAAATCCTAACACAGTGCTATGAACTCATGGATTCAGTCAGTTCTCTTGGTATTCAAATTGTCCTGAATCTGACCAGTAGAAACTCTTTCAAGTATCTCTATCTTTTTTTCTCTCTCTCTTGCTCTTCTTTTCTTTTCTTTCCTTTCCTTTTCTTTTCTTTTCTTTTCTCTTCTTTCTTCAACTAGTATCTATTTTTTCTACAACCCCATTAGTCTTTGAGCACTTCTGTGTTTTCTGGTACTAAGTGGCAAGGTTTTTTTTGTTTTTTGGTTTTTGGGTTTTTTTTTAAGATTTTATTTATTTATTTGAGAGAGAGAGACACAAAGATAGCAATAGCACAAGCAAGCAGGAGCGGGGAGGAGAGGGAGAAGCAGGCTCCTTGCCGAGCAGGGAGCCCGATGCAGGGCTCGATCCCCCCCAGGACCCTGGGATCATGACCTGAGCTGAAGGCAGATGCTTAACCGACTGAGCCACCCAGGCGCCCCACTAAGTGGCAAGTTTTTAAATAGTACTTTACAGTAAACGAGAATAGCTAGATTTTCAAATGCATTGTAGTGAGACAATGTCTATTAGTACTAATCTATAAATTGCATAATAAGTGGTTCCAACAATTAGATTGGAAATGGAAGTCATAAAAAACCACTTAAGGGAAACTGGATGTCAGATACCACTTAGGTTATGAGAAGTAAAGGCAGATGATAATAAGCGTTTCCTTTTTTCTTTTTTTTTAATATTGATTGATTTTAGGGAGATAGAGAGTGGGAGAGGGCAAATGAGGGGAGGGGCAGAGGAAGAGGAAGAGGGAAAATCCTCAAGCAGATTCCTCACTGAACGTGGAACCCGACTCAGGGCTTGATCCCAGGACCCTGAGATCATGACCTGAGCTGAAATCAAGAGTTGGCCACTTAACCAACTGAGCCACCTAAGTGACCCAATAATAAGCATTTCTTAAAGAAACTAGAACTAACTATAACACCTGTAGTGACAGGTTTTATAGTTGCTTATAAAGCAGTTCTTAAATAGATTTCATTGACTAAGGATAGAAGAGACTTACTCCATTAGCATTCCCATGAAAACACCATCTAATAGCATATTCTTCTATCTTAGACATGAGAAAAATAAGATATAAATGCTTAAAACTATTTCAGGCGTACCTCGGTGGCTCAGTCAGTTAAGCCTCCGATTTTTCATTTCAGCTCAGGTCATGATCTCCGGGTTGTGAGATTGAACCCTGTATTGGGCTCAGCACTGGGCGTGGATCCTACTTAAGATTGTCTCTCTCCCCTGCAATGAATTACATGGTTAACAGTTGACTTAGACCACACACAAATAAACCATATAATTAAAAAAAAAAAACCATTTCAGTAATATGTATAATACCAATAAGATTTTAACATGACTACAGAATTAGATGTACTTGTTAACATTTAAGTGAAACTAATAGGATATGCTTAAAGATTTCATTCAGCCTGATGTGAGCAACCAAATGAGCTACAGTTTTAAAGTCCAGTGAACTTACTCGTATACTCAGGTTTCAAGACTTGTGTATTCATTTTTAAATTTTTTCACTTATTCAAAAGCTGATTATCCTGGGGCTCCTGGGTGGCTCAGTTGGTTAAGCGTCTGACTCTTGATCTCAGCTCAGGTCTTGATCTCAGGGTCATGAGTTCAAGCCCTCTGTTGGGCTCCAGCTGGATGGGAGCCAACTTAAAAAAAAAAAAAACTAATTATCCCTACTCTTCATCTAACTCTTACTTTCTCCGTTCATTATCATGCCAGTATTTCTAAACACATCCATAAAAGGGAGAAGAGAGGAAAAATTATAGATATATGTGTAATTTATCAAATTCTTAATAACAGTTCCGGATTATTTTGTTTGTTTTTTTAATTTGATGTTTAGTTTTGTTTCTGAATTTTGTGTCTTTGTTCTCCAAAAAGAACTTACTACACATGGTTGAGAAACTATCAGTTTTGGAACATTGGGCTTAGAGTCAGGAGACCTGAATTCTAGGCCTAGTTCTACCACTGATTAACTGTGTGCCCTTAGGATGCCAATTTACCTCATATATTCATTCACTCAGTGAGCATTTGGATATCATTTAGCTCCCAAGCATGCCTCAGGCCTTGTCTCATTTACTGCATCCTAAAGAAGTCATGCTAAATAATCTTTAAAGTGCTTTCCATCCCCATCCTGTGCTAGTTATCTAAAAGTCATTGTCCCACTTGTGAAGGAATTCAGACTGGTAGGGAGAACAGTCTGTATGGACAGTGCTGTGGTAGAACCACGTGGCACCGTGGCCTGGAAATGTGTCCAAAGTCTCTGGGCGTGGAGCTACCTAAACTATGTCGAAGGAGGAATAGAAGATAGCCAGGACATGCAAGACTATTGAATCACAGATCTGTACCTCTGAAACAAATAATACATTATATGTTAAAAAAAAAAAAAAAGAAGAAGAGGATAGCAGGAGGGGAAGAATGAAGGGGGGGAATTGGAGGGGGAGACAAACCATGAGAGACGATGGACTCTTTGAAAAACAAACTGAGGGTTCTAGAGGGGAGGGGGGTGGGAGGATGGGTTAGCCTGGTGATGGGTATTAAAGAGGGCACGTACTAAATGGAGCACTGGGTGTTATACGCAAATAATGAATCATGGAACACTACATCAAAAACTAATGATGTACTGTATGGTGATTAACATAACATAATAATAATAAAAAAAAAGAAGATAGCCAGAAAAAGGAGAGTAGAAGAGTATTTAGGTAGAGAGGCCATCATATGCAAAGGTTTGGAGGCAAATAACGAGCTCAAGAGAGAGAGAAGGAGCAGCTATAAAAATAACAGGGAAATCGGGGCGCCTGGGTGGCTCAGTCGTTGGGCGTCTGCCTTCGGCTCAGGTCATGATCCCGGGGTCCTGAGATCGAGCCCCGCATCGGGCTCCCTGCCCGGCGGGAGGCCTGCTTCTCCCTCTCCCACTCCCCCTGCTTGTGTTCCCTCTCTCGCTGTGTCTCTCCCTGTCAAATAAATAAAATCTTAAAAAAAAAAAGAAAAATAACAGGGAAATCAGTAGAGAGGGACACTTCTGAAACCAGAAGCTTAGCCTGATCAGTTTGTCATGTGTGGTTCTGAAAATAGCTTTCAGAGAGATTGATCTGATGGCTGAGGGTAAAGCTTTCTTAATCAAACGAGAGGAAATCCAAAAAATAGAGTCTTCTTCCTTGATTATGCTTTGAATTATATTCTCTTTAAGACCTTGGCCCAAACAGTGCATTTGAGAGTGAGTTTGAATCTATTCAGTTTAATTTAGATATTCTCTTCCTATTATTCAAGCTACCCAATACTTCACACTTGTTTTTTAGTGTTATATATTCTTAAATCTAAAAGTCCAGTTTCTTCAGCTATGCCAAGATTTTGAAATATAGCCAATCATTTTTAAAACCTTGTTTTCTTTTGCAACAAGTAATTCAGTTTTAAAATGCTAGTTTTTAAAAGAAACAATAACATCGTATTGACAGTTTTTCAAACTAGGAATGTTTGTAAATGTGTTCTACAAACTTAACTAAGTGTCAACTAAAGGAGAATTGATAAAAGATGAGCTAGCTCCCTCAGATTTACAAAAACTAAAAATTTTAAATTGTGGTTGGAAGTCTTTAGTGCAGTAAATCATGTGCCTTTCATGGACCCTATCTCACAGATGCAGTTGGACTTGAGATAATCAGATTTTCACTCCCCACGAACTGGACAGCTAAAATGTCATACCAATAATATGTGTCAAGACTTAGTGCTACTTTGCTGCCTGTCTGATTTAAGTTGTTGTGGTCAGTCTGAGGAACCTGTGATATGATAAGATAGCATTCATGAGGTCATGTGGTTTACAAGTGCCCAATCTTAACTAAGCAGCCTATGAGCACCCCAGAATGAGGAAGAGAGGGATACTAACCTTTTCTGTTTGAAAACTCATTTTGTGTTCAGTGACAAAATAGTGTAAGTCTGTGGCTATACATGTATATTATGTATTTTTAAAATTATTTTTCCATCAGGAGTCAATTTTAGTTTCTGGAAAAAACTGAATGTTACAAATGCATTCATCTTTTACTTAATACTTCTGTCTAAAGCAGAATATTTTTACTGCAAATATTTTCTGCCTATTAAAATGAAGCTGGAGAAGGTAGCCACCACTTCATTTTTTCTGTTGAGGAAAAAATTGGATGTTGAAGATTAAACATTGTTGGTGAATTTTTTTAAATCAAATTTTCTACATTTCCTAAATAGAAAATTATTTATTTTCAATGTGGCAATATCTCCATTGGAAACATACCCACAAAATATATATATTTAAAATAGGTTTATTTGAGATATAATTCACATATAGTACAGTTCATTCATTTTAAGTGTACAGTTCAGTAATTTTTAGTATATTCACAGAGTTGTGCAACCATTATCACAATTTTAGAATGTTTTTATCACTCCAAAAACTAATACCACTCCCATTAGCAGTCATTCCTCATTTCCCCCATGCTCCCTTCCCCCAGCCCTAGGCAACCACTGATCTACTTTCTGGCTCTACAGATTTCCCGATTCTGGACATTTCATGTAAATGGAATTATATAATATATGGTCTTCTGTGACTGGTTTCTTTATTAGCATAATGTTTTCGAGGTTCATTCATGTTGTAGCATGTATCAGTACTTCATTCCTTTTTATTACCTTGTAATATTGTATCAGTGGGTATACCACATTCTATTTATCCATTTATTGGTTGATGGACATTTGGGTTGTTTTCACCTCTTGGCTCTTATAGATAATGCTGTTGTGAGCATTCAATGTACAAATTTCATTGTGACCATATGTTTTCATTTGTCTTGAATGTCACTAGTGGAATTGCTGGGTCATATTGTCACTCTGTTTAATCGTTTGAAGAACTGCCATACTGTTTTCCAAAGCAGCTGTACCATTTTACATTTCCACCAGCTGTGTATGAAGGTTCCAATTTCTCCACATGCTTGCCAATACTTGATATTATCTCTCCTTTTTGTTACAGCCATCCTAGTAACTATGAATGTCATCTCATTTTGGTTTTGATTTGTGTTTTCCTGCTCTGGTGGCTAATGATATTGGGCATCTTGTCATATGCTTATTAGCCATCTATATCTTCTTTAGAAAAATATTTACTCAGATCCTTTGCCCATTTTGTAATTGGGTTGTCTTTTTATAATTGAGTTGTAAGAGTTCTTTATATACTTTAGATATAAGTCCCTTATCAGATAAGTGATTAAAATTTGAATAAGAGAGACTGAGAAAACCTATGATCTTAGCTTAGAGAAGAATGATTCCTCTTAATGGTTCAATCCAGATAGAAAAGAAGTACTTTGTTTTGATGAGGATGTTTTACTAAACATTTGAATTTTTTCAGTGCTTCAGCTGAAGGTTAAATCAAATGAAATGTACTTTGATGTAGCTTTAAAAGTTCAGAGTGAAACAAGTGTGAAGTGATTTATTTCCTGTAATTGGTCATAAATTTACATAGAAGCTCATATATTCCTAACCTCATCACCATTGACATTATAGTACCTTCTAAATAATGTTAATGGTTTCAATTTTATCAAGATGTGTCAGCTGCCAGGAAGAGTACCATGCAGTTTCATTTTGTTTGCCGTAGTATACTGGATAAATCTAAGTATACACTATAGAAAGACTAAGAGTTCTTTCTAAATGACTTAACTCTTCCCCCTCTCTCCTTCTCTGGTAACAAATGCACAATATAAATTTCTTCAGTGCCAGACTTTCCTTTCCACCTTTTTCACTTATTATTGTGGGTACATATATTTTCTTTGCTTTTAAAAGCATGAGTTTTAACTATTGCATTTTATACATTTAACACAGAATCTGTATGTTTTTTAAATTTTAAGTGCTTTATCTGGTTTTTAAAAATAATTTACTTAGCTTAAAGCCAGAACCACTTTCAACATTGTCTATTTTGTATTATTTCAAAAAAATTCTTGAGTTTTTCAACTTAATCTACTTTTAAGTACTCTAGGTCTGAATTTTTGCTCCTGTCTATGTAATACAATGATCAAAAAGTCATGACCTCCAATTGATTGCTTTTATTGGTTTCCTGTTCTGATTCACTGGAAATCTTTTGGTTTGGGTGCTTATGGCTAGTTAATCTTTGTCATGTGTCCAATTCATTTTTGAAAGAAGCTGATAATTGAGAATTAATCTAGCACATCATTTCCCTTTTACATTTTGAAAACTGAGAACACTATTAAACTATTATGTAAGGATTTCGACAAAATTACCGATTATACTTTGGAGAAAGAAAGCAAAGCCTCTAGAACTTAGAAATACAAATCTTTGTGATTATTGAACTTTATGTCCATCTTCTCATATAAAATTTTATATCTTATACATCACTTACAGAAATGTTACATTTAGCGTTAACAAGGATAGTTCAGTGTTTTACAAAGATTGATTATATAAACCCAAATGTACAAATAGGAGCTTTTATAATCTGATATGACTCAGTCTTGGAAACTTAACTGCATCTGTTTTGCAGTTCGCTTGGTATCACATGACTCACTTAAATGGTTTAAACCCTGTCTGGTAGTGATCAAAGTTCATTTGGTTAGGGGTTTTTTTGGTGTGTGGATGACTTTTTTCCACTTTGTTGTGGACTGATTGTCTTTCAGAATATTCAGTGCAGCCCTTCTTATTCTTTTGAATCTCAGAAAGTGGTAGTTGTCTGTACAATTCAGCCTCCAGTCACACACGGGGGAAATTTTCTTAACTTGAAATAACTTGAAATAAATAATATGCATGGAAGCACTTTTAACTGTAAAACCTCATATAAATATGAGTTTATTATTAATTTTATTACCCCTACACATTAAAATTGAGGAAGGATAATCTGTTGTGTCTCTTTAAAATCAACTGCAAAAATCAACCCAAACCTTTTCAAGTTACCAGTGTTCTAAAATTACTAGAAGAAAGCAGACACATAGAGAACATGTGTACTCTATCCACATGGACACTAGCCCAGGTGATCAAATTTCTCAGCACAGATTTCTCTATTATTTATTAGGAAGTTATATTTAAAGGCTACAAATCTTTAAAGCTATAACATTTCTCTGTTTTACAAAAGAAACTTCTATCTTAACCTCTAGAGGTTTAGCTAATGAAGTAGACTAATGAGAAATTTTTTAAATACTTGTGTATCTTTAATGATTATGAAGTCCTTTGGGCCTTCAGAATATTCATTCCTGCAGGGTTTTCTCCCTGCTTTCAAATTTTACTGATAATCTTTATGTGAAATAGCTGTAATAAGTTTTAATACTAGTTTTTAGTGTTTGAATTTTTACTATCATGCAGTTAGAAACTCTGCTATTTCCTGTCAAAACCTACGTTCATCAGACTATGAACATGACAGTTTCCTGTTTTCTTATTAGCTATACTGCCTCTTGTGCTATATTCTTCATAAGTTGTATAATATCTTAACACTTTCTTTTCTAATTACTAAATACTTTCTTTGGGTCAGTATTGTTGAATACATGCAGAGAAATCTTAAAATCCAATCTCTTTGAAGCTAGTGAGAGGTTAAGATTTTGTTAGCTTTTTAAGCTGTAATGAGTATGTCAGCATATCTTAAGTATTATTTAAACAAATTCTGTGTTTTTATTTCTTTACTGTGTCTCTTCATGCCTAACATGATGAAGCAGTCCATATCAGGTAAGAAACAGTGCATTTATTGGGGTCTCGTATATTAGCACTCCCCTCTGTCTTCTTCTTCTTCTTCTTCTTCAAAAAGGGTGAGATGAATAATTAGTACCAGAGGGCTTTCTCGAGAATCCTGTTATCTTTTCAGTGTAGTTCATCCATATTTCTTATGTGCCCACTCTTGTCAAGTCAGAGTACTGAGTTCTAGGATACAAAAAGGATTAAGAAACAGTCCGCCTCTGTAGAGGCTAACAGAAGTGGTAGTGTGTGTGTACAGCAGCCATCCAGACAGTGCTGATTTTAAGTATTCATTATAACTTGGAAAAAACTTACCCATAAATAATACACTCAAATATATATATGTGTCAATCAATACAGTATTAAAGTTTATGAAAATATTTATGCCTATTGGTGTATTAAATATGCTATAAAATTATTAAAATGCTAATATTTTAACTACTAATATCAAAATAATACCAGAAAACAAAAAAGAAATACCTTTAAAATGTAAAGGAAGCAGTTTTTATTTTTTTTGTTTTTTGTCATTGGATTATTTGGGGTTTTGTTATGGTGAGTGTAACTGCTTATCAAATGGTCAGCTACAAATGAACTTGGAAATGTTTTTGAGAGATTTTATTGATGACCTTATTTTTTTAATGTGCTTTTTTTTTTTTTAAAGTAGCCTCTACACCCAACATGGGGTTTGAACTCTTTATTTATTTATTTATTTATTTATTTATTTATTTGAGAGAGAGAGAATGAGAGACAGAGAGCATGAGAGGGAGGAGGGTCAGAGGGAGAAGCAGACTCCCTGCTGAGCAGGGAGCCCGATGCGGGACTCAATCCCGGGATCCAGGATCATGACCTGAGCCGAAGGCAGTCGCTTAACCAACTGAGCCACCCAGGCGCCCTAATGTGCATGTTTTTTATTATGGAAATTTTCAAATGTTCACAAATGCAAGGAGAGTAAGTTTAATGAACTTTGTGTTATCTATTACTGAACTCCAAATTTTTCTCCTTTTTTTTCTTGTTTTTAAATTATTTTTTTAAACTATTTAAATGGAATCATACAGAATATACTCTTTAATATCAGGCTGCTTATGGGCGCCTGGGTGGCACAGTTGGTTAAGCAACCGGCTCTTGGCTTTGGCTGGGTCCTGATCTTGGGGTCTTGAGAGTGAGCCCTGCATCAGGCTCAGCACAGAGGCTGAGTTTCTCTCTCCCTCTTTCCTCCCCATCCTATGAAATAAATAAATAAATCTTTAAGAAAATCAAGGGCTGTAAAGCTAGAACTGTACTCCTAAAGTTAGACATGTTATCCTTTAAAAGGTATAGTCTGTCACCTGAATATGAAGCTGATCCTCAGAATAAAGTTTGAATTTGAAGGTTGACATTTGATAGGAGGAGGAGGAGAGAAGGCTCTGACTCTGTTTTATAAACACACATGTTCTCTCACTTTGTTATAAACTGAGATGTTGAGATGTCTAAAACTGGATGGTGTTCCTCAGTGATGAATCCTCTGAAACACTTACCCCATGGGAACTAGATTTGAAACTAGATGGTGAAGGTGTCATATCTTAAAATATTTATTAGCCTTCTAGTTCTTTGTATTTTCATTTATTCCCCCCAAGTTAGTTGTGTGTCCACATTAGGCCATTGTATTTTTAAAATATGACAGTGATAATGGCAGGGATAAATTAACAAGAACATCTTAAGTTCAAATTTATTTACCCTTACCAAATTTTCTTAACATGATCCTGATATAGTAAATCCCTAAATATGACCCATTTAGAGCAGTGTCTCTCAGAATGTGATCTATGGATCATCCTATTCAGAACTACCTGGAGGGACGCCTGGGTGGCTCAGTTGGTTAAGCCTCTCCCTTCAGCTCAGGTCATGTTCCCAGGGTCCTGGGATCAAGCCCCTCATTGGATTCCTTGCTCAGTGGGGAGCCTGCTTCTCCCTCTCCCTCTGATTGTAGCTCCCCCTGCTTATGCTTTTGCTCTGTCAAATGAATGAATAAAATCTTTAAAAAAAAAAAAAAAAGAACTACCTGGAGTACTTGTTTAAAATACAGATTCCTGAGTCCTGCCTGCTGAATCCAGGTGTCTGAGAGGAGGGCCCAAAAATCTATATATTTTTAAAATAAATCCCAGGTGGTTCTTATATATAACACAGTTTATTAATTGTTGATCTGGAGAATTAGGAAGTCAAAGGGTGCTGTTAAACATCATCAACATTCTCCCAAAAGTAAGGACTCCAGAATTAGATTATGTGTTATATTTTTCTAAGACCTCTTCTAGTACAATAGGCTAACATTATTTAAAAACTGTATTTCTTTTTTAAAGATTTTTTTTTTTTTTAATTCATGAGAGACAAAGAGAGAGAAAGGCAGAGGGAGAAGCAGGCTCCCAAGGAGCAGGGAGCCTGATGCGGGACTCGATCCCAGGACCCTGAGATCATGACCTGAGCCGAAGGCAGACGCTTAACCATCTGAGCCACCCAGGCGCCCTAAAAACTGTATTTCAAGAGAGAAACCAAGAAATAGACTCTTAAACTATAGAGAACAAACTGATGGTTAACAGAGGGAGGTGAGCAGGAGGATGGGCGAAATAGGTGATGGGGATTAAAAAGGGCACTTGTGATGAGCATTGGATGATGTATGGAAGTGTTGAATCACTATATTGTACACCTGAAACTAATATAATACTATATGTTAACTATACTGGGATAAAAAGAAAACAAAAGAAACTCTCAACCATCCCAGCAGTAATCAAAGAAACCAAGTGACAATAATAGTGCATATTATAATGAAGAAAAATATGTAATGGTCATGCTGGCCAAGGCTGGATATAATAGGCATGCTCAAATATTCCTGGTGGCAGAATAAAAGCTATTGAAAATAAATGTGATCGTATTTATTAAGAGAAAAAAACATAAAAATCCTTTTTCATTTGCTTCCAAATAGCTAGGTGATGACAACACAGGAATCCACTAAATTATCCCCTGTAATTACAGTTTTTTAAACGTATGTTGGAAATTTTTTCTCAGAATTTTGAAGGCCTTGCTCTACTCTCTTTAGAGTTGAGAAGTCTAATATCATTGTGATTCTTTTTTTTTTAAGATTTTATTTATTTATTTGAGATAGAGCCAGAGAGCACACAAGCAGGGCAGAGGGGCAGAGGGAGACGGAGAAGCAGGCCCCCTGCTGAGCAGGGAGCCAGGACCCTGAGATCATGACCTGAGCCGAAGGCAGAGGCTTAATGGACTGAGCCATCCAGGTGCCCCTATCGTGATTCTTAATCTTTTATATACAACATGTTTTTGTTTTTGGCTGGATGCTTTATCTTTTCTTATTCCCAGTGTCCTGAAATTTCACTGTGAGGTACCATCGTATAGGTCTACTTTTATCCATCATGATGGATACTTGATAGGCTTTTTCAGTCTCAAAGCTCATGTCTTTCAGGTCAGAGAAATTTATGTCTGAAACCTCTTTTAGAGCATTCTGGTTTTTTTGTTTTTGTTTTTGTTTTTTTTTTACACATGGATGCAGTTTCTTCAGAGGAAATAAATGATTTTTAAAGAGTTTTCTTTTCACCAATAGTCTGTTTCCTCCTAGTTGCCTTTTTTTTTTTCCTAGCATCTCTTAGGTGCTTTTTTCAAATATTTGACTCCCTGCTCAAACTTTAGGCGTCGAGAACTTAAAGAGCTGGCAGGAAGTTCTGAATGCCTGGATAGGGTTTGTTGACTATGATCTAGCTGAGACACTTCTTTGGGGAAATCCCAAGATTCACCAGAGAAGAGTCCCTTTGCTTAAAATTCCAAAGAATCCTGGTCCCTCTGTTTTCTTGGTGAATCTCAAAAGTACTTCCATTCACATTCAGTGACTTTAAAACCTGTGTCTAATTTCACCTAGAAAAATAATACTTTTTAAATCTTTTTCATGATATGAGTGTGTTACTGGCATTTCACAAAGTTTAGTTGTTTTGTTGTTGCTTCATAAAGATGTCCCAACAGTCTTTCACCAAAAATTAGAAAAGACAGGGGGCTGCAGAAGGGTATGCTAAAGTATATATATGTACTTTTCAAGAAAGAGAGTCGGTAGCTTTTGTCAGATTCCTGATCCTATGATTGATTCAAAGGAGATACCAAACAAAGCCAACCAAACAGACAAAACATTGCCTAAGTAGTGGTCCTTACCCTGGGATGTGCATCAAAATTATTCAGGTCTTTTGAACATATACATTCCTGGGTCCTACCCTATACCAGGAGAAAGTTTCAGGAAAACGCATTTAAACAGGCTGCCCCTTGTTTCACCCACCAGGTAGTGGATTTGGCTGCGAACAGCTTGGTTGTACTACTGAAAGATTGCATCCATTTCTGTATACCAGACACACACAGGCAGTTGTTCTTTGTTCAGAAGCACTTTTATTGTGAATAAGAATTACCATTTCAGGTAAATCAACTCCTTTCTGACTCAGCCTCATTTGATTTGAACAGAATATCTACCACAGTGATTTCTCAAACTGAGCTATCACAATCTCCTGAGATGCTTGTAAGATTGTTTCACTCTCGGGGCGCCTGGCTGGCTCAGTCAGTGCAGCCTGTGACTCTTGATCTCAGGGTTGTGAGTTCGAGCCCCACGCTGAGTGTGGAGATTATTTAAACAAATAATAAACTTTTTAAAAAAATGTTTTACTCTCCGGATTTTGATTCCTTAGATCTGGGTATGGATTCTGCATTTTTAATAATCATCTTTGGTTATCCTGATGGAGATGGTCAGTGGACCATATTTTGAGATATGCTAATCTAAGTGTGCTACCAATAATATCTGTGGAAGTGGGTATGTAGGGTTGAGAAAATTGTCTGGTTTTTGTTGTTGTTTAAATATAATTAGCTCCTAAAAGTCTAGTAATAGGATCAGCAGTACAGCTCTTAGATCCAGACACCCAAGACTGCATGTTAGAGGGCCCAGCTCTGGCCTTCCTCTAGCCAAACCTCTCTTCACAGGACATCCTCACCTGAAGTTCAGCCCCTTCTAGAGCACATTATAGGTACTTAGTACCCTGGAGTTCCTGTGCAATTGTCCCCTTTCGGGGCATATACAGGCCTCCTTCCTCTCAGAACCAGTGAGCACACTCCTAGGTCTAAGAGATAATGAAGGGATAGCTTCAGCTTTACCAGAGAATCCCTTGCCTTCACCTTTTTCTTCTCCAAAATTCCTTTATGCTATTGCTATTCTTTATTAGCAGTTCTCAAATAAAGAAGCTTTAGTTGCATCCCCTTTGACGTTGAGGAAATATGACCCCTCCACCTAGAGTTAGTTTTATGTAGTATTTTGAGGTGACTTACTACATCTGATAAGAGGCTGCAGTTTTTTAGTTGCAATAAAATCTGTTAGAGCTACAGCTTTCCAAACAATTGGGAAGTTGTGGTTCCCCTGCCGTACTCCTTTGGTAACAGCCAGGGAAAAGGAAGACACGTGTTCCAGATTATTTCTTCAAAAGGGTCTGGGAAGAAAAGAAAGGAAGAGATTAACTGACTTAATCTAACACTTGGAGCTCCAAGTTGTGTATTGCAACGTGGTGATAGGATGTTGCATCAGCACGTGACAGTTGTAGTAAGGCAGTGGGTATGACAGCTATCGAGAGGTCCTTGTGGCGCTCTGTGCCCTTTCCCTAAAACTTCAACTCCGAGGTTAGATCCTTTCTGCCCTGCCAAGGGAGACGGTGTTACTTAAAGTACCTCGTACCTCACTGTAATTTTATTCTCTTGGCCCAGGGCATAGGGATTTCTTTAGGGTTGAAGGTCTGAGGCAGACATCACTGTCCGGAGTCTCAGCATCCTTCTTGTTTCCCGTTGTTCACAACCCAGCAGGGAAGTGCTGACGTTTCTTCACTTCTTCCCGGAAGTCTGTCAGGAGAGCTGGCAGGTGTATGGCAAGGCTGTAGTGTCTTTACTCTCAGAACCGTTAGTTTTGAAAGTATATGTAATATTTCCTGAATATTTCACACAGGCTTTATCTTAAGATTTGAAAGATAGCGAGTGACCAGGAATTTGTCCCTGAGAAACAAAGTTGAAGGTTAATAGTAATGAGAAGGGTAGGAGGCATGGGACCTATTTCAGCCAAATTCTTGCAAGTCAAGGGAGATTTTGGTAATTAGTTTTTTTCAATTATTGTTTTGGTTGTTTTGTTTTTAGCTCTTCTGCTCTATTGTAGGAGAAAATTCATGGTGTGTGGGAGAAATTAAACAAGTGACCTTATCAAAATTAAATTTCCTATTTAAAGCCTAAGCTCTTGAGGACGACAGGGCTGACGTCTCAATTATATGGTAGTAGAAGTGGTAATATCCATGGCGACGGGTTTGGGAGTTTAAGGTAACTTAGGCAAAGAAATAGGAGATGACAGAAAGAAGTCACCTTTAATCCTGAAAAAGCTGGTTTTGGAGAATGTGGTTTAGATTGGTGACAACAATGGATTTTTCATTGCTGAGCTCTAGAATTAGTCAGACTTGCCCACCCAGTAACAGGTAGCATGTGATGTCCACATGAAGGTCTGGCCATGTGAAGCTCCTGGGATAGCCAGAAGCTGGTTCTGAAAGGTGGAAAGAGAAGAGAAATAGCTGAGCAATACATGCCATTTCTCTCCCCTATTCCCTCACGAGAGAAGTTGCTCGTTCTCCCTGGGGAGGAGTAGGGGAGGGAAGGCAAAATTATATACTACTCATTCCTCCCATGCAGAGAGAAATCTCATTAGTAGGAAGACGCATTCCTGCCCAGAGTAACTGATAGTGGTTTGGTGGTCTTTGGAATATTATAATAGGATGGAGATTCATAGCAAGTTTTCAGTATTTGTAACTGATTTTCATTATTATGGGGACATACTCTTGAGGCAGTGTGTGTGATAGTTCAGAGTATGGTCTTAAAGTCCACATCTTCTAGATATGCATGCTGAAATATTTACGTAAAACTGATAGAATGTCTGGGATTCACCTCAAAGTAATCCAGGGACAGGAGAGGTATAGTGTAACAGGATTGTCCATGATGTTAGTTGTTGAAATTAGGTGATGGGTGCATGGAGTTCATTATATTATCTGTAATATAATGAAGGTTCAATTTGAATCTAAATTTTGCTATTAGCTATGTGTCCACAGCAAGTATCTCTACCTGAGTTTCCATTTCCTAATTTCTAATGAGGATGATAAAATCTACCACATAGGACTCTTGTGATAATTCAATTAAAATAACAAGTTACGTGCCTATTACATAACACATAGGAGGCACATAAAAATTGATAGTTACTATTTTATCTACAAATGGCAAAAAAAAAAAGGTATCTTCTTTCCTAAACATGAAACATTTGCTTTCTTGGTGTGTGTGTTTCCCCTGGTTGAGTATATTAACTTGGATTTTGTTTTGACAGCTCAGGTGCCTAAAAGGCCAGAGGGTCTTCTCAGGCCAGCCTCCTTTTGATGGAATCCACATTGTCAACCATTTAATAGGAGATGATGAATCATTCCATTCCTCTGATGAAGATTTTATGGATAATTCCTTACGGGAAAGTGGTGTTGGTTTTCCTTTGCACAGAAAATCTGGCCCGATGTCTTTGGACCCCACTGTGGCAGATGGTAGTGAAAGCGAAACAGAAGACAGTGTGTTGGAGACAAGAGACGGCAACCAAATGGCTCGAAAGGAGCAGCCCCCAAGAAGAGAGTCATACTCAACCACTGTCTGACCATCACTGTGACCTAGACTGTGGGGTTTTTTAAGGGATCAGTTATCATATGATTAAGGGTTTTTGGAACATACCTGTTTCATATGTACATACATATATACATATACATATATATATATATTTTACAGTCTTATCTGCCTTTTTATCTTTGCCAAATCTTCACCACTGACTTACCATTGCCATAAAGTAGACTGGAATATGGTTAATGGGAAAAATAAGGTTCTAACAGTATTACTGAATATTAATGTTTCTTGTTTAGAAAATGCAGTTTATATGTGGGAAGCATTTTGGAGTTCAGGACTATGGAAAATTGAATTTTCTTCAGACAAAACTGCTCTAGTGCAATATTTCATGCTCATTCAACAAATTGCATATTTGTTAGTTTGTTTTCAGGGCAGCTGTCTACAAACATTTGACCAAGATATACATCTAATTTATCTTGTGTTTTTGTGTTGGGGGAGTGTTTCTGGGTTCTTTGTTTTTTGTTTTTTGTTTTTCAGTTAAAATTACTGCTTTAGTAGTGGGCCACTGAAAGCTCCCAAATACAATGCCTTTTTTTCCCCATATAATTTTACAAACACAAATGAATGGTCATCTGTCTTGAGAGTTTTAAGTTTTGTTTTAATTTTAATTTTTTTGTGCATATGATGCTTCCATGTGTTGCCTACTGGTCAGAGTAGTAGGTTAACTACAGATAAATGGGGTTTTTGTACATATTTATAAATTTACATCACCCACATTGAAAATCATTTTATATGGAGAATGTACATGTTGCCAAATGACTGCCTTCAGCATTCTAACAGGACTTCTGTAAATACTAGGTTAAAAGAAAATTGAAAATAAAACCAAACACTAATATTTTAATAGCTTTAGTATTTTGCTTAGCATTCAACACTAGCAGATTCATAAGTGAAATAATGCTTGTTCAAAAACACTACTGGTGACATATTTTGCTTCATGTGTATATAACAATAAATTTTTCATGATTAAAGAGGTTATAGCACGTATTACTAAGTGCTAATATCTACTTAATATAATTTAAGCAATGGACTGAGGTCCAAGATACACAAAAATTGTATCTGCAAATAATCTATGAACATTATCTTCAGATTCTCTAGTTAATCCATAGATAAAGCCATAAGAATTCTTTCCTACCAGTTCTTCCTTTTTATCATCTAGACTTTTTTCCCTGGAAACCTGAATGCCTGTCTTTGATAAATTGGTGGAAGCACCAAATTACACTTAGAGTACGTAAAGATAACAAGAGTGTGTTGACTGGATGCTTTCCACTTCCATTTTCATCAGCAGCCTGTGGACAACAATAGCCTTCAAGGATAAGAGGAAAGTAGAATTCAGTATATATGAAGGTATACTTTTGTACAACATGGTGCCTGCAGAAAAAGAACTTTACATGACAGAATGGAGTAGAAGAGACAAAATCGTTTTGTGTCTAAAGCCAGAAGTTAAACTTTATGGTACATGATAAACTAGGCTTTTCTAGCAAGCCCTTTGTCGCTATTTGCTTGAGAAACAAGATTGAAAATAGGCCTGTTGTGTCCATATCACCAGGTTAAATTTTAGTGGTTAAGTAATTTACCTGTGGTTACAATTTAGTAAGTAGCAGAGCCAAAGTTTTAATCAAGATCTCTCTGACACCAAGCTGAAAAGGTTCAGCTAATGAATTTCTCAATTCTCTGCTTTTCTGACAATTAATGTGATTTAAATGTGTTTCCTGAATATATATAGATCTGTATCTGGGTATAGATGTATCAACACTCAAACTCTGCACAGCTCTACTAGAATCGTCTACTAGAATCGTCTGGTGCTTTTAGGATTCTCTTTTGGGGTTCATTACTGTCAGCCTAGAAGCTCTTGATGCCCAGGTAAAATGAGATGAGTCATGGCCACATGATTGGTTTCACCCCCACAATAAGAAATCTATTGATCTAGACCAAGGGTCAGCAACTACAGGCCATAAGGCTCTTCCAGCCAGCTTCCTGTTTTTACATGACCCACAGCTAAGAGTGGTTTTTAATTTTTAAATAGTTGGGGGAAAAAATCAAAAGAATAATATTTTGTGTCACATGAAAATCCTCTGAAATTGAGTATTGATAAAACTATGTTATTGGAGCTTACGCATGCTTATCCATTTACGTATTGTCTGCAGCTGCTTTCGTGTACCATGGCAGAGTAGAGACAACAGAGACTGTAGTGCACAAACAGCCCAGAATATCTACCGTTTGGCACTTTAGAGAAAAAGTTTGCAGACCCTCTAAAATGTAGGCTTGCGTCTTAAGTTTGTCTCAGGAGATCAGACGATTTGCTTTTGCTGTTGAACTAATGGTTTGGAAGACTAAAATTTCCTAGTGGATCTTAAACTCACAACTATTCAAAGTGGAAAATATTCCAGCTGTTTGATGCCAAAGACAAATTTGGAAGGATATCTCTCCCTTTGGAAATGGAGACAGAAAGGGAAGAATTCCAGAATCCCATACCCAGGGTCTGTCCGCCTTGGCACTATTGGCATTTGTGGCTCTTTCAAACAGGCATGTTGACCTTTAAGGTATGCTTCAATGAGCCGATGTTATAATTTGACTTTAAAATAAGAACATCTTTCGAGAATCATGTTTGAATTCTAAATCTGAAAGATATTCTTAGAGAATTTCCTAACTACTGTTTTCTGGTTAGGAATTGGGTGTTAAAAGAATCATGGTAAGTAAACCTTAATCCATTGATATTCTTGTAATTTGGACAATGGAAAAACTAGAAACAACAATCGTCTCATTCAAGAACTTTGATTCAAATACTCCTTAGAAGGGTTTAGAATCTTCCTGGTTTTTAGGATGCAACCAGGATGCTATGCCCTTCAAATTAAGACTTTCGAGGTATTGGAAAATGTTCTCTTGATAGATTTTATTTAATCCCTGACACAATTACTTTGTGTCATTTAAATGTTACTCAGTTTAACACTTAGAGCTGGACAATATTCAGGGAGGAATTAAGTGAATAAAATAAACACACACACACACACACACACTCTCTCTCTCTCTCTCTCTCTCTCTCTCTCTCAGGATAGTTACCTTCCTGGTGTTATTGCCATCTAGGTTGAAACGCTACAAGTAGAAGCTACAGGTGATCTGAATAAAATGGAAATCGCACTGAGGTGATGAAACAGAACTTTTAGATCAAGCCAATATTTCAACAGCCTTTTAAGAATCAAAGGTAGATTTTTTTCTTCCTGAAAAAAGCAGTCAAAGATATATGTTACACAATTTCTACCCTTTCTATTGATAGATATTAGGTACTCAATGTTTGATGACTAATTGAGACGTCAAGTCTCAACTGGCAAGCTAGTTTGGAAGAAAAAAAAAACAAAACAGCTCTGAGCATGATGCAGCTTGTTACTCTCCAGATAGTGCCTTTGAAAATAAGGTCTAGACCTTTTTAAGTATTTTATTTCTAACATCATAAGAAATGAATTGGTTCCATATTCTTCTTTATCTTTTTACATAATACACTATCATTTTCAGATTTAAAGTAAAATAAATATATGAATTGTGTTTCGGTGAAGCCCTTTCATGGCCAGCTTAATGACTGTGTAGTACCAGACGTCGACTGCTAGTGTTTTATGAAATCAAGGATTTACTTTATTGAAACAGTGTGCTTTAGCCTGAAAGTTACTGCTGCTCCATCATTAACAAAACAGTAAGTTTTTTAAAATGAATTAATTTTAATTTAATTCATTCTCCTGAAATTAAAATTCCTGGTTAAAAGTGGAGTGAATGCTATTTATAATCCAACTTTTTACATCACATCCATTGATCTACCTATCCTCTCTTTTCACTCCAAAGAAAAGATAATAAAATAATACATTAGATATACTATAGAGATGCAAAATTATAATGTTTTTCATTTTACTGTTGGAATTTCTTATTGTAACATTGTATGATAACCTGAAATGTCTACTTGTGCCTTTGCTTTAAACAATTATTAAAGTTTTTCATTTTATAAGAATTTCTGTTTCCTTAAACTATTCACCTTAAAAGGGGAGAGGCATCAATACACTATTAACAATACTTGGCTTGGGGCACCTGGGTGGCTCAGTCGTTAAGCGTCTGCCTTCGGCTCAGGTCATGATCCCGGGGTCCTGGGATCGAGTCCCGCATCGGGCTCCCTACTTGGCGGGAGGCCTGCTTCTCCCTCTCCCACTCCCCCTGCTTGTGTTCCCTCTCTCGCTGTGTCTCTCTGTCAAATAAATAAATAAAATCATAAAAAAAAAAAAAAAAAAACCAATGCTTGGCTTAACATCACCTATTCATGAATGAGGTTTGTGCTCCGTGAGTACAGGGACCATATCCATCTGGTCCACCATGTATAATTAGTGCCAGAGAGCCTGGTACATGAGATTTTTCAGTTTAATGAAAGGCAAGATATCTAGCTTTATTATTTCTTTCAGGAACATGCTAACTTTTTGAAAGTATTAATAGCGATATTTTTATCTTTTAGGTGATTGAATCGATTAGCAACTAAGTTAATAAGTATATTCAAATATATAATTTGAATATGTTATTATGAAAAGAAAGTTATGCTTTCTGCATCTTTATCACAATGTTAACATTGCTTACTTCAGAAGCAGTAGTTCACTATATATTCTTTGTTCCTGAAGGATTGAAGACACTTTACAAAGGCATATGAAATATGACAAGATAGGGCGCCTGGGTGGCTCAGATGGTTAGGCGTCTGCCTTCGGCTCAGGTCATGGTCCCAGGGTCCTGGGATCGAGCCCCGCATCGGGCTCCCTGCTCTGCAGGATGCCTGCTTCTCCCTCTCCCACTCCCCCTGCTTGTGTTCCCTCTCTCGCTGTGTCTCTCTCTGTTAAATAAATAAATAAAATCTTTAAAAAAAAAAAAAAAAAAGAAATATGACAAGATAGTTGTAACCCAGGGGCTGTCCGCCTTGGCACTATTGGCATTTGAGGCCAAATTGTGGCAGGAGGCTTTCCCTTCCGTTGTAGGGATGTGCAGCAGCATCCGTGGCTTCTACCCACTAGATGCCAGTACCACCCCTTCTTCAGTTGTGACAACCCAAAAGGTCTCCAGTTGTTGCCAGTGTCCCCAGTAAGGAGGACTGAGAAGGGAAATCACCCCTCGTTGCGAATCTGTGGTATAAATTTAGAAGTGGGTCAAAAAACAATAAGCTGCTAGGACCAAAACTAAAAATACATGCATCTATTAAAGACAGATCGCAAATTTGACTCTAATAGTAAGAAAAGTAAAATTTGAACCACAGTGAGGTGCCACTTCACACTTATGAGGATGGGAATTAAGAAAAAAAAGTGTTGGCAAGGATATGGAAAAATTGGAACTCGTGCACTGTTGGGAATGTAAAATGGTGCAGCCAATGTGAAAAATTTTGGCAGTTCCTCAAAATAGTTAAACATAGAATTACCATATGATCCAGCAGTTCCACTTCTAGATATATACTCAAAAGAGATTCAAACAGAGATCTGTACCCCAGTGTTCATAATAGTATTATTCACAATAGCCAAAAGATAGAAACAACAGGACCATTAGTAACAGGTGAATGAGTAAATAAAATGTGGCATACATACAATGGACTATTACTCAACTATAAAGAATGAAATTCTAATACATACCACAATGTGGATAAACCTTAAAAACATGTTAAATAAAATAAGCTTATTTTATTAAGCTTTTAATAAGCTTTATTAAGCTTATTTAGGTAGAGTAGCTGTTACGAGGGAAGAGGGGCTTGGGGGGGTAGGGGAGTTATTGTTTAATGGATATGGAGCTTCTGCTTGGGGTAATGAAAAGTTCTGAAAATGGACTTTGGTGGTGATGGTTGCACGACACTGAATGTATTTAATGCTGCTGAATTGTACACTTAAAAATTAAAACGGTAAAAAAAATTAGGCATGTTAATAAAGTCAGCTTATAATTAAATACGTTCAAATAAAGATATATAGAAGAGAGAAAAAACAAATCTGAATAGTTATAAAATTTATGGGGCCCATGAAAAATAATTTTTTTTATGTAGATTTTTTTTTTTTTAAGATTTTATTTTTTGACAGACACAGCGAGAGAGGGAACACAAGCAGGGGGAGTGGGAGAGGGAGAAGCAGGCTTCCCGCGGAGCAGGGAGCCCGCTGCAGGGCTCGATCCCAGGACCCTGGGATCGTGACCTGAGCCGAAGCCAGATGCTTAACGACTGAGCCCCTAGGTGTAGATTTCTAACACTAGACTGGGACTCAAGCTTTGTGTTAATGAAACCTGGACAAATCACGTAATTCTATGGCCTCCTTGATGCTTCTTGAATACCACACTCCCATCCAGAGCCTTGCCCGTCCTGGAATGGTGTTTGGCCATGTTCCCACAAGGCTAGCTCCCCACCTCCTCCTGGTTTCTGCTCGGGTATCACCCCCAGGGGAGGACTTTTCTGACCATTCCTTTTTAAGTCTCCTCCCAGACTTATTTTTCTCCATAACATTGACGACCGTCTGACATTCTACACATTTTACGTCTTCATTTGTTTTTGTCGACCCACTCTAGATTAAAAGCTTTATGATTTTCATCTCTATCCCCAGTTACTCAGAATAGTGCTTTAGCTCACAATAAATGTTTGTTGAATGAATGCATAGTTGAATAAATCACATTACCTCAGTTTGTTTACTATTAAAATGGGCTAAATAACATCTTTGGAAATATAAATGTCAGTGGAAACCCCAGAATCCCAATGCAGCCAGCCTAGCTCCCAGGATCTCTTAATTCCTGACCACTGCTTTGGCATAAGACATCCAGCAGGCACTGATGAGGAGGCCAAAGAGGAGGCAGACCAACTCCTGTCCTCACACATGGAATGAGAGATGCAAGTGTACAGATACAATGTCATGAGAATTCAAAGGTTATGTCTAGCGTAGGGGAATGGTCTCCTCTGACCGCTTCCCCTGCTCCTCGCCCATCCAGAAGCCCCATCTTGCCCATGGCTGGGCCTATGACTCCTGTCACAACTGCCTGGTGTGCCCCACTATCTCCTATCTAATGGCCTGCTCATACAGGGGTGCTAATATCTCCTGATTTGAGTGCATGGCCACATCCCTCCTGCATTCTAGATTTCACCATGGATGTCTAGAAATGAAGTCTCTTCAACCAGTATGGGGGATTTCAGGCCCAGAGAACCATTCTAAATCGTCCTGAATTGACTCTCACAAGGTAGCTGCTACCATGTCCATGTAAGATCTATCAGCTGTTGTGTCCTCACCCCCTTGTCACTCAGGCTGGCCACTTGTTCAGAGACTGTGCGGGATCTTCTCTGAGGCTGTCCTCGGTAATAGGAGAGATCAGGGCTAGGTGGAAAAAAACCAGTTGACTTTAAAGATGTTGTTTCTCTGATTTTTTTTTTAAAGGAAATGCATACTGTACACATGAGAGACTCCAAAGCTGAAAGATGCTGTGGCAGTTGAGACGCACCTGGGAGCCCCTAACTGTTCCCTGCCTCTGCTTCAGGGGGTGGGACAGAGAGTGGAGCAGAGCAGTCAAGTCATCGAGCCTTGAACCTGGTGTCTCCTCCCTGGCCAAGGGCTCTTCTTCCTCTTCAGGCAGAGGCTTTTCTGGTCTCTGGTGTCACCTCTGCACCCACCCCAGGACTGGACTACATGCCCCTCTTGGTGTTTGCCGTACATCATCCTTCAAGACACAGTTGTGCGGGAGCCTGCCTAACCTTGACCAGGCTGACTCTTCCTGTGGGTAGAAGAGATAGCATCCACTCCCCACGGTCCCGCATTGTCACTTCTGTGTTGTAGCTCTCAAGGTCCAGCTTCTGCCCCTGTGCCTGTCACCAGAGCTCAGGATTGGACCAACCACGCTCCATTTACAAAAACTTTAAAAGCTTTGGTGCATGAATGAATGTCCATCTCTGCAGCCTCCCACTACCAGATAAGCTTCTGGTCCGGTTTAGGCTGCTCAGCCTAAAGAAGTCTCTGAGCCGGGTCCCTCTCCCCAACCCCTCCTCAGCCTGGCTGAGCTCCTGCCAGTGCCGCAAACTGCCAGGGGAGGAGGTGGAAAACCAAACTGGGGGGTCATGACGTGAAGCATAAACTTATAAATACAAAGGTAAAGGTCATGCATTTCCCCCCAGGTACAGTCCAACTCTTCCCTTTCCTGGCAAACTACCTTCCAGTTCTGTCCTTGGGAGGGGTGTTCCTGGCAGGCAGCAGCCCGGGCCAGTGCTGCGATTTGAGTAATCACAAGGCCAAGTGGGGCGTGTGGGAAGGTGTGCTGTTGGGTCTGGCTCACAGCCCTGAACAATCTGTAGCTATTTTAAACGTATCCCACAGCCTTTCATTTGCTTCACTAATTTCTCTAAAATAGAATTGTCTATTTGTGGGTCAAAATTGGAGAAACTTCTTGTTCATCACCAAACTGCTCTTTGGTGAGACTGGAGACAACACACGTGCCCAAACCCAAAAGGGCTAGCAGGTAGTAAGTGATTAAGTGCTCAGTGTTTGCTAGAAGAGATTGTGCATTGCATCTCTGAATCCCCAGAACCAATCAATACAGGCCACTCAGAAAATGGTTATTGATTTGAATGTTCCTTCTCCTGCTTTGACTTCTCATTGCATTTCAGTTCCATATTCCTGGTGTCAACATGATATTTCCACATAAATATGCTGTTTGAGGAGCTGGCCTGACGGTCTCTATTTCCTGTCTCTGCCAGTGGTGGTAATAATACCAGTTGTTGTTCTTGTTTTTGTTGTTGTTATTGCATACCCTAAAATCTCAGTGGCTTACAGCATCCTTTCTGACTCATGCTACATGTCCATCAAAAGTTGCCCACTGCTCTGCCCTCCACTGTTTTTACTCTAGGACCCGGGCTGGTGAAGCCACTTCTATTTTGAACATTGCTGATGATTAGGGCAGAGGGAAAAGTGATATGGTGAACAACATGCTGGCTCCCAAAACTTTTGCGAGGAAGTGATATACTTCACTTCCAGCCATATTTCATTGGCTAAGGTAAGTCACATGATTCAGA
Organism: Leptonychotes weddellii; assembly: GCF_054177405.1. Classification (NCBI taxonomy): domain Eukaryota; kingdom Metazoa; phylum Chordata; class Mammalia; order Carnivora; family Phocidae; genus Leptonychotes; species Leptonychotes weddellii. Next base: position 71,443,938 of record NC_138372.1, on the reverse strand, counting down.
CACCCTCAGAGAGAAGCGGAGAATATTTGGAAACATGGTGCTTACTTTGTTAACTATTCTAAATACGTTAAAAAAAAAAAAAGTTTTATTGTAAGTCACACACCAAAACTTTTGGCCCTTTAAAGTATAAAATTACATAATTTTTAGTATATGCACACAGTTATTCAATCACTAATGACAATGGCTCCTACCAATTTCAGAATATTCACATCAATTTCAGAATTTTCATCACCCCAAAAAAGAAACCCCATACTCATTAGTGGTCACTCTCTATTCTCTTCTTCCCCTAGTCCCTACTATTACTAGGCAATTACTAGTCTACTTTGTTTCTATAGATTTGTCTATTTGAGACATTTCACATACATGGAATGATACAATAGATGACCTTTTGTGTGGGATTCACTTAGCATAAGGTTTTTGAGACTCATTCATGTTGTAGCATGTATCAGTTATCTCATTCCTCCCACCACCCCAAATAATATTCCAGTGTTTTTTTTATCTGTTCATCACTTGATAAACATTTGGGTTGTTACTAATTCTTTGCTATCATGAATGATGCTGCTATGAACATTTGTGTACACATTTCTGTGTGGATGTAGGTTTTTCAATTCTCTTGGGTACATACTTAAAAGTGGAATTTCTGGGTCATATGGTAACTCTGCTTTTTGGTAACATTTTGAGGAACTACCAAATTGTTTCAAGTATCTGCCGTATTTTACAATTCCACCAACAATGTATGAGGATTCCAATTTCTCCATACCTTCATCAACACTTATTATTGTCTGTCCTTTTTATTTTAGGCATCCTAGTAGGTATGAAGTGGTAGCTCATAGTGGTTTTGATTTGCATTTCCCTGATGACTAATGATGTTGAGCATCTTTTCATGTGCTTAATGACTCTTTGTGTATCTTTTTGTGTGTGGAGGGGGAAGAGTCTAGATTGTTTTTTATTATGTTCAATTAGCCAATATATAGTACATCATTAGTTTTTGATGTAGTGTTCAACAATTCATTAGTTGTGTATAACACCCAGTGTTCATTACAACATGTGCCCTCCTTAATACCCATCACCCGGTTACCCCATTCCCCCCCACTCCCCTTCCTTCTGTCACCTTCAGTTTGTTTCCCGGAGTCCAGAGTCTCTCATGGTTTGTCTCTCTCTCTGATTTCTTCCCATTTAGTTGTCCTTCCCTTTCCCTGTGGTCCTCCATGCTATTCCTTATATTCCACATATGAGTGAAACCGTATGACAATTGTCTTTCTCTGCTTCACTTATTTCACTTAGCATAATCCCCTCCAGTCCCATCCATGCTGATGCAAATGGTGGGTATTCATCCTTTCTGATGGCTGAATAATATTCTATTGTATATATGCACCACGTCTTCTTTATCCATTCATCTGTTGAAGGACATCTCGACTCCTTCCACAGTTTGGCTATTGTGGACATTGTTGCTATGAACACTGGGATGCATGTGCCCCTTCTTTTCATACATCTTTATCTTTGGGATAAATATCTATTAGTGCAATTGCTGGGTCATAGGGTAGCTCTATTTTTAATGTCTTGATGAACCTCCATACTGTTTTCCAAAGCGGCTGTACCAAGTTGCATTCCCACCAACAGTGTAAGAGGGTTCCCCTTTCTCCACATCCTCTCCAACATTTGTTGTTTCCTGTCTTGTTAATTTTTGCCACTCTAACTGGTGCAAGGTGGTATCTCATTGTGGTTTTGTTTTGTATTTCCCTGATGGCCAGTGATGTTGAACATTTTTTCATGTGTCAGTTAGCCATTTGTATGTCTTCTTTGGAGAAGTGTCTGTTCATGTCTTCTGCCCATTTCTTGACTGGATTATTTATTTTTTGGGTGTTGAGTTTGAGACATTCTTTATAGATCTTGGATACCAGCCCTTATCTTTTTTAGAAATGTCTATTCAAAGCCCTTATGCATTTTTTTAATTGGGTTGGGGTTTTTGTTGTTGTTGAGTTGTAAGATTCTTTATTCTGCATACAAGTCCCTTATCATGTATGATTTGCAAATATTGTCTCCTTATTCCATAAGCTGTCTTTTCACTTTCCAAATGGTATCCTTTGATGCATAAAAGTATTTAATATTGATGAAATCCATTTTGTCTATTTTTCCTTTGGTTGCTTGTACTTTTGGTGTCATATTTAAGAAACTATTGCCTAATTCAAGGTCCCTATATTTTCTTCTAGGAGTTTGAGAGTTTAGCTCTTAAATTTAGATTGATGATCCATTTTGTATATCATATGAGGTGGGGTAAAGTACTTTTTTTATATAAACCTTTATTTTGAAATAATTTAGACTTACAGAAAAGTTGCAAAGATAGTACAGAGTTCCCCTATAATCCTTAACCACCTTCATGTAATGTCTAACATAAATTTTGTACATCTGTCAAAATAAGAAATTATTAATGGTATGATAGTTTTAACTAAACTGTAGGCTTTTAGATCCCCCGTTTTTCTACAAATGTCCTTTTTTTTTCTATTCCAAGATCTAATTCAGGATACCACATTGCATTTAGCTAAGTCCTTTTTCTATGTTAAGTCATTTAATCCTCACAATAGTGTAATTCACTTTGCAGATGAGGAAATTAATGCACAAAGAGCCAAAGTCACTTGCCCAAGGTTATATAGCTAATAAGTGATGGAATTTTTCTCATCTTTGTCATCAATACCAAATTGTAGATAAATTATACTACATCCTCCAGTTACATCCCAAGGAAGGTGCATGGAGTTAAATGTTGTGATGTTGCTTGCCTGAAAATGTTTTTATTCTATGTGATTGACAGTTTGGGCAGTATGGCAGAGACTGCCCAATGTCCCCTGATGTCTTTGCAGTCTTTCACAATGCTGTCCCTTGGTATGGGGGCTTTTTTCATTCATTGTGTTGGGCTCTTACTGAATCCTTTCAATAGGGAGACTTATGTCCTTCAGATTTGGAAACATTTTACTTATTTCTGTGATAATTTTCTTTCTCATTCTTTTAGTGAGATGTTGGGGCCCCAGGATTGATCCTCTAATTTGCCTGTCTTTTTCTCTCCTGGTTTCCTTATTTAGTGAGTCATTTTCCAGAATTGAGACTATATATACACATTATTATGTGACCTGATTTTTTAACTTAACTTTTTTTTACATATTTTAATGGCTGTACATCATATAAACAATCTTAAATTTATTTAACCAATGTTTCATTGTTGGGCATGTTTCCCTATTATTGCCATGAAACTGCTTAAAGTAAGTTGTAACACACACCTTTATTTCCTTATGATATATTATTAAAAACTGAATTCCTAGGTATTTTGAATACCTTTTTGTGATACATTATGTCAATTACCCTCCACAAATTAACATTTCCATTAGTAATATAAAAGAATGATTATTTTCGGGGCACCTGGGTGGCTCAGTCAGCTCAGGTCATGATCAAAGGGCCCAGGGATCAAGCCCCAATTCAGGCTCCCTGCTCAGCAGGGAGTCTGCTTCTCCCTCTCCCTCTGACCCTCCTCATTCTCTCTCTCTCAAATAAATGAAGTCTTAAAAAAAAATGTTTATTTTCCTTATAGAACATACTTTTGGAAGCAAATAATCTAATTTAAAACTGAAGACATATTCATTATAAATGGAAGCTTGTGGTATTGAATATATTTAGGGAAATTTTCCTATCTAATGTGAGAGATAGCTTCATAGACTGTAGTTATAACATATATTAACACTATTATGCTTCCAACCATCCTTAGAACAAATACTTCGGATTATACATAGAGTTATCTTTTCTCTGGCTTAATGAAAAGCATCCTTGTCCTAGAGTTGTGATACTGACGCATTAGATTAGCATGGCCAAGGCACTGAGAAGAGTAAGGTGGCCAAGAGCTTTCAAACACCCAGTGATTTACCATTAGCTGAATTTTATTTTTTAATTTTAATTCTAGTATAGTTAACATACAGTGTTATATTAGTTTCAGGTGTACAGTATAGTGATTCAACAATTCTATACTCAGTGCTTATCACCATAAGTGTACTCTTAATCTCCTTCATCTCTTTACCCCATTGCCCCACCTACCTACCCTCTGATAACCATCAGTTTGTTCTCTAAAGTTAAGAGTCTGCTTTTTGTGGGGCACCTGGCTGGCTCAGTTGGTACAACATGTGACTCTTGATCTCAGGGTTGTGAGTTCAAGCCCCATGTTGGGCATGGAGCCTACTTAAAAAAAGAGTCTGTTTTTTCCTTTGTCTCTTTTTTCCTTTGTTCATTTGTTTCTTAAATTCTATATATTAGTGATATATGGTATTTGTCTTTCTCTGACTTATTTCGCATAGCATTATACTCTGTAGCTCCATACATGTTGTTGCAAATGGCAAGATTTCATTCTTTTTGATGGCTGAGTAATATTCCATGGTATACATGTATACCACATCCTTATCCATTTATCTATCAATGGACACTTGAGCTGCTTCCATAATTTGGCTATTGCAATAAACATAGGGGTGCATATATCTTTTCCAATTAGTGGTTTTATATTTTTGGGTAAATACACAGTAGTAAAATTACTGGATCTTAAGGTAGTTCTAATTTTAATTTTTTGAGGAACCTCTATACTGTTTTTCCACAGTGGCTGCACCAGTTTGCATTCCCACTAAAGTGCACGAAGGTTACTTTTTCTCCACATCCTCGCCAGCACTTGTTTCTTGTGTTTTTGATTTTAGTCATTCTGACAGATATGAGGTAATATTTCATTGTGGTTTTGATTTGTATGTTGCTGATGATGAGTGCTGTTGAGCATCTTTTCATGTATCTGTTGGCCATATGGATGTCTTCTTTGGAGAAATGTCTGTTCATGTCTTCTGTCCATTTTTTTAATTGGATTATTTGTCTTTTGGGTGCTGAGTTGTATAAGTTCTTTATATATTTTGGATACTAACCCTTTATCAGATATGTCATTTACAAATATCTTCTCCTCTTTGGTAGCTTGTCTATTAGTGATTGTTTACTTTGCTGTGCAGAAGTTTTTTTATCTTGATGTAGTCCCAATAGTTTATTTTTCCTTTTGTTTCCCTTGCCTCAGGAGACATATCTAGAAAAATGCAGCTATGGCCAATATCAGAGAAATTACTGCCTATGCTCTCTTCCAGGATTTTTATAGTTTCAGGTCTCACATTTAGGTCCTTAATCCATTTTGAGTTTATTTTTGTGCATGGTTAAGAAAGTGGTCCAGTTTCATTCTTTTGCATGTAGCTATCCAGTTTTTCCAACACCATTTGTTGATGAAACTGTCTTTTACCATTACATATTCTTGCCTCCTTTGTTGAAGATTAATTGACCATGTAATTGTTTTTTTATTTATTGTGGGCTCTTTATTCTGTTCCATTGATTATTATTAGCTGAATTTTAAATAAACTGCTTTGGATATAGAAAACTCATAACCAGTGTTCACCAAAATGAAGGTATCACCTTCCTAGACAGGATTTGTCAAGGACTAGAAGATAGCCAAGAAAACCTTAGTAGGCTTAGTGATTAAAAAAAAAACAAAACAAAAAAACCCAAATCTGGAATAACCACCTAACCCCACTATAAAAGTAAAGATTTCTATAATTTTCTTTGCCTCAAAAGCTATTTCTAATAGTGTCCTTATTCTTTATAGATGCATCCTGAAATATTTACAGAAGAAATGGTATGATATTTGGGATTTACTTCAAAATAGGTGAAGAAGGGGAGAAGGGAGAGGGGAGATATGTTTAAGTCTGGCCATAGATTTACTGTTGAAGTCCATGGTGGGTACACAGGGTACATTTTACTATTCTCTCTATATATGTTTGATATTTCCCCCAAAAAAAACCCACACAAAAAATAAAACCTTTTCTATGAACATGTGGGAGAAACTGTTTCAGGTCTTTAGATTTGGAAATTTAAATACAGTCTCGGAGGCAAGAGGAAGGGTTGTAGCCCAGATGTGAGTTGGCTCATGGGAGGCTCACTGTACCTAACTCTACAAACCATGGTCAATGGCCTAGATTTTTGTAGCTCACAAGTCAGTTTCTAATTGGAGTTCAGTAACGGTCTTTCACTTGAAGCAACTGATTAAAAAATATGAATTCAGGGGCACCTGAATCTAGCTGAAATTATTTGGAAAAAAAATAAAAAATAAAAAAATAAAAAATATGAATTCAGGGGCTCCTGGGTGGCTCACTCGGTTAAGCTCCTGACCCTTGATTTTGGCTCAGGTCATGATCTCAGGGTCCTGGGATGGAGCCTGCATCAAGCTCCATGCTCAGCAGGGAGTCTGCTTGAGGGTTCTTTCCCTCTCCCTCTGTTCATTCTCTCTCTCTCAAATACATAAATAAATCTTTAAAAAATATGAATTCAATAAAGCACCTGATGTGCTGGAAATTTAGATCTTGACTTAGATGTATATCTAAGTAAAAATTAACCAAGCTATACTCTTAAGATTTATGCAATATTTTTGTATGTAAATTATACATCAATAAAGGTTTATAAAAGAGAATAAAGCACCCAAGACTATTTCTAGAGCTGTTTAAGAATTACTGTAAATTACAAGCTCTGATCCTTATAAACAAGTGGTATTACTTATCTGTTCCATCTACAAGCATGATCATACCCAGCAGAATAGCATCATTTATCTTATCTTTTATAAAGCCAGCCTGAACAAAAGACCATTTAGTGTGTTTGCTTACTATAGGGGGACAGCATAACCAGTTAAAAGTCTGGGCTTTAATGTCAAAATCACTTAGGTTTTTTTTTTTTTTAAAGATTTTTAATTTATTTGAGAGAGAGAGAATGAGAGGGAGCAAGCACATGAGAGGGGGAGGGTCAGAGGGAGAAGCAGACTCCCTGCCGAGCAGGGAGCCAGATGCGGGACTGGATCCAGTGACTCCAGGATCATGACCTGAGCCGAAGGCAGTCGCTTAACCGACTGAGCCACCCAGGCACCCTAAAATCACTTAGGTTTGAAAGCCATTAAATAACTGTATGACTTTGGGCAAAATTTCCTTACCCATAAAATAGGAATAATAATAACAGTGCCTATCTCAAGGGTTGTTGTATTCAATGAGATGAAATGGTGAAAGAACTTGGCACAATCTCATAGTTAACAACCAATATAAATTAGTTATTAGCTTGATTGACAAATATCGAACCTGGGTTTATCAGGCTAATGTATACATAAGGACCAGGGAGACTAGGGTGCCTGAGTGGCTCAGTTGGTTGAGTATCTGCCTTCAGCTCACGTCATGATCTTGGAGTCCTGGGGTCAAGCCCCGTGTTGGGCTTGGCAGCCTTTTGTTTTGTTTTGTTTTGTTTTAATTTTTAAAAAAGATTTTATTTATTTATTTGAGAGAGAGAGCGCACCCACAAACAGGGGGAGCGGCAGAGGGAGAGGGAGAAGCAGGCTCCCCATGAAGCAGGGAGCCTGGTGCGGGGCTTGATCCCGGGATCCAGGATCATGACCTGAGCCAAAGGCAGATGCTTATCCAACTGAGCCACCCAGGCCCCCCAGGTAGACTTTAGATATGAATTTTCTGTTATATCCCAACATTCTACTATTTATTGCTTTGAACTTTCTCAGCCGTTGGGTCTGTTGGCAGGAATTGGTTATGGGGCCAACTACACAAGTTCAACACAGACACACTCTATTCTGCTGCCCCTTATTAACACTTATATTCAATCTGAAAGAACCTGAGCAACAAAATAGTTTTTGTAGATTAGCAAGGCAACTCTTTCTGTTGTCAAAACAGAAAGACAAGCACTATTCTATATGCAGATAAGATAATTCTTACTATCTCAAACTCAGAGCTCCTGACAAAATTCTCTTGACTAATCACTGCCAGAAAAGTTAGATATTTGCAAAATAAATTTACATTTGGTAGGTACTTGGTAGATATTTCTCATCTTGTAACTAGTTTATGATGATATAACAATGTTATATTTGGTTTAATTACCTCTGTGTACATCACAAATACTTGATCCCATAGGGTATGGCAGGATGTAGCAAGTTGTGACTCCTGGGCATGCTTAATTAAGATTTTATTTTGGTGTTAATATTTTTAAAAGGTGTTTTTATATTAAGATTATATTGATGCTGAATCTAGCTGAAATTATTTGGATGTTCATTATACTATTCTTTAAGCTTTTCTGTATGAAAATATAAAATTGGAGGAATATTATTTTGGCCATGTTCTTTGGAAGTAATGTTTTAGGGTCTCATTTGTGTGATAGGCAGACTCAAAACAATTTCCTTGAGAAAACCTTACACCTGACTTTGTTTTTCCCTTGTAGGTGAGAAAAGCCTTTAAAACAGCCAGCTATCCTTCATACCTCAGCTTTCATAATAAGGCATACTCTACTCTGAATTGTCTATTAAGGTGTATGTGTCTGAATTTTGACAACTCAGAACAGCTACATTCCAGGATTTAGCTGGGAGTATAATCTCATTTTGTCATCCAATATTTATTAAAAACTCAGTAGGGAGAAGCAATTTTCAGGGAGGATTATTCAAAGTATACATCAGCTTATGCATTTTTTTCAAGACAGTCTAGGCTAAAACATATCCATGAATTAAACCAGATCAATAGACAGCTGGTACCTTGCTAGACAGTGCCATAGTTTCCCAAAGTATAATTTTTACCTAATTGTACTTCTGTGTGATGTCAACAATGTATATCAAGTGTTATGAGACACAGCAACTTTTGTTGCATCTATTTTAAGGATATCTGAAAACACAATAACCATTTTTTAGGACCCCAGGGAAAAATATATCTGATCTTGGTACCAAAAATAGTTAATAGTATTAATCTCAACTTGGCAATTAAGAAAGAGAGAGAGAAAGAGAGAGAGAGAGAAAGAAAGGAAGAAAGAAAGAAAGAAAGAAAGAAAGAGGAGAAAGAAAATTTCCACCTACCCTCTCTGACTCCTTCCTCAGAGACTCCTAGCAAAGACATTAAGTTTTGGTAAGAGAAGTATCATAGAATATTCCAAAATCAATGCCTTTCTACAATCCAAACTGCAAAATACTTCCCAAAGCAGAAGCAAAAATGTCTTTATGCAAAAAGTAGATCACATTCTTCTGCAACTGGTAGAATATTTTGATGCTCCAAAATCCTAACCCCTGCTTCATATTACTCGAGTTTCAGATTTGCAGCACAAACTGCAATGTGTCAACTGGTTGTATTAGTCAGGGTTCTCCAGAGAAGCAGAATCAATAGGATATATATAGACATACAGGTTTTCCCCATTATCCTAAAGTAGAGCATTTATATGAAACCTTTTGTAAGCTGAGATGGTGTAAAGCAAAAAAGCAATTACCATTCATTTATATTGAAAATTTTTTGAGTGTTCCCCAACCCCAAAAATAACCTCTCTTAGGCTTTTCTAATACCTTAGAACACATCTTGCTGACAGATAAATAAAATCAGTCCAGAAAAAGCACAGATGCTCACAGACACAGTTCAAAGCTATGGCAGCTTGGGGCACCTGGGTGGCCCAGTCAGTTAAGCTTCTGACTCTTGGTTTTGGCTCAGGTTTTGATCTCAGGGTCATGAGATGGAGCCCTGCATCAGGCTCTGGGCTAAGCGGGGAGTCTGCTTGAGATTCTTTCTCCCTCTCCCTCTGCCCCTCCCGCTCGTGCCCTCTTTCTCTAAAATAAATAAATAAACTTTCAAAAAGAAAAAAAAAAAAGCTATGGCAACTTGATGCTGAGATGCTGAGTGCCGTTCCTGTGGAAGGAGCTTGGTGGGACCACTCTCACTGCTCAGGGATGAGTGCTTCCTCCATAAGTGCTTGATGCAAAATATGCTGAATACTATTTTCACTTTTTTGCCTTTTTTCATATCCTCTTAAACAGCTCTAGAAGTCAAGTCTTTGGTGTTTTATTCTTTTTTATAAACTGAATATATGTATGTATGTTATATATACAGTAAAAGGACATAAATCTTAAGACTCTAGCTTGGTTAATTTTTACATAGATATACACCCAAGTCAAGATTCTCTTCAGATTCCTTTCTGTTAGCAAAAACAGGTACTAACTAGGCCTTTTGTAACAGCAAGTGGCATAAAGCAAACTTTTGAAAAGCAGGGGATACCTGTACATAAGAAGAGATTTATTACAGGAATTGGCTTACACCGTTATTGGAGGTCAAGAAGTGCCGCATTCTGCCAGCTAGAGAGCCAGGGAACCAGTGGTAGAATTCATTCTCACTCCAAATGCCTGGAAATCAGGGTAGCTGATGATGTCACTCCAGTTACACGTGAGAACTGGAGGACTGCTGGTATACGTGAACCCTGAAGGCCCAGAACCGGGAGGGCAAGAGAAGATGAACGTCCCAACTCAAGATAAGAAAGATGGATATGGACACAGAGAGAAGTCCCCCTTCTTTTCCACCTTTTTGTTCTATTAGGGCCTTCGGTAGATTGGATGATGCCAGCCAACGGTGAGGGCAATCTTCTTTACTCAATCTACTGATTCAGTGTGGTTTGGTAGAAAGAGACAAGATTTGGAATCAACAGATTTGATTGGGTTTTAAAAAGCTGATAGCTATGGGACACCTGGGTGGCTCATTTGGTTAAGTGTCTGCCTTTGGCTCAGGTCATGATCCCAGGGTCCTGGGATCAAGTCCCGCATCGGGGTCCCTGCTTAGCAGGGGACCTGCTTCCCTCTCCCTCTGCCTGCCGCTCTGCCTACTTGTGCTCTCTCACTACTTCTCTGTCAAGTAAATAAATAAAATCTTAAAAAAAAAACCTAATAGCTATCAGAACCTGGGCTTTTTTTTTTTTTTAAAGATTTTATTTATTTATTTGACAGAGAGAGAGAGCCAAGAGAGGGGACACAAGCAGGGGGAGTGGGAGAGGGAGAAGCAGGCTTCCCGCCGAGCAGGAAGCCCGATGCGGGGCTCAATCCCAGGACCCTGGGATCATGACCTGAGCTGAAGGCAGATGCTTAACAACTGAGCCACCCAGGTGCCCCGAACCTGGGCTTTTTAAACACTGGTGTCCTTATGCAGGAAACAGGAGACTCTAATGCCTGCCTCAGAGAACTCTCAACCTTCGCTACTCCTCCATGAGGCCAGCAAGCTGCAGCAGGGCTAGAACACCCAGTGGGTTCTAGCGGTCTGCCCAGGGATTTGCCTCACAGCTGGCCTAAGGTTTCCAGGATCCCCAGCTCCTACCTTACCTTTAGGATGGGGTCAGACATTGCCTCTAGGGGAGCTGTGTTTTGTGAATAATTTTTAAAAGTTACAATATAGAGGCTTTACTGTTTTAAAGGGAAGTGTATCATCTGGGGTAGAGTAAAATGATAACCAAACATCCTGGAGGAAATGATGAAAAACTCAAAAGAAAAATAATTCTACATTTCTCTCTCATTACATTTTCCATTCACCAAGTAAAATCTACTCCTTTTTTTTTTCCATAAAAGTTCACACTGGGTATGTTTCTATGAAGAGTCATCTCATACAGCCCACACATAAGATGACACTTTATTCAATCTGTTCTTAGGAACAATGTAAAAATATATATGTGGTGAGGTTAACAACGTTCTTATTTGAACTCTGAACACCAAAGCTGAGCGCCTCTATGTCTTCAGATGTTTGAAATCCTTAATGTAAAAGTGTAATTTAAATTTTTCATAGTAATAGAGTATATTTTATAATGTGACAACATTTAAATATATCAGTCCCAAAATGTTTATTGAAAGAAAACAGTGTTTTTCTTTTTGTTAGAAGAGGTTCCAAATATTAATACGAGATTGGGTCTTACTCATAGCGTAAGTCTTATATTAATTTGTTTATCTCCAAATTTCTCCTTTACCCCATTTCCCAATTTTTGCATATGTTGGTAAAAAAGCATTACCCATTTTCCATAAATGATGATACCATCTAATCTTATTCTGACTTACAGTGTCATTTGAATTTTATTTTGATAGCCTGCCACTCACAAGAGTAGAAGGGAGACAATTATATTACCTAACACTTGAATTAGGTATCACACAATTATCACTCTGCATTTATTTTCTTTGAACTCATACAATTTAGAAAATATATAAAACTTGTATTTCTATCTGACTACACTCACCAAAACAGCCAATCCAAAGACAAAAGTTAAATAATTTTTTAATACCAAGAGGAAAAAACCATGGCAATATGACAGGGTATGACCACTGTCTAACAAATGCTTCTTGTGTACAAAATAAAGACCTGTTCAATGTCTGGTCTTTAATCAAGGTCTAACTCTTCCATAGTTGATTTTTATAATCTGTTAACTATTTGTTAAGTGATATGAATTCTTTTGGTGTATGCATTACATAAATATGCTATCCAAAACACTTTTTTCTGGTATGTATCAAGAGCCTTAAAAATATTCATTGTTAGATCCAGAAATTCCACCCCTAAAAATATATCCTAAAGAAACAATTTAAAATGTGGGCAAAACTATATCTGGAAAACTTCCCATCACATTATTTAAAATAGTAAAAACTGAAAACAAGCTAAATACTAAGATGGGAGTGATTGCATGAATTATAGTAATCTTGATGATAGAATCCTATTTTAGCAATAGAGAATGGTGGAAGATAATATTAAAGCAAGGAAAATGATTGCTATGATTTTTATTTATATAATTTTGTTATTTTTACTGAAAATCTGAAAAATAAAGAGAATAGAAATATGATTATAATATTCACTGAAAAAAGAATATGCTTTTGTAGCTATGATATGGTTATAATTATGTGGGCTTTTTTAAGGCAGAGCAAAAATAGTAGAATGTTTTACTGGGGTTTCTTCTTTTTTTTCTTTATCAAATTAAATATGTGATAATTTATAGTAAAAAATATTTTTAAAAAATAAACCACTGCCTTCTTATACACAAAAATCTCTTGTCTGGCTTATGAAGGAGCTTCATGTCCAGTCCCATCCTGTGATTTTTTTTTACTGTGTTTATTAAACATTGATTTTACTTTCAGTATGTCTTCCATAGCTACTCTCAGCCAATAGCTCAGGGTATTTGACACATCGGAGGCATCTCCTGTTTTAAAGATGGGCACACTAAGTCCTGACACAGTTACTCCCTTAACTTGCCCTAAATAAGTCTACAGAATATCTAGAAATGGAAATTGATCCTTGATTAATTTTCTTCTGACCTCTGATTTAAAAAAAAAAAAAATCCAAGCCCCTGCAAATTACTATAATGAAGTTTACTTATGCAAAGTTGAATAAATTGAAGCAGGACGTGGAACAAGAAGGCTAAACCCAAGACACCCTCACTGGGAGAATTAGTCCATTCTTGGGGCCCAGAGGAACCCATGAAGAGCGGGTATCACAGGGTTGCTCCATGGTCTTGCAAGGTAAGTAGTTATTCTGACTTTACAGGTGAGAAACTGGGGCTGGGAAGGTTGAGCTAACTTTCCCAAGTTCACAGGGCTACTCACTGGCAGAACAGACTCATTTCAATGAAGAACTATCTGCAAAAAGCCTGGACTCTTTCCCCTCCTTGGGAGCATTGCTGTGAGCATCAAATGAGGCAAACACTACAGAAAAGTATGCTGGAAAGGGGGACATTGCCCCTTTCTGTGGTTTCAAGATCCCCACTCTTCTTATGCCTACCCCAAAAAGAACAGAGATGGTAGCTGTAAAGCTTTGTGAAAATATAAACAAGAAACTGGCAATAACCTGTTACAATTTTCTTTTTTTAAAAAGTCTCAAATCTTTTGTTGTAGGGGAATTCTGATCTTGAGATGCTACTTGAAATAAATGGGCCACTGGCCAGGGCTTGGAAATGTTTGTGATATGAAGAACATCATTTGTCTTTTGGCATCTACAGATATGTTATTATTTAATAATAATTAATAAATTACTGACAAAATAGCAAATTTTACACCCTCTTTTTGGAAAACCAGTATATATAGAAAATTATGCTCCAAGCCTAATTCTGCTTACCATTAGATCTATTTCAGTTCCAAAGGAACACATTGGGGAGGGATATTTTCTAGCTTTTGAAAATGTGCACTTTGGGGGCAGGGCAGTCTTATTCTCTTCGTTCTCCGTTTAGTGGTAAATGAGAGGTAGTTTGAAGTAGCGGGAAGTCAAGTTCCTTGTATCATCATTTCCAGTGCTGGCTCTTAGCTGCTCCTTGGCACGTTTCTTAACCTTTCTGGGTACCCCTCTTTTTATTTTCTCCTCTGTTCCCCCTAAGTGTGGGAGTCAACACTATACACCTGGGAAATGACCTGATCTCTCTAGTCAGATATTTTTATGTGTATTTATTTGAATTGGTAATACACCCATTTGGTTCGAAACTTAAAAGATTATAAAGAGAAATTCTGTGCCATCTCACTCCCGCTTGCTTTTCTCTGGGTGTCCCTGTTCCAGTCCTCAGTTTTATTTTGCAAATTCAGAGGGGGTGAATGGCAAACTAAGCAAGATGACTAGGTTTAATCTGAATGAAAGGGATTTATTCTGAAGTGATACTATACAAGGTGATTATTTGTCCCCTTCATAGCCTCCCTCAAGTTTTCTGAGACTTCAAACTGCAACACTCAACTAAACTACTAGTCACAGCACCTTTTCAAGAAATTTTGACTTTGAACTTGCTCATGTGTAAAGGAAATGGTTCAACCATTTCTCTAGAACTTGGTTGATAATATTTTCTTTTGTTCCATTTACAATTTTCTTTTAAAATTTGCCTTTTTCTACTGTTGCATAAGATAGAAGGAATAAGGGAAAGATCTGTTTTGGACTGCTTTGAAATTTTTATACTTTAGGCCCGGACAAAGCATATAAGAATTAAAAGCTTATATACAAAATGCCTTAATTTCCCTTCAGTTTATTCAATATTTGTAATCCTTCTGGTTAAGATTGTTTACTTCTGGGTGCTAACCAATTTATAAGGAAAGGGGTGTTGAACAAATGAACAGCAGTGTAAGGAGAATAGCTAAGCAGACTATTAAGATGTGTCTAGTCCAGCACCTGGCACACAGTAGGTGTAGGACCATTGTTATATAAAATGTCTAATCTATTAAAACATGCTTGAACTACTGCCATAGTACCCAAATATTTTCTGCAAATCTTCGGGTTTACCAAACAAAAATCATTCTAAAAAATATTTCTCTCTAGCGAAACGGCTACAAGGACCTTATTTTTCCATAATAACGCTGGCTTAATCTAAAATATGGTACGTTATTTTGCAAGAACTGAGGAGCAACACTCCCTTCTCCCTTCTGGCACTGGAGACTTAACTGTGCATGAAGTAGTGATCAAAATCTCACTCAATTCACTTAGGAAAGTAACGTAATTACGATATCCACCCCCGTCAGGAAAGGGTTCAGGTTTAAGCATACACAACAGGCCACACTCTATGGATCATGGCAGACATCTAGCGTTGGAAGTTGCTGCATTTGTTTATTTATGGGCGAGGCTTACATTTTTCCCCCTGTTCTATTAATAGAATTACTTAACTCCATTCATTCATTTACTCAGTCTACAGACGTTTCTTAAAGCGTACCAGGGAGATAATAGTGAAGATCCGTGCCTACCCTCAAGGAACACACAATCCGAGCGAAGATTTACTCTTCAATAGTCGTCGGGGTGGTGCCTTTATGGCGCTGTATCGCTCCTCTCAGGACCAGGTGCCTGAGGTACCGCTCTCCCGGGCTGGCCCGGGCAGGGCGGGGTCAGCCGAGCCGCCGCCGCCGCTGCCCCCGCCGCTGCCCCCGCGCTCTCCCTCCCGCGCAGTCTTTAATTTCGCAGCTCCGACCACCGGAAATTAGCCGCGGGCGGAGGGGACCCGGCAGAGCGCGGGTGAGCACGGCGTGGGGAGGGCGCGCCCGCCAGCCTAGCCGGGCGCCCGCGGGACGCGCCGCCAGCGCCCTCTCCGCCGGGGGCTCGGCGCTCGCCCACCTCTTCCAAATTTAACCATTACCTAAATCCGAAGGGAAATGAGCAAACCTCTCGGATTGGGTGTCAAGGTATTTTCAGCCTTGTTGGGCGTATTTATCCCGAAGTGTTTCCACAACAAGCTATTTCGGGGCAGCGGGGCAGGTTTCGCTCTGCGGACGCCGCGGCCACTCGCCGGGCTCCAGGCCGGCGACACCGCTGGCGGGTGGTGATTCACGGCCCCGACCCGGGGGCGGCACTGCCCAAGCAGGCGGCGGGGTTGGGGTGGGGGTGGAGGCGTCCCGGGCCACAGGGGCGGGGAGACCTCCTCCGAGCTGGCGCTCCCACTCCCCGGCGCTCCAGTCAATCTGTGTCCTGAATCTGTGACTTCTTCTCGCTGCGGAAGTCTCCCAAGAGCCAAGAATGGTTCATTTTCTTTCGAGTCATTTCTAGTGCCTGGGTGTTGGGCCCTCCGGGTCTCCCCACCCCCGCAGTCCCACAGAGCAAAAACGCCGAGGACCTCCTGGGAGGACGGCTGAAAAGGCCGGGCCCCCTGTCCGCCTCCTAGCCCCTTGCGCAAAGGAGCGCGCCCAGACTGGGGGTTGGGGGGGGCAGATCTGAGAGGGCTAAGAGAGCTACTCCTTAACGCTCAGGAAGTGAAGCTTGTGGTTTTGGGGGCTGAGCTCGGAAGGAGATTAAAAAAAGAGAGAGAGAGACAGCGCAGTCTCTCCCGAAAGCAACTCAGTTTGAAAACTCTCGGAGCGCAGTGCCCGCGCCCTGACCCCGCAGGTAGGTCTGTTGCGCCTGTTCTGCGCCTGCCCCCCTGGTGGGGGCGGCCGCGGGGACTAACGGGGCAGCGCCACTGCGGGGGCGACCAGAGGGCGCTGCCGGGATCCCCCCCGGCTGCTGGCCCCTGTGCGGGAGCCCCGAGAACCCTATCCGCAAGGGATTTTGGCGCAGGGGAGCAGGATTCATCCGGGAAGGAAACATCTGGTGGGGAGGCGGTGGCAGCTGGGCTCAGGAGGCTGCCCGTCGGCGCCTCCACTCCCGCCTTCCCGGGCCCAGACCGTGAAGAGAGGCCCCAGGCCGCGTGCGCTGGGGGGCGCCCCGCCCTCCCGCCGCCAGCTGCTGCGCCAGGTAGCCTTCCCACGCGCTCAGCCCTCGTCCCTACCACCCCCAACCCATTCCGCTCTCCCAGGATCGGGCGGGCCAGCCAGCAGGAGAGAGAGGCGCGGGGCTCGGCCTGGGTGGAGAGGACGCCTCGGTGCCCTCCTGATTCCGCGCGGTCCCAGCCAGCAGAGGCTCAGCGCCCGCGCGGACAGTTCCCCCTCTGTCCCCACCTCCGCCCGACTTCGCGCCGACGCAGACCCAAGCCTCACGAGGGCCCTCGAGACCGTTTCACCCCGTATTCCTTTACCTCTGAGTTTCATGGCTGTCTAAGGAATTCGTTTTTACGTTTGTGGTGTCTAATTATACGGCCGAAGTGGCGGCGCAAGCAGAGGCCCAGGGAAAACTGTGGTGGCAGAACTGCGTCCTGGGGCAGCCCCAGCACCTCCAAACCTCCGACCTTAGGGGCGGACTCAGACGGGGGCAGGTGGCACCCTCACTCCTAGGGGCCTTCTGGCTCTTAGGACTCCTGAAAGGTCTCCTGAGATTCCGCTACATGCCCCAGCCGTCTTTTCTCCCGAGCCTATCCCCGCTCCACCCCCAGGGAGGGAGACACAGTGGGACGTGGAATGCCCTCTAGGGAACCAGTCCCTGAGAACTCGTTTTGAGCTCGGAGCGCCAACGGGCAGTCTTAGTGTCCTGCATCCTGCCCTGAGAGCCACGCAGCTCCTAATCTGGCAGCCTAAGCCTCGCGAAGGCCAAGGACGAGGGTCTTGCTCCGGCCCGTGGTCCCCCAGCACACTTGTTCCTGAACTAGACAAGACCATGGAGAGCTGCTGTGCCCGAAGAGCCTGCAGCTCCCGTGTGAACCTGACCTCCATCGAGAGGAAGGCAAATTCGTTTTCCCCAGACCGAGTAGCCCGTCTGGTTCCGCCCCCAGCAGCCCCGCGCCGAGCTGGAGGCGCTGCCCCGCCTCACTGCCGGGCTCAGGTTTCGACCCCGGGATTAGGTGAACTGATTGGGGGTTAATGAGAACGGCGCCGCGGGCAGCTAGCTCCCTCCCGCGCCTGGACCCCCGCGCTCTGGCCGCGGCAGAGCACCCTGCGCTCTCCGCGGCCGCTGAACTGTTGGCTCTCCGCGGACTCCAGCCACGGCGCAGTTCACAGCCAGCGCGCGCGAATGGGGCTCGACTTCCCCTAAACAAGGTTTTCGGTGAGCAGAACGAAAAGTGCTTTTTTCCCAGGACTTGGTTTCCGAGGTTAGGTGTCCATGGTCTGGGGTGTCTTGCCCCAGACTTTGCCTGCCTCCGCCGCACTTGCGTCTCCAGACCAACTTTTTCCTCGCGGGAGGCACGAGTGAGGGGCGAGGGAGATCACCGGGATGCGAGTTCCACCAGGGGCCGGGGTCGGTCCTCTGTCATACCCCCTCCCACCACCTTCCTGTTCCTCTTCTCTCCTGCCTTTCTTTCTCCAGCTTCTGCTGCCCTCAGCTCCTCTGCTGCTGTCACCCGACCCAGCTCCTCAGCCTGCCTAGTGCGCCCCTCCCCTCCTACCCCCCTCCAGTTTCTAGCGGGCTCCAGAAGGGCTTGGCTTCTAGCCCCTTCCCGGTCCTTGAGCGCGAACACATCCCTCGGCCTTAAATTGATCAGCGCGTCCCTGCCCTCTTCCCCAGCCCGAAAATAGGGCCAGGCAGGCAGTGAGTGGTCGAGCGGGGGTAACTGGCCAGTTGGGGACATCGGCTCTCCGGAGAGTTTGATTGCCAGAGCGAGTTTTGCGAGGGAAGGGGAGGGGCCAAGGGGTGTGGGCAGGGCAGAAGGAAGAGGCCTGAGCCTGGGCCCCGGGACGGGTTTTACCGCTCAGCTGTGGCGGCGGCGGCGGGCTCGCGCCACCTGTCCGAGTGCCACCTGGTGAGCGCGGCGCAGCGGGGCAAAGCCCCTCCTCCTGTGGGCCTTCCTCCCTCCTCCCGGCCGGAGCTCTCTCTCCACCCGGCTGCCCAGTCCCGGGCCCCGGAGCGTGCTGACCCGCGTTTCCACCCGGTTCTTCTCCTCTCGCAGGTCTCCGCCTGGCTGGGGCTGAGCAAGCGCTCGGGGTAACAGTGGGCTGACTGCGGCTCCAGGGAGCTGAGTGGAGAGCGCGCCCGACCACCATGCCGCGTTCGTTCCTTGTCAAGAGCAAGAAGGCTCACAGTTACCACCAGCCGCGCTCCCCGGGACGCGACTATTCCCTCCGCCTGGAGAATGTCCTGGCGCCAGGCGGAGCAGGTACAGAGTGCGCGGGGGCCGGGCGGGGCTCCCAGGGATGTAGATTCTGAGCCCCGCCACACCATCCCCCAGGAACCCGGCAGGGAGACCCTGATGCCCCCTTTGCTGCCTTTTCTGTTTCCTACCGTCCGGGTCCCTTCCGGGCTTGTCGCCTAGGTGCCACAGCCTCTTTGCTCCCGCCCTCGGATCCGGAAGGGTTCCCAGCCAGGTCTGGGAAAAGAGGAGGACGCCAGGGTGCCACGGTCTGGGGGGCGCCACTTCAGAACCCAATCAGGCCCAGCCTGAGCTCCTGTCCTCCCTCCTCTCCGCAGACAGCACCTCGAGCGCAGACGGGGCGAAGACAGAGCCCCGGCGTCGTCTGTCCCCCGAGTCACAGTTGACCGAGGTTCCAGAGAGATCCTCCGCATCCCCGGGCAGCTGTGAGGGCAGCGTCTGCGACCGGAGCTCAGAGTTTGAGGACTTCTGGAGGCCTCCGTCGCCCTCTGTGTCTCCAGGTAGGAACCCGTTGGGAGCTCTGGGGCCGAGGCGACAAGGAATAAACTGAGGCGGCTTTGGGTGAAGAAATGCTAAATGGATGGCAGACAGTCTTTCCGAGAGGAGAGCGCTTGTTTATGGGGTAAGGGGGCCCATGCGGGAGGCATGTGGCTTCTGAACCGGGACCGAGTTAGCCTGTTTGCAGGGTCTGCTGCTTGGATCCGAGGCGGCTGGACCCGGCTTGTTCATTCGTTAAGATTCGTTTGGCAGAGATGGTGGGTGAGAGAAAATAAATGAGTCGTCTTGACCGACAGCAACCTCGACATTTCGTTTTCTCATCAGCTCACTGTTTAGAAAGAGCTGGGATCCCCAAAATCAGACCTCCGAGTCTCAAACGGAGACCTGGTCAGTCTTTAAAACTTCCTCTGGCTCCCGCAGCAACGGTCCTGGCAGAGCTGGGTGCCAAGCAAGAAGGACGGGTGGGGCTGAAAAATCTCTGCCCTCCTCTGAGTCTTCGTAGGCCTGGATCGGGGGGCCTGTTTGTTTTCGTTTTGCTGGGTTGGCCTAGTCTTGGGGACCAGTCCATGGGCTTAATTTCCAGACAGCAATTGACGTTTGCGAAAACGTTGGGTGGGAGCAAGCCTTGGCTTCGGGCCAGGGAAGGAGAACGCAAACTAGCCGGATTCTGCCAAGTGCCTGTCATTTCCAGATTGCATTCACTAGTTTTAAAAGACAGCCCCAACCCCATCCCACACTCAGTGCGTTGACTTGGCTAAAGCCATAACTCCAGCGAGTGTGTCTGGGAGCCTGCGAGTGGGGGATTCTTCTTGGCTGTGCAGGACACGGCCCTGCAAGACTGGGTGCTTCCGGAATCTCTGCGACTGAAACTTGGGGTGCAGCCTGTCACTGAAACGGTTAGCCTGGAGTGTAGGGTGGGAACAGATTTGTAAATCCGTAAGCAAATGGAGAAAGGATACGTTGGGTATTTGGTTTTAGCAAAATTCACGTTGTGCAGGGGGTGCAGAAGGCCACGAATATGGGAAAACCATGTCCCTGGCAGGTGGTGGCTAAACCTTAATGAAAAATTTGGATTTCCCCCCCCATAAAACTATGACAGGAATGAGAATAGGAGTATTTGGCAGGCAGTTCAAGCTCCAAACCCTCTTCCCACTGCCCCTTTGCTACCTGCACTGGCTATTTAATAACTGTTAGGAATGTTAACACCTTCCCGTTTTTTTCAAACAGATGTCTTCGGTAGGCCAGGCCGCATCTTACTGGTCCTTTCCCCTCCCTCCTTATCTATCCTGGAAAGAAAAAGGACGGAGTGGGGAACCTGTAGGGGCCGGGAGAGTGTTGGCACTGGGCGCTGGGCCCTCTGCGCAGGAGCGCTGTCCAGACCTTAACTGTGGCCACGTTCTCCCGCTTAGCTCAGCTCAGAACATTTCTCCAGCACAGACAGCTTGGCGCGCTTTTCTCTGCGGGACCGCGAAGTGCTCGGGTCCCGCCAGAAAGGACCCTCTTAACGTCGTTTCCGCTGCCCTGGCGCCAAATTTACCCATCTCCTCGACCGATGTCATTTTAATTATTCGTTCGCCGCCCTGCCGCCTCCAGTGATCCTCGAGGCCCCAGAGACCGGGTCCGCGTTTTATCCTGAGGGCGTCATGGCACCTAGTGCGGCGTCTGGCGCACGGAGGACTCCACCAGCGCCGGGCGACTGGCAGACGCCGCCGGGCGGCCTCCGCCCAGCCGTCTGAAGCCTAACCCGACGCCCCCTTGTGCCTCCACAGCCTCGGAGAAGTCGGCGTGCCCTTCGCTGGACGAAGCCCAGCCGTTGCCCCTCCCCTTCAAGCCGTACTCTTGGAGCGGCCTGGCGGGTTCTGACCTGCGGCACTTGGTGCACAGCTACCGGCCGTGCGCGGCCCTGGAGCGCGGCGCCGGCCTGGGCCTCTTCTGCGAGCGCGCCCCGGAGCCAGGCCACCCCGCGGCGCTCTACGGCCCCGAGCGGGCTGCGGGCGGCGCGGGGGCCGGGGCGCCCGGGGGAGGCAGCGCAGGAGGTGGCGCTGCGGGCGGCGCGGGCCTGGGGCTCTACGGCGACTTCGGGCCCGCGGCGGCGGGGCTGTACGAGCGGCCGACGGCGGCGGCGGGAGGGCTGTATGCGGAGCGCGGCCACGGGCTGCATGCGGACAAGGGCGCCGGCGTCAAGGTGGAGTCGGAGCTGCTGTGCACCCGCCTGCTACTGGGCGGCGGCTCCTACAAGTGCATCAAGTGCAGCAAGGTGAGGCTCCCGCGCGCCTGGCTTCGTCGGTCCCGCGCCCGCGCCCGCGCCCCCGGCCCATGCCCCTTGGCCCCTCTCAGCGGCCTTCTCCCCGGCCCCACCCGCCTCAGGTGTTCTCCACGCCGCACGGGCTCGAGGTGCACGTGCGCAGGTCCCACAGCGGCACGAGACCCTTTGCGTGCGAAATGTGCGGCAAGACCTTCGGGCACGCGGTGAGCCTGGAGCAGCATAAAGCCGTGCACTCGCAGGTAAGCGCGGGGCGTATGGCCGCGCGCGGCCCTGTTCAGGTTTTCACATTCGGGGATGTTCTGCTTGTCCGTGCAGCACCGGCCGCTCTCCTCCTGGCAGCTTTTCCCTTGGGCTTCACCGGATTGCCCCCAGTCTCCTCCACCATGTCCCTTTGCCCAGATGTGGGTGTGTAGGGAAAGGTGGCCGGCTCAGGCTTCGAGGCAGCCCTAGAGTTTGGTGTCACATCATTGTAAGCCTCCAGAGGGTGATCCAGATCATTACTTTGGGTTTGAGGAGGGTTTCTATGCGCCCTTGCTGCTGATATATCAGATTTATTAGCTTTGGGTTTTTTTGCCTCACTTCTTTTCACCAAATGGCTGTCACTTAATCTGTATTGACTGACCCCTCCCAACTGAAAGGAAGGGATGTCAACTCATTGAGAGCATCCAGGAGCATATTTGTCCTGCTGTTATTTCATGCATTTCTTTATTAGTATTTGTTGTCCAACTTCCAGCTGCTAGGCTCTTGAGAATCCTGTAACACAGCAGGTCTCTGACAGGATGCCCCCACGGAATTTTTCAGTTTAGCTGAGTGACGAGGGTAAATAAGCAATTAAGTACACAAGTAACTATGACAAGTGAATGCTTACTTACAGAAACTTATTTACTAAAAAGAGTACCATTCTCCAGTCTCTCTCAACAAGGGCTAGAGGGCGCAGTGGTCTCAAGTGACTGAGGTCTAAGCCTCCTGTTGAGGAGGGTGAAGTGTTTGTAAATGGGTGTCAAAAAAGCAGGGTGGGGATACGTTTTTGCCATGGGGTGTGGAGGGTTGTGGGTGAAAAGTGTTTGGGTAGAAAAAGTGTTAAAGGGGAAGAGGCTGGGGTGGGGAGGGTGGAGGTTGGAAATAAATCTGGAGCCAGGGATGATGGGGCAGGCTAAGTGGAGGGGGAGCCTGAAGGAAGGGAGAGCCCTGGTTTGGGGGGATTTTATGGTCGGGTTGGTGGTGAAGAAGATGGCAGCCTATATGACTACAATAGGAATGCCACATCTTTCTATCCACAGGAACGCAGCTTTGACTGTAAGATCTGTGGCAAGAGCTTCAAGAGGTCATCTACGCTGTCTACACACTTGCTCATCCACTCAGACACCCGGCCCTACCCTTGTCAGTACTGTGGCAAGAGATTCCACCAGAAGTCAGACATGAAGAAACACACCTTCATCCACACTGGTAAGCTGAAAGCCCTTGGCTTGTCCGAAAACACCTGGGGAAGGCTGGCTTGGAAGAGCATTGTTCTTCCTCCTGAGGCCAGTATAATTCACCTTTGCTCTGATATTCTGGCTACAGAGTGAGTGGTAGATGAGGCCTTCTAGATGGAGTTAATCACTGCAGTGTGTTCAAGAAAACAAGGAGGCAGATTCTCTTAGATTCATTTACATACAAGGTTCTCCCCAGAGGGGCCTCGGTGTGGGGCTGCATTTGAAGAACCACTCAGCTGGCCAACCTCAGGTTCTCTATCTTTGCAAAGACTATTTTCCTCTAGTTTAGCTGCTGCTCCAACTGCTGCCTGCTCTGGGTGAACTACTAAGCGCCAGAGAGTGAGCTCTTTCTCCAGGGCTCCCACCCAGCCTTTTAGGGAAGCAGGAAGCCTTATGTGTGGTCTCTTGGCTGCATTTCTTGCAGTCTAAGAGCTTATTCTGATTGAGGAGGAAAAAACAATGGTAAATATTACTAAGCTGTCTGCTAAGCACTTTTTAAATGCATTATCTCATTTTATGTTCACAAGAACTCTGGGAGGTAGAGACTATTCCTTATCCCCATTCTAGAGATGAGGCAAGTGAGGCACAGAAGGGTCAGGTACTTGTCCAGGGCCCTGATAGCAAGCAACAGGGCCAGGACTTAAATTCAGGTCTTCCTGACTTCAAATGTCTATTATCTTGACCACTGTTTACTGTATTCTATTTTCAGAGTCATGAGGGTTGGTAGATGTAGAAAGCTTCTATTCACTTACTGCCCTTTTCAAAATATCAGCAAGTTCATGCCATAATAATGGTAAATCTTCACCTATTATAATACTTCATAATTTACAAACTGCTTTCAAACCTATCCCTTCTTAAAAAAAATCTATCCCCCCCCTTTTTTTTTAAAGATTTTAGTTATTTATTTGAGAGAGAGATAAAGAGGGCATGAGTGGGAGGGGCAGAGGGAGAGGGACAAGGAGACTCCCCGCTGAGCCAGACATGGGGCTTGATCCCAGGACCTTGAGATCATGACCTGAGTCAGACGCTTAACTGACTGAGCCACGCAGGTGCCCCATCCCTTCTTTTGATCCTCACTGCCACCCCAGTAAGTAGCCTTAGGGTGATGAAACTCAGGGTGATGAAATGATTTACCGAAGGTCAGACTGAGAGTAAATCTTGGGGCCATGGAATGCTCTGGATTCCAATCCTGGGATCTTTACCTAACATTTTGATTGTATATCGGTGGCAGTTTTAATGCCAGGAGCAGTTTCTTTAATAGTAAATAAGACATGTACAAGAGACCCAGAATTCTGACTATTTTATTCCAGAATATGAATACTGATTTAAAACAAATTTCAGTGTGTTCCAAACATCTACCTTTGATGCTTATAAATATGTTTGGGCAGTGTAAACCCCCTTCAGAAAACCCAGAAAAATATCCTACTTTAATCATGACCCCTTACCTGAAATTTCTGTTAACTCACTCCTTTTGAGTAAAGGTATTCAAGACCCTTACCAAAATGCAACTAGGATTTTTTTTTACTTTTTTTAAAAAAGATTTTATTTATTTATTTGACAGAGAGATAGAGCACAAGTAGGCAGAGCGGCAAGCAGAGGGAGAGGGAGAAGCAGGTTTTCCGCTGAGCAGGGAGCATGATGCGGGGCTCGATCCCAGGACCCTGGGATCATGACCTGAGCTGAAGACAGATGCTTAACCGACTGAGCCACCCAGGCGCCCAAAATGCAACTAGGATCTTGACTGAATGAAACATTAAGTCTTTATCAAACATTCACATCATACCTAGAATTTGTTTCTCAGATTTATTTGACCCTAAAGGGATAGGCTAAATTTTGATGGGTGGCTCCTTATTAAAGAAATCTGAAGCATGAAGGCAGAAAGGGGTGCCGCAAGAGGGACAGAAGTTTCCTCAAAAACAAACCTCATCTATTTTGTGCACTTTTCCAAGACCAAGCCCTGACAATAATGACATGCTGAGGCTCTTTGGAAATTCATGTTATTTACCCAAATATTAAACAGCACATGAATTGGGGGGAAGACAAAACTTGCTTTTCTTTTTTTTTTTTTTTTAAGATTTTTATTTATTTACAGGGGTCCCAGTCTAGAACTTAGAAAAGTAGAGGTAAAAGATATTTTTTCTCCTCTACAAGGTTATAAAAAGAAGGAAACAACCAGCAACACTGAAAAAGATATTTATTTGGGAGAGAAAGAGAGAGAGAGAGCGTGTGGGGAGGGAGAGGAAAAGGAAAAGAATCTCAAGCAGACTCTGTGTTGAGGACAGAGCCTGACAGGGCTGGATCTCACAACCCTGAGATCATGACCTGAGCCAAAACCAAGAGTCGGACACTCAACCAACTAAGCCACCCAGGCGCCCCTGACACTTTTTCTCTTTGTTACTTATTAATTTATGGTGAAGACTTGCAAAGATATAAAGAATCCTTATAAAAAGAAAATAAAATCAAGTTGGAAAGGATCCGCTATTTAAGAAATACTTTGTGACCCAAATGTGGAGTTTTGAAAATAAGACTTTGAGACATGTCTATGCTTCAGATACATTCTATTGTCCTTCAAAAGCAAGAAAGAAGGCAGGCTCACTGGTCCATACAAACCAACACCCACTTGGAAACTCAGATTTGAAAACTTCCTCTGAATTAGAGCAGAGTCACATGGCCCCCACCCCCACATTGAACATCTGCTGTGGGAGCTCTCTGCTTCTAAAGTCAGGGGTGTCTTGCCAGGGTGGATTCAGCTGTGAGTCTGGGCACGTGGCCTTTGCTGTTTCCGTTTAGCAGGAAACGGTTTGAGGCCTTTTGCTGGGAACCCCCACTCAGAAAGTCTCCCTTTCACTTGGTGCACCCATGACTTCCCAGGACTTGCGTTGCAACACGTCACCCTCCAAGTTGCTTGAAGGCCTTAGACTGTGGTGCAGCCAGCTGCTGCCAAGAGCATGTGGGTCACAGTGAATCCCCTCTAGCTTGATCATAAGCTCATACTTCCTCCCCTCCCCTCCTCCCTCCTCGCAGGTGAGAAGCCCCACAAATGCCAGGTGTGTGGGAAGGCGTTCAGCCAGAGCTCCAACCTCATCACCCACAGCCGCAAGCACACAGGCTTCAAACCCTTTGGCTGTGACCTGTGTGGGAAGGGCTTCCAGAGGAAGGTGGACCTCAGGCGGCACCGGGAGACCCAGCATGGGCTCAAATGAAGGCCCTGACTGGCTGCAAGCAGCAGTTACACAACACTACGGAGGGCAGCCTCCCCACTTGCCACCATCCACGTCTGACTTCTCAGGCCCTCCAATCCTGTCCAAAACTCCCAGCAGGGTGAGCCCCTTCACCTTACTTCTGGGAACTGGGACAAGTTACCCTTTCAAAGTTCAGCCCAGAGTGGGAACCAAATGACTCACTGGGCTTTGGACACGCCAAATAGGCTCCCCGACACCTGAAGACTCGAAGTCAAGGGGAGATCAGCTAAAATCTCGGGCCCTGCAGTTCTTCACATTCCCAGCCCTGCTCCACAGACAGGAAAATCCTTCAGGTTTTTACCCTCCTCTTGCCCCACCCCAGATACTTCTGTGGAAGAGGAGGGGTCACCATTTACAAGGTGGACACATGCTAATGTTTTTATCTAGAATGAAAAATGAGTGTTACTTTTTTTTTTCTTTCTGGGGAGTCTGTTAACCCCTTTCTATTGGGTGCTGCCTATAAATCTTGGAGGGATCAATTCTCCCACTCGAAGACTAGTTCAGAAACGGATTTGGGGAAGGAGTTTCATGCTTTTGAAATTACAAAATACACTGTCCAGCTTGCTCCAAGCAGGAGCAGAAGACGCGTGGACTTGGTGGTGAGAGGACAGGAGAGTCCTTTTTGCAGGAGGCTTGTGAAGGCTCCCTCTGAGGAGCTGGGAGGACAGAGCAATACCTCTGGACAAGATACCACCCCCTCACTCAGCAGGTGTTTGTTGACCACCAGGTTCCAGGCCTATGCTAGGTATGGGGGAGCCAGAGATGAAAGTTACAGCCGCTGCCCTTCAGAAGCTAACAGTTGCACCTCCTCCAAGTGGCTGGATCTGCTTTTTCCCTCCTAGGGAATTCAGAGAAGATGAAACAAAATCTTGACCCTTCTTTTCTGACACGTTTGGATTTTATCAAGAATAAACAACAACAAAATAGCTGAACAGATACTTCCAAGGTTCATGTGTATATTCAGTTTTTTAATGTTAAGCTGATATTTTTAAGATGTCTAAGCTAGCAGGCATGTGGAGTGACCCTCCATGTGTACTATAAAGAAGAAAAAGTGGTATTTTTACTTTGATGAGGTTTGTAAATGTTTTTAGATCTTCTGGAGTGCATTATGTTTGTTAATACATATTTATTAGAATGATGTTTTAAGTTAATAAAGTATTAAGACTCTGACCTATTGGGGCGCCTGGGTGGCTCAGTCAGTTAAGCGACTGCCTTCGGCTCAGGTCATGATCCTGGGGTCCTGGAATCGAGCCCCACGTCTGGCTTCCTGCTTGGCGGAGAGCCTGCTTCTCCCTCTCCCTCTGCCTGCCACTCTGCCTACTTGTGCTCTCTCTCTATCTCTCTGTCAAATAAATAAATAAAATCTTTAAAAAAAAAAAAGACTCTGACCTATTGCTTTTCATTTAGGCAGGGAATTGGGGAAAGACCTTTGTTTTAGTCTGTAGTGGGAGTTGGCACTGAAAGAAACTACCGTGGGGTATTAAAACTAAACCAGGCAAGCCAATATCCAGAAGAGAGTAAAATGCAATTGCTCTGATTTTCATTTGCTTTTTCCTTCTATACCTCAAAGATCCTTCTTTCTTAACAGAAAAACTAGGTATACAAAACTAAGCTCCTACCTTTTAAAGTCCCTAGTGGTCCCACATGAACATAGGTACTTCTGAGGACTTCAGGGTTGTTTTTGTAGTTTGGTTGGTTGGTGGGTGGGTTTTTGGGTTTGTTTTTTTTTTTATAGGCCAGAAGGCTCCCAGATAAATAAAGAAATCACAGGTCTTAGGTCCAGAAATTGAATGTTAGTCACAGCTCTGTCACCAATATATTGTGTGACTTAGACAACTTCTTTGGCTTCCCTGGTTCCAGTTTCCTTGACCATAAAATGTGGATATGGTTCTGTCATCCCAATCCAACCCGGACTATTTGATTCTGTGGAGACTGGAAGGGAGAGAAAGTATGTGATATTGGTTAGTTGCCTCACCTAAGGCAAGTCTCAATCTAAAGACGCATCAGGGGCAGTAAAAATTGGAATTTGGGTTATTTCTGGCTCTATCCCACCTGTGGGAGTTTCTTGCTGATTTGAAGCAGTCCTTTACGAGAATGAAACCAAGAATAAGGGAATAAGGTTCTGACCTAAATCCCGACTACTTGGGTTCATTCTAACGTCTCCCAGCCAAAGTATGCCTTGGCTCATGGTGACCACCAGTAGATTGTCCATTTCAATTCAAATCAACTTCACACATATTGATGAGTACCTAGTATGTGCCTGGCACTGTTCTAGGTGGTAGGGACACAGCAGTGAGCACAGTGTCCTGTGGAGCTTTATTTATTGGGTCACTGCTGAATCTTCAGCTCCCAGAACAGTGCCTGGCACACAATAGGAGATCAATAGGTATTTGCTGACGTAATAGGTAAATAAGCAAAGACAATAAAAATCCCTGCTTCATCCTGACTGGCCCTGCTTTCTAGAGCACAATGGGAAGAGAAATTGAAGGAAACCAATTGAACACAGGACTCTCTGGAGTTGGTGGGTAAAGGGGCTTTGAAACTGCTTTTCTCCAGTCTCTCCAAATCTCAGTCCTTGGCTGTGCTCACCTGGTTTTCAACACCATGCCTTTCCCTGTCACTTTACTGTCATTCAAAATTTAAATTTGTTTATAATGTTTAAGATAATTTTCCTGAACTGATGAGTGAACAGGTATAGGATCCAGGAACCTCTTCCTAGTGTCCTGGGAAACAAAATTCCCAATGAATAAAGATCACAAAATGTCCTTACAGAATTCACTGTGCACACTGGTTGATTATTTCCAACTGGTTTGAAAAGTAAAGAAGTTGCATTGAGAGGTAAGTAGACTGATTGAAATCTAGTTATCTGTCCTGTCCTTCTCTTACAACATTTAGAACTTTTGGGCCATTTTCGTAATCCTTGTTTATGCTATAAATGAGAAGTTGTAATTTTGATGTTAACAGTATGCCTTTTTAGAGAAAAAAAAATACATCTTGATATCCTCAGTTCAGAATCAAAACAAATTACTGTGACTGTTACCGTGTGAAATTTGAAGATTGCAAATATCTCTTTTAATGTTATTACTTGACTCCATTAAAAATAGATCGTGAATATTCCATGTCACATTATTCATGAGGCAGGCTCTATGCCTTTTGTCTGCCCGAGTAACAGTAGACAGGGTAACAAGAGACACCAGGGCACACCTTTGTTTCTTTCACTAAATTTTTAATAACACCTCCAGCTAGCCAGTTGGTGAAGCTCAGCTCTTGCATAAAAGTGGAAAAGCACAGCTATCTCAGAGAAGACCAACTCTTTCACTAGCTAATTTGAGTTTGCGTTCATCTACACCAGAGATGATTAAATTACCTATCAAGTGTGCCGAGCTATCAGGATTCAGGCCACGTAAAAGGTGAATTTCATCTGATTGATTTGAGACACGAATGGAACAATTGAGTTTTAAATTTAATTAAAGGCATAGCAAAGTATCAGTCCTGGGTGAATTCTTGACTGCCATTGCCCTTGAAAATTGGGTGGCGATAGTGATTTGACCCACATCATTTTGTTGTGTGCCTGTTTGTTTAACCTGATCATTTAAAAAGAAAGAAAAGAATTTAGAGGAAGGCCTGAAAGGACTTGACTACTTTGTACTATATATTTCTAGAGAACTATTTGTTTAAATCTCTGTGGCTATATTATTTCTTTTTTTTAAGCATATTAATATAGTTTATTAGTTCATTAGTATAACCAATGATCAAGAGCAATCAGTAGTTTTTAGTAAAACCTTGGATGCATATAATCTATGACTCAGCATGTCTATTTCTAGGTTCTCTTGTTTGTAGGGGTGAAGAATTGAAAACAACCTAAGTGTCTAGCCAATTAAGAATGGGCATGCTTTTCAAAATACTTAGCCATAAAGTAGGTACAGGCGCCAATCAGTCAGAACACGTGCTGGCCATAGACTCAAGCAGAGTCCTACCAGGGGATGGCAGGGCTCTGGAGACGGTATTTGTACAACAGGGATGGCTGTATGATAAAGATGCCTGAGCAGTAGGCTCAAGTAATGTAGCCCAGAAGTCAAGGGTAGGGGCTCTGGATTCAACTCCTCTGGGGTTGAATTCTGGATCTGTTGCTTATTGGCTGTGAAACCTTGGGCCCATTCCTTGTCTGTTCCTTTAGTTTCGTCATTGTGTACAACAGGGGTTATAACAACCCTTCCACATGGATTTGTTATGAAGATTAAGGAAGCTAATACATAAAAACTCCCAGAACACTTCCCCATATGCTTATTGAGTAAGCACTAAATATATATAGTAGGAGAATGGAAATGAATAAATAGAATGCACTGTATGTTTATGTAACAGAATATCACATAGCAATTAAGATGACTGAACTTTATGCATTAACCTAATAGAGCTCAAAAAACATGTTGGGTGAAAAAAACCCTGCAAAAACAACTTATTTATGGATGCATATCCGAAGTTAAAATGGAAAGGTATGGACCAGGAGGATACCCACCAAATTGATATTGATTATCTCTGGGGAGCCCTCGGGGTGCAAGATGGATTTCAACTGTCTGATTTTTTTTTAATCTAAAAGAAAAATATTCTCAAGCAAAATGACAAAAATTCAACATTTGTTAATTCTGACTTGTGGCTAAACATTTGTAATATTCTCTGAACTTTTCTGTACTTTAAATTTCTGTTTAAAAAGACATGGAAAAATATGGGGCCAGGTGTGAGAGATCTGAGTGCTAGTACCAATTTTCCTCTAATTAACTACATGACTTTGAGCCAATCACTTAAATCTTTCAAGATCTTCGTTTCCTCCTCTGAAAAATCAAGCTAAGAATACTTTTTACCTCAAGGGGGGGGGTTGTTTTTGAGAAATAAATGATATTTGTGGGAAGTTCGATAAATGCCAAAACTCTACTCCCATGTTCATTAAAATAAAATTGGGTTGTTGACTTGATAATTCCTAAGACTTCCCTAACTCTACTGGCATAAGGTTAGTAGAGGTGTTTTGTTTTGTTTTGTTTTGTTTTGTTTTTATCCCTACATATTTTTTTATTTTTTTAAAATTTTATTATGTTATGTTAATCACCATACATTACATCATTAGCTTTTGATGTAGTGTTCCATGATTCATTGTTTGCGTATAACACCCAGTGCTCCATGCAATACGTGCCCTCTTTAATACCCATCACCAGGCTAACCCATCCTCCCACCCCCCTCCCCTCTAGAACCCTCAGTTTGTTTTTCAGAGTCCATAGTGTCTCATGGTTCGTCTCCCCCACTAATTTACCCCCCTTCATTTCTCCCTATATTATTTCTATGGAAAAAACTTTTCAGAAAGTACATAAT
>NC_138372.1:71231000-71411748 GCF_054177405.1 Leptonychotes weddellii | reverse complement strand
AAATTTTTATATTTTACAGTGAGAATTTTGACAATTTTAATGATTAAATTTTATTGGAATTTTAGTATTTATTAGGATTTTATCAGTCATTTAGATAATATATTTCCTGGTTTTACTTTGAAGTTAGTCACTTTTTAAATAAAACATTTCAAACATATGAGAAATCACAAATAATATAATAAACATAATTCTGCCATATTTACTTCAGGTTTTATTTTAAAATATTACAGACATGATTGAATATCTTGTGGAATATGTTCCTCCTTAACCCTTTTCCCTTTCTTCTCTCGTCAGAGGCATCCACTATACCAAAATAGGTACATATCATCGCCATGACTATTTTTATACCTTTACTTACACATATTACCATAAACTATATACAATACTATTTAGCATAAATGGTATCATAGTGTATGTATCTTTCTGCCACCTTACCTTTTTTTTTTTTTCACTCAACACTTTGTTTTTGAGATTTGTCCATTTGGTACATGCAGTTTTGTTCATTTATTTAACTGCTGCATAAAGAATTCCATTGTATGAATACTTGGTGATTATTTTTGTATTCTCCTATTGGGAGAGTTTTGGTTATTTCCCATATTCCCTATTACAGACAATTCTGAAGCAAGCAATCTTTCACATATCTCCTGTGAGAAAGATTGTTTAGAGTATATTCCTGGGAGTGGAAATGATTGAAATTACCAAATTGCTTTCCAAAGTGGTTGTACCAATTTACGTTCCTACCAGCAGTGTAGGAAAGTTCCTATTTCTCTGCACCTTACCAACATTTGGTATTGTCAGACTTTAAAAATGTTTGCCAATCAAAAAAAAAAATGTTTGCCAATCAGATGGATGTGAAATGTTACTGTAATTTGGATTTCCTGATTCCTAGTGAGGTTGAGTATCCTTTTATAAGTTTATTGGCCTGATAGGTTTCCTTTCCTGTGAGATGCCTGTTCATGTACTTTGTCCATTTTCAGTTGGGTTGTTTGCTTTACATCAATTTATATTTTATTTTATTTTTTAAAGATTTTATTTATTTATTTGAGAGAAAGAGAGAGCATGGGTTTGGGGGAAGAGCAAAGGGAGGCAGGGGATGGGAGGGGGGAGTGCAGGGAGTGGGGTGGGGGAAGCAGACTCCCTGCTGAGCAGGGAGCCCAACACGAGGTTCCATCCCAGGACGCTGGCATCATGACCTGAGCTGAAGTCAGACATTTAACCAGCTGAGCCACCCAGGAGCCCCTATATCAATTTATATTTTAAAATGTATTTTAAGTACTCACTGTTCTGCTAGTTTAAATGTGTTGCCCACATCTCCCAGCCTGTAGCTTGCCTTTTTGTTTTGGTTGAAGGAAGGGTTTGTTTATTTTTTGTGTTAATGTAGTCAGATACATCAGTCTTCAGGTTGTGGTTTGTGCTTTTTATATCCTAATTAGGAAACTCTTCCCTGATTGGTGGTCATAAGCTCATTCCCTATATTTTCTTCTAAAAACATTAAAATGTTTGCTTATAACATTAGCTTTTTTTTTTTAAAGATTTTATTTATTTATTTATTTATTTATTTATTTATTTATTTATTTATTTATTTGAGAGAGAGAGTGCACACATGCATGGGCACCCCCATGCGTGAGAGTGGAGGGGGGAGAGGAAGAGAATTGCAAGCAGATATCAAAACCCAGCGCTCCCACAACCCTGAGACCATGACCTGAGCTGAAACAAAGAGTTGAACACTCAGCTGACTGAACCACCCAGGTGCCCCTAGCATTAGCTTTTTAATCTACTTCTATGTGTATGACATGAAATAGAATCTAATTTAAAAAAAATTTCCCACATAGGTAATCAATTACTCCAAAATTATTTATTGCAGATTACATTCTTTTCCCTCTAATTGTAAAGCCATTTCTGTCATATGTCAAGTTCCTATTTCTGTATGGTTCTATCTCTGGGCTTCCTTATCTGTTCCATTGGTCATTTTGTCCATCTGTATGCCAAAGCCATTGTGTCTTCTTTTTTTTTTTCATAGCATCTTAACTTATAATAAACTCTTAGTGGCTAGTAAGGAAGGCTTCTCTCTGACCTATTTTGTTCTCTTCAGGAATATCTTGGCTCTTGCTTGTGAAAAACTCTGTTGGATTTTTTATTTGTACTTCATTTATTATTTAATAGGGGGGAATGGAAATCGATTTGATATTAAGTCCTCCTGTCCATAAAAAAGCTATATTGCTCATTTATTTAAGTCTTCTTTTACGTCTTTTACTAACATTTGCTAATTTTTGGCATAATTTTCTCTTTTTATTTGTTCATTGCTCTTGTAGTTCTTTTTTTTTTTTTTTTTTTTATTTGAGAGAGAGAGAGCACATGAGAGGGGGGAGGGTCAGAGGGAGAAGCAGACTCCCTGCTGAGCAGGGAGCCCGATGCGGGACTCGATCCCAGGACTCCAGGATCATGACCTGAGCCGAAGGCAGTTGCTTAACCAACTGAGCCACCCAGGCGCCCCGCTCTTGTAGTTCTTTTTTAAAACTGCATTTTCTAACTATCTGCTGCTGGTATATGGGAACAAAATTGTTATTTTTTTGTATATTGACCTTGTATCCTGTAACTTTGCTGAACCTCCTTTTTAGCTTGTTGTAGATTATTTCAGATTTTTCTATGTAAGATAGTCATAAAATATGCAAATGTTTGTAGCTTTGTTTGGCCTTTCTAACATACTCTCCTTGACTTGCTGCACTAGACAAGGTTGTATTGAACAAAGGCAGAATAAGAGGCATCCTTCTTCTTCCTAACTTCAGGGAAATGCTTTTAATTTTTCATAATTTAGTGTGATATTTTGGGTAGGTTTTGATAGACAACTTTTTAAAAATCAGGTTAGGAATTTCTATTTCTATTTGGTAAGAATTTCTGCTTGTGTGCCTGGGTATTTAATTTTATTGTATAATTTTGAGGCATCTGTTGAGAAAAGTGTGTTACTTAATTTCTAAATCTGATGGCTTTTATTCTTTACTTTGTCAGTGTGTGAATGACATTTATAGATTTTCTAATGTTAAATTATCCTTGTATTGCTGGGGGGAACAAACCTCAACTTGGTTATTTTGAAAATCTACATTACTGATTTCGTTTGCTGAACTTTATTTAGGATTTTTGTATT
Organism: Leptonychotes weddellii; assembly: GCF_054177405.1. NCBI lineage: Eukaryota > Metazoa > Chordata > Mammalia > Carnivora > Phocidae > Leptonychotes > Leptonychotes weddellii. Next base: position 71,408,606 of record NC_138372.1, on the reverse strand, counting down.
TATGCTTATTGGTGAAATTGACTTTTAATCTTTCTTTCTTATACTACCCATAAGTGATTTTGATATTAAGGTTTAACTCATTTCAAAATGAGTAGGACGGCATTTCCTCTTTTTCTGTTTTCTGGAACAGTTTGTGAAAGACTGAGATTATATGTTCCTTGAATGTTTGATAGAGCTCATCTGGGCCTCTGTGTGTGTGTGTGTGTGTGTGTGTGTGTGTGTCTGTAAAGGGAAAGGGGAGTGTATATTTTAAGCTTTAGTGACAATAGTTCTATTTAGATTTTTGCTTTCTTCTTAAACCAGTTATAATAGATTACATATTTCAGGAAAATTTCTGTTTCTTTTAAGAAATTAATTGCCACTATATTTAAAAATCAGTATGAAAACAGTATGAAAGAGTATATGCTTTATTTTTTATTATTTAAAAAAATTTTTTTAAGATTTTATTTATTTGAGAGAGAGGGAGAGAGCACAAGCTGGGGTGGGGGTGGGGATGGGCAGAGGGAGAGTGAGAAGCAGACTTCCCGCTGAGCAGGGAGCCCTAAACAATGCAGGGCTTGATCCCAACACCTTAGATCACTACCTGAGCCTAAGGCAGATGCCAGCTGAGCCACCCAAGCACCCCAACTGTATGAAATATTATAAAAAATCATAGTATTCTTTGATTTTAAAAAAATCGCTTCTATACCTAAAATTATGTTCAATACTTCATTGTAATATTGTTTATTTGTTCCATTATCTTTTTCTTGCCAATTTTGTCAAACGTCTCTATTTTATTGTCTTTTACAGCATATTTTTCTTGTCATTTATTTCTACGTTTTATCCAATAAGATTTCTTACTTGACAGAGGAGTACTTAGAAGTGCATTTAAAATTTCCAATCATTTTTTCCAGTAATTTTTTTATTAGTGAATTATAATTTAATTACATCTTGATCAGAGAACATGACCTGTATGATACTAATCTCTGATATTTGTTGAGATTTACTTTGTAAGCTTATCCATGATCAATATTTATAGATAATGTGTGCTTGAAAAGAATGTATGTTTCCTAATTACCAATGATAATATAGTTATGCCAACTTTCTTTTGGTTGGTTTTTACGTAGTATTTTTCCGATCCTTTATTTTGACGCTTTCTTTGTCCTTATGCTTTAGGTGTGTATCTTTGTAAAAAGCATCAACTAAATATTGTTTACTTTTTGAAATTTTTCAGACATGAGTAAAATATAATTTCCAATCAAAACTTTGGTTTCTGATACTGTTTGATTTTGTGTGTGTGGGCTCGTGTGTATGCGTGTGTGTGTGTCCTTCTGATCACACACACATTTGGAAGAGAAAAGTACTCAATTACTTTGTCCAAAAGAGTAACATACAGCTTTACTCTGCCTGTTCATTTTCTGGTATTCAAGGAAAAAATCCCAATTTTCAGTTTTTTTAAGCCTGAATTTGTTGTAACTGTAGAGGAGAAACAAAAGCAGGAAGTTAGATTTGCTTCTTGATGTTAGTTTTATGAACTTCATTGAGAATTTTTTTATTTTTGGTAAAATAGGAAGCGCAGTTTCAATTCTGTCTTTTAACATGAATTAGACAACTTCTAGATTGCACTTTCTGAGAAATAGAACTGAATGGCATGCCTCTATAAGATTTTGCTGCAATTACAATTCCTTAGTTGTTTTTAGGGTAAGGAGGGCTAACTGGATATCTCCTATGACTTTTTGGAAGAGTCAGAAACCAATCTTTTATTACCTTTTGGTAAACTTGTCTGTATTTCACCCCTTGGACATACATTCCCAGAGATTTCACACAAACTCGACTTCCTCTGCTTTCACTAAAATTGTTCACGGGACTCCAATAAGCAAGAACAATAAGTTCTTAACTCAGCCAAGGGAATCCCACAACAGTATCGTATTTTTGCATACCATCTTTCTGATTTATCTTTGCATGGTTATTGGTTGTGTCATGTTTAGGTACTATATAAAAGAACATTATATATTAATTGAATTTAAATTTTAAAAAGAAAAATATATGTAAATAAAATGAAAAAAAGAACATTTAAAATACAAATTTAAAAATAAAGATAGAATCAAGTGAACTCTAAAACTTTTCCAATCCAGGGGTTCTCTGATTTTTAAGCCCTTCCTTTTTTTCTAAGGATTTATCTAAACTGACAGCTATAGAGGCGTATTTCAGGAGTGTCCAGCTAAGTCCTTTCACTCCTTAGAGTGTTAACATCGAGGAGCTGTGGAAAAGAGATCCAGATTATTCCATTTTATATTCCAATAAGGAATTCTCGTCAGTAGATGCTTATAAGTTTGTGTTAATGGACTGTGGTTCTATGTTTGTACCATGTATGGGTTATTACATTAACGAAAATCAGAATACAGGAAGTTATACTACACTAAAACTTTACTACTGAATTTTTACTTGGTTCACAATTCAAGCTTCAGGTCATTATTGGTATGCAGAAGTACTGATCAAGATAGAGTTCTCTAGGGGCGTCTGGGTGGCTCAGTCGTTTAAGCGTCGGACTCTCGATTTCAGCTCAGGTCATGAGATCAAGCCCTGCATCGGGCTCCATGCTGGGCGTGGAGCCTGTTTAAGATTCTCTCTCTCCTTCTCCCTCTGCCCATCTCTCCTGCTTTCTCTCTCTCTCAGAAAAAAATAAAATAGAGTTCTCTAGCTGACAGACTGCTGGGCACATGTGCTCTTAACAGGCACATGAAAGAGTGAACAGTAGACTGGAGGACACAGTGCAGTCCACGCACTAGTGCTAGAGGGGTAGCTGATCCCAGAGCACTCATGAACTTATCCTTTGTATATCCCTAGGGATCCCCTGGCAGCCACATGGAGATTTCTTTTTCACTGGTCACTGTTGGTCCAAGACGGGGAGGTTCCAAGTATGGGAAGTGGGTATGAAGCTTCCTGGGGAATCTTCCCTCTTTTAGCTTAGAGAAGCCATATAGTTTTGTGAAAAACAGCATTGAATCGGAGTCAAGAGGTCTGCTCTACAGGCTCTGTATAAATCAGGGTTCTCTAGAGAAATAGAACCGTAGTATTATCTCTCTGTCTCTCTCTCTGAGAGAAGGAGAGATTGTGAGATTTATTTATTATGAGAAATTGTCTCATGGGATTACAGAGGCTGAAAAGTCCTAAGATTGGCAGTCAGCCAGTGGAGACCTGGGAAGGAGAGCCCTTGTAGCTCCAGTCTGATTCCAAAGGCCTGAGAACCGGGAGAGGTGATGCTATATATTCTAGTGCAAGGGCAGAAGAAGACCAGTGTGCCAGCTCATCAGGCAGGCGAAGGTCCCTTGGAGTCTTTTGGTTCTATTCACTTGGTTTGGTCTTCGGTTGATTGGGTGAAACCTATATACATTAAGAATGAAAATCTGCTTTGCTCAGTCTGTCGATTCAAATGTTAATCTCATCCAGAAAACTCTAACAGACAGTCCAGAATAATGCTTGACCAAATGTCTGGGCACCTCATGGCCCAGTTAAACCGAGACATGAAATTAACCATCACAGTCTCTAAACTGCCAGTGTATGTATATGTCAGAGTAAGGAGCGCTAGTTGCTACAACTACTCCAAAAATTCAGTGGCTTACACAATGAAGTTTATTTATTGGTTTGGGTGTGTTCAGGTTGCTGCCTTCACAGGTGATTGAGAGATCTCCACCCCCATCTGTGGTTGTCGAATGGTGCTGCCATCTTCTAAGGATTTCTTGGGATCCTCTGCTGGATTATCTGCATTTGGCTGGCTGACGATAAAGCTAGAGATTTAGATCATGTGGGGACTTTATAAAGACAAACCGGATAATGGGATAGGTCACTCCTGTTCACATTCCATTGGCCGGAACACCAATACATGATCCCAATCAAAGCAAGCAAAGGAGGCTGGAAAATGTAATCTTCCTTTGTGCCAAGGAAGAGAAGATGGGGACCGGTGAGCATCTAGCCAGTCTGTGCCAGAGCCCTAAGTAGCTTTTAAACTTGGGCTTATCCCCTCTCTGAGCCTGTTTTCTTCTTTGTACAGTGAGGAGGATGGACTGAGTGCTCTCTAAGGGACTTTCCAGCTCTGACCATTTATATTCTGTAATCCTATCAAAACACTTGGCTGAGCCCTGAAAACACCCAGCTTGGATTGGAGAGGATCTCTTTCAGTCCAATAGTGAAGAACAGTGATCGGTGTTGCCCCCGAGGATTTTATTCACCAAGAAGTTTATTCACTTCCTAAAGTTCCCAGAGATCAAGATGACCACCTCTCGCAGGGTGTAGTCTTACCCTAGGTCATGGTGCCAGCCCCATTTTACCAGGTGTGTGTGCAAATATTAACCTGGCTATGAAACTTCTTCCTCATCTTCTCTTCTTCCAATTCTCATGTTGTGAAAAGTGATGACCACTTGGGCTTATTCCCTAAGATTCTAGAGTACCAGAGGGGCCCAGACTATATACACTCAGCCCCAGAGAGTCTAGAAGAGGGTTTCACAAAAGGCTGAGCTGTGTCAGAGTAATTATGTTCACAAGTTTTCTTCTTTTCTGCATTTTCTGATGACTTGCAATTTGTTCGTTTTCTTGTTTATTACCTGACTCCCTATTGGATTTTAGACTCTATGAAGTCAGTGATCATGTCTGTTTTACTTACTACTGCATCCACAGCGCCTATAAAAGTGCCTAGCATATAGTAAATACTTTTTTTGAATGAATAAATATTACTTAAAAATTGTTGAAGTTTTAGTCTAAGTTTAGGGCAATGGAATTTCTTGGGGGAAGTATGTTAGTAATACATTCATGTATTTACCTACTGAGTAATGTTTTAATCTTACCTGAGTCTACTATCGACACTAAGAATTTCAGAATAATGAGCAAGAGGCTAGGAACAGCCTATCCCTCATGGTTTAACCTAAGTGTGGGAGCCCAGAAAGGTTAACATTAAGAGTGCAAGTACTGTTTCTCCAGGCCACAGAGCATCTGCTGTCAGCATTTGGTTGAGCTGCACTTTCTCCACATTATCATAGTAGAGTACGTGCCAAGCTGTATCCACATGGGATGATGGCCAATTTCAGAGTATGAGCAGCCATCTTTTAACTAGAGAGTGTAGCTGTCTTTTTTTTTAGTCCCATGTTGTATAGGAATTAGCTTTACTCCTTATTTGTGTATCAAATACAATATGGATATCCAAAAACTCTTTTTGTCCCTGAGAAAAAGGTGTGATTGATCTCTCCTTAGCTTATGCCTTCAGTTTCACTGTGATGATTATCTCTTCGAAAAATCTGGTTTCCTTTACTCACCACCCACCTTATAAATTAAACACATTTATAAGGTAAATCTAGAGCAAAAAGAAAAAAAAGAGCAAAAATATCATTATCATATATGTCAAGAGCCTGGTACAGAGAAGGGCCTCAATAAATAGTCCTATTATCATTAATATTTTTATCATTATTGATATGTTCTAATATTAGTAACTGCCACTTATTAAGAATTAGTCTGAGGTGCAGCTGGGTGACTCAGTCAGTTAAGCAACCGACTCTTGGTTTCGTCTCAGGTCATGATCTCAGGGTCATGAGATCGAACCCCACGCTGGGCACGGAGCCTGCTTAAGATTCTCTCTCTCCCTCTCCCTCTGCCCTCCCCCCTCCACCCCCCCCCACACGCACACACACACATACTCTCTCTCTTTCTCTCTCAAAAAAAAAAAAAAGAATTACTGATTACTAAGAACTGTGCTAAGTTCTCTGCATACATTTTCTCATTTAATCCTAACAATATTCCTATGAAGTGTTATATTCATCAGGGCTGTATAGAGAGACAGAACCAGGTAATCCGGCTCTCAAGGCTGATCTCAGATGATTTGCACCCTTCTCTGGGGCCAGCTCATGTCATTGATTGGTTTTTTTTGTTTGTTTTATATCATTGATTAGTTTTATTTCTCAATTAGATCATGACAAATTTTTATTCTGGAAATCCTGATCATCTTACTTACTAAATCCCAAACATTCAATTAACAGAAGTATATTTCTTCTTTCAAACAATTCACAAGGATATTTAAGGAATTAGTCACTCATTTCCGAGGGCTGCAATTTACAGACATCTTTCCCAAGCCTGAGACTATTGCACTGCCTGGTGCCCTTTGATTCCATCACCTGAGTTATTTCCATCTACCTGTTGGAGACCCAGGCTTCTCTGTGTCCCTGAATAAATACAATTGTATGAGACACCTGATCCAGCACTTTACTGGTGTCCAGAGGTAAAGCTGTACTCTCTTTGCTTACTAACTTACTGATTCTAAAATCAGAAATGCAAATATGTTTCTGGCAGCATTTGGGAAGTGGGACTACACATATCATTTTGATTGCAGATAGAATCTCCTTGTAGATATTGATTATTCTTTTTTATTGCTGTGGAACTCACTGAGCAATTTCCAATTCACTTTAAAATTTTTATTATGTAACATTTGTTACATAAAGAATATATGTAATGAAATTGTAAATTGTAGGTATAATAATAAAATTGAACAACTATGATCCCAGTCCAAGCTTAAAAACTAGAATTTTATCAATACCATTGACTCTACCTGTATACTCCTAGCCCTAGCACATTCCCTTCAGCATCATGCTTTAGTTCTTCTTTTATTTGTATACATTTGGGGTAAGACTAGAAAGAGCTGAAACATTTTGTGACTTAAAAAAAAAATCAGCTCTAGCTGTCTCCACAAACTTGGAAAAAATAAGCATGATCTCCATGGCAGGCACCCCCCTCCCCAAACCCTTGCTTCCCGTACACTTAAATATAGGCTACAATTATTACTTCTCTATTTAGAGATTATTGTGGTTTCAGTTTTCATTGTGTCCTTGTGGGTTTTTCTGTTTTGGTTGCCATTATAAATGTCTCTTTTATTCCCCCATGTGGTCACTTTCTTAAATACCTCGTTTAGCACGTCTTCAATGGAGTGTGGTTTGACTGCATATATGCCAGCCTCAGGGATACTCAGATACTTTTGTTCCATTCCAAGTATAGAAAACATGCAATGACAACTTAGGCTCTGAGAACTGTGGGGGAAGGGAAGAGACATACATGTCTTATGTGCTGATAATGTGTCAAGTTTTTTGCCAGTGTTTTCCCAACTCAAAATCCCTGTTAGGTAGTTGTCACTATGTCTGTATTATAGATGAGAAAACTGAAACTCAGAAAGGTACTTGCCCAGGGTCACACAGGTACCAAGTGTTGGAGTCAAGATTTGAAGCCTAGTGTTCTGTGGGTGTGATGGGTGAGGAGATAGTTCAGCTTAATGAGAGTCAGCAGTCTCATGCCTAGATATCTACCCCCACCTCTTTCTCTGTGGGAATGGTAACACCAATACTACTCATTCACTCCACAGGGACTTTGTGGGGTTTAGGAAAGCAATACTTTGGATTTCAGAGGACAGACACTATAACTGTCAAAAACACTATGTTATTTTCTGGTAGTCAGGCAGTGAATGGTGGACACTTAGTTCTGGATCATCATTGTTCATGGAGACCAGCAAAGCTGAACACTTCTAATTCAGACATGATCCCAAACTTTAGGCTACTCCTGTGCTCACCCATTTCTCTTTACCAAATCTGCTCACACAGACTCTGACTTGTGTCTTTGCCCCTTTCCTACCCCAGTCTTCTCACCAAAATGAACAAAGATAGGACCCTATGGAGGAAGGCCCAGAAACAAGACTCCTAGCACACAAACTCAGTAATAAGCTTATAAAGATATTTTAAATTTAAATATATTTGACATACAACATTGTATAAATTTGAAGTGTATAGCATATTAATTTGATACATTTATATATTGTACTATGATTGCCATTATAGTGATAATTAGTACTTCTATCATGTTACACAATTTTTCTTTCTTTTTAGTCATTGGAATAATTAATCAAAAATTTTAACAGTATTTAAAATTGGTATAAATATTATATAAATAAATATAAAATAGGTTAATTCATCACAGAGTTTTAAAATGTAGCTGGCAAGGAAACAACTTTTAAATACAGAATGATGGTCACAGCTTTGGGAGCATTTCACAAATGAAAAAGCTTGTATATAAAAAGTAGCGCCAATCAATGCCATTCCTGACTCTCTTTGGCCAAGGAATCTGAATATCTAAAAATGATGATTCTTCTCCAACTTCTCTCTGCCTCTAGTGTTGGGTTGGTTTCTTCAACAACCTGCTGATTGGGCATGGCAATGAGAAACAGTGTGTGCGTGTTAGCATTCTGAAGGTGGTTTGGAGATTTACTCCCACTGAGTTGATAAACTTCCTCCTTCTTAACGGTTTTCTAGACTCCAACCTAATCATTGCCTTCTTTCCAAATTCTCTACGTATGTTGCCCAGGAAATAAAAGTGGTTGTAAACCACAGAGGTTGGTTCTCACCAACTGCTGGGTTCAACCTGTAGAAAACTGGACAAAGTATGGTCAACCCTTTCAGGATCCCAGGGCAACTCCAAAGTGAAGAAAGTGAACTCAATTTGTATTGTGTAAATTGTACCCTGAACAGTCTCAGGAAGTATCACAGCTTCCTGATTGCAAACCCAGATAGAGTCAAAGGCCACAGCTGCTAAGGACAAAAGCCACCAACCCCCCAAAATGAAGAAAAATGACATCTATAGGCTGCAGTTATAAGAAAGTCCTATTAGGTAAATTAGGGTCTAGAACAGAATTCAGATGAAAGAATTGGTTTTGTGTCTCACACAAATAAAGATCACTTGGAGCTTTGGAAATAGCAGGGGAATAGGGAGTTCTGAGTGTTCTGACTTCTAATGTAATGAAGTGAGTTTCTGCATGACCATTTCACTGCAGAGCATTTTGAATCTGATGAAGAGTTTCAGGGATATGTGGTAAAATGATGGGAGCCTAGATATTGGGAAAATCTTATCCTTTAAAATCTCTTCTCTGCTCAACCTGCTTTCACCGCCTGCTGTTAAATATAAAAGCCACTGTGTATTTTCAATATTAAGAAAAAAGACTCTGCAGAGTGAAAAGAGCAAAGAGCAGAGTTCAAGTTCTTTTGCTGACTAGTTGCATGACTGGATAATTCAATTCTTGTTGCTTTATCTGTTAAATGAAAAGAATAATACCTGCTTGTAGGATTATTGTGAAGATCGGAGATTATATGTGCAAAATGCCTGAATCAGAGCAGGCATCAAACATATAATAGTTATTATGCTATTATTGTTAACAATTAGCTCTGAAATTTATCACCTAACACTCAATTTGAAAAATAATAGAGCTGGAAATTTCCATTTCTTGTGGTAGTATTGTGGATTAAATATCCTGAACAACCCTCCAGTTTGAAGCAACTAAAATTCTGGGTAAAATATTTTTATTTATTTTATTTTATCTTTTATTTTTTAAAGATTTTATTTATTTATTTGACAGAGAGAGACACAGCGAGAGAGGGAACACAAGCAGGGGGAGTGGGAGAGGGAGAAGCAGGCTTCCTGCTGAGCAGGGAGCCTGATGCGGGGCTCAATCCCAGGACCTTGGGATCATGACCTGGGCCGAAGGCAGTCGCTTAACGACTGAGCCACCCAGGTGCCCCGTGGGTAAAATATTTTTAAATAATTGTAAATACATCCAAAGTAAAGAATTTGTTGATTTCAAAACCAGTAATGAAAGTAGGAAATCTGCCAAGCCAGCTATCACCCTGAGGCTTTTTTCAAACTCTAGAGAGTCTTTCCTCCTTGACAGCTGGAGGAAGCAGAGCATGGAGCCCAGAGTTAAAGTAGGAGGACAGAGGTGGAGAATCTGATAGGAAAGCCACCTTATCACACCATCAGTGCAAGGTTGAATAAGAAATCACACTGCACAGGAGATAATGAAGAAATGCCTATCTTCACCTTGGTGAAGGTACAGAATTCCCCCTTGAGAATTCACAAACCCAGTTGGTCCTCACAGGTGTTTTCTGTCAGGATTCATTTTAGTTTAAATGGGGAATTTTAAGTTAAAATTTTAATCTAATTATAGTTCCACATTGGTATCACCCCAGGAAACTGATAGAAACAAATGCAAATTTCTCAGGAGGAATTTAACTTTAGTTCAGATCTCAAAAGAATTCCTACTGGTTAGTTCCAATTAAAATGGACAACTTTAAAAAAAAATCACAAAATATACAAAGAAAATAAGACACCATGAATGAGAACCATCAGAAACAAATTTCAGCAAATAGCGACCCACAAATATTCCAGATGTTGGAACTGACACAAAATATGAAATACCCTATGTTTAATATATTTAAGGAAATTAAGTGACTATTTGAAATTATGAGCAGAGAATAATGACAATAAAGAATGACCAAGCAGATTTGAAAGCAAATAGAACTTCCAGAAATAAAAAGAAAACAAAGAAAAGATAGGATAAATAGAAAACAAATAGCAAGATGTGAGACTCAAACCTAACCATATCAATAATTCCATTATATGTAAAGGTGAATGATTTAAACCAGTGTAGTCCAATACAGCAGCTACTAGCCGCAGGTGGCTTTTGAAATTTGGCTAGTGTGCCTGAGGAACTGATTTTTAAATGTTAACAGGCATAAATGTCTAGTGGCTACTAGACTACTACTAGCCTGGGTGGCTCAGTTGGTTGAGCGTCTGACTCTTGATTTTGGCTCAGGTCATGATCTCAGGGTGGTGAGATCAAGCCCTGCATCAGGCGGTGTGGAGCCTGCTTAAGATTCAATCTGTCTCCCTCTCTCATTGCCCCTCCCCCTCCATTTGTGTTCTCTTTCTAAAAAAAGAAAAAGAGGGGCACCTGGGTGGCTCAGTCTTTAAGCGTCTGCCTTAGGCTCAGGTCATGGTCCCAAGGTCCTGGGATGGAGCCCCGCATCGGGCTCCCTGCTCAGCAGGAAGCCTGCTTGTGTTCCCTCTCTCGCTGTGTCTCTGTCAAATAAATAAAATCCTTAAAAATAAATAAATAAAAATAAATAAAAAAAGAAAAGATCCCAATTAAAAGTCAGAGATTATCAGGTGGCGCCTGGGTGGCTCAGTCGTTAAGTGTCTGCCTTAGGCTCAGGTCATGATCCCAGGGTCCTGGGATCGAGCTCCGCATTGGGCTCCCTGCTCAGGGGGGAGCCTGCTTCTCCCTCTCCCACTCCCCCTGCTTGTGTTCCCCCTCTCGCTGTGTCTCTCTCTGTCAAATAAATAAACAAAATCTTAAAAAAAATAAAATAAAAGTCAGAGATTATCAGGGTGCCTGGCTGGCTCAGTCACTTAAGTGTCTGACTTCCGCTCAGGTCATGATCTCAGGGTCCTAGGATGGAGCCCTACATTGGGCTCCACGCTCACCGGGAGTCTGCTTCTCCCTCTCTCTCTCCCTCTGCCCCTCCTCCTGCTTGTGCTCCCTCTCTCTCTCTCTATCTCTTTCAAATAAATAAACAAAATCTTAAAAAAAGTCAGATTATCTGAATGGATAGAAAAAGCAAGTTCTAATTATATGCTGAATAAAAAAAAAAAACTATTTTAAATATAGAACCAAATAGGTTAAAAGTAAAAGAATGGAAGGAGATATACCATGATAACACTAATTAAAAGAAAGCTGGAGTGCCTGTTTTAACGTCAGACCAAACAGATTTCAGAGCAAAAATATTACCAAAGATAGAGACATTTCATAGAGATAAAGAAGACAGTTTCTCAAGAAAATGACACAATCATAAATATTATGCAACTAAAAATAGAGCTTTAAAATACATGAAGCAAAACTGACAAAACTGCAAGGAAAATAGATAAATCCACAATTACAGTCAGTTAAGTGTCTGCCTTCAGCTCAGGTCATGATCCTAGGGTCCTGGGATCGAGCCTTGTGTTGGGGCGGGGTGGGGGTGGGGTCCCTGCTCAGCGGGGAGTCTGCTTCTCCCTCTCCCCCTCCCCCTGCTCATGATCTCTCTCTCATGCTCTCTTTCTCTCTTAAATAAATAAATAAAATCTTTAAAAAAATAAAAATAAAAAACTACAGCAATTAGGACAGTACGGTATTGGTGTAAAGTTAGACAAACAAATGAACATAACATAATAGAATCAAGAAAGAGACCCAGGCATATAAATTTAATTGATTTTTAACAAAGGTACCAATGTAATTCAATGGGGAGGAGAGGAGGAGAATAATATTTTCAACAAATAGTGTTGGAAAAATTGAGTACCCTTATGGAAAAATACCAACTTTGACTCTCCATCCTACCATATAAAAAAAAATTAATGTGTCATTGACTAAAACATAGAATTTCTATATAAAAATATACAAGACAATCTTATTTACCTTGGCTTTGTCAAAGATTTTTAAAAATATGACACAAAAATCATGACTACAGGTTGCCCAGGTGGCTCAGTTGGTTAAGCGTCTGCCTTCAGCTCAGGTCATGATCCCAGGATCCTGGGATCGAGTCCCACATCAGGCTCTCTGCTCAATGGGGAGCCTGCTTCTCCCTCTGCCTGCTCTGCCTACTCCCCCTGCTCGTGCTCTCATTCTCTCGCTGACAAATAAATAAATAAAAATCTCAAAAAAAAAAACCATAAATCATGACTATAATAGAAAACATCAATAAATTAGATTCCATCAAATTAAAAGCTTTGGGTTAGCCTGGTGGTGGGTATTAAAGAGGGTATGTACTGCATGGAGCACTGGGTGTTATACACAAACAATGAATCATGGAACACTACATCAAAAATTAATGATGTAATGTATGGTGATTAACATAACATAATAAAATAAAGTTAAAAATAGAAGAAATTAAAAAAAGAAATAACCAATTAAAACAAAAAAAATTAAAAGCTTTGGCATTCAAAGAACACAATTTTAAAAATGAAAAGATAAGCTACAGACTGGGAGAAGATATTTGCAAAATATGTATCTGACAAAATTCTTTTATCTAGAATATGTAGAGAATTATTATAATTCAATAATAAAGAGACAACCCAATTTAAAAATAGGTAAAACATTTATTTATTTATTTATTTTAAAGATTTTATTTATTTTTGCGAGAGAGAGAGAGAACAAGCAGGGGAAGCAACAAGGTAGAGGGAGAAGCAGACTCCACGCTAAGCAGGACCCTGGGATCATGACCTGAGCTGAAGGCAGATGCGCTTAACTGACCGAGCTACCCAGGCGCCCCTAGGTAAAATATTTAAACAGACATTTCACTAAAGATGTATGGATAGCAAATAAGCACAGGAAAAGATGTTCAGCAGCATTAGTCATTAGAGAAATGCTAATTAAAACCACAATGTGATATAACTACATAGCTAATAGAATGGCCACAAGTAAAAAACCTCATAATACCATATGAAGGCAAGGATGTAGACAATTGGAACTCTCATTCACTGCTGATAGGAATGTAAAATTGTGCAACCACTTCAGAAAACGCTTTGGCAGTGTCTTTAAAAAAGTCAAATATACACTTACCATATAATTCTGATATTCCATTCCTAAATACTTACCTGAGAAAAATGAAAGCACATGTCCATAACAAGATGCACATGAATGTTTGTGGCAACTTTATTTGTAATACCTAAGAACTGGAAATGTCTAATGACAAGTGACAAGGTAAGAAAACTGTGGCATATCCATACAATGGAGTACTACTCAGCCATAAAAATAAATAAACTATATATAGATCTAACAATGTTCATGGATGAACCTCATAATAATTTTGTTGAGTGAAGGAAATCAGACAAGAAAAAAAAACGGAGCCATACTATATCATTCCATATGTATACAATTCTACAAAATTCAAGTTAATCTATAATGATAGAAAGTGAGCCAATGGTTACTTGGTGAAGGGTAGTGGTAGAGTAGAACTGGAGAAAAGCAGTACAAAAAGATGAGGAGGGGCACCTGGCTGGCCCACTTGGTGGAGTGTGTCACCAAGGAGTTGTGAGTTTGAGCCCCACATTGGGCATAGAGATTACTTTAAAAATAAAATCTTAAAAAAAAAAAGACATGAAGAAACTTTGAAGGGTGAAGGATTTATTATATTGGTTGTAGTGATGGTTTCATGAGTGTATGTATGTGTCAGAATTTATCAAAGTGTATACTTTGAATATGTGTTGTGTATTGTATGTTGATTATGCCTCAGTAAATTTGTATAAAAATACATCAATGTATTAAAAAGAAACCAGACATAGCTGAAGAAAGAATTAGAGAAATGGATCTAAAGAACTTATCCACATGTAATAGAGTGAGATAACAAAGGGGTATGTTATAAAAAGACTAGGGTATGAATTTCCAACAGAGTTCCAGAAGGATATAAGAATGAGAATGTAGGGGTGCCTGGGTGGCTCAGTCAGTTAAGCATCTGCTTTTGGCTCAGGTCATGATCTCAGGGTCCTGGGATGGAGTCCTACATGGGCTCCCTGCTCAGTGGGGAGTCTGCTTCCCCTTCTCTCTCTGCTCCTCCCCCCTGCTTGTGCTCTCTCTCTCTCTCTCGCTCTGTCTCAAATAAATAAAAATCTTAAAAAAAAAAAAAAAAAGAATGAGAATGTAAAAGAGCCAGTGTTTCTTAGATCCAGAAAATTCAGTGAATCTCAAGCAACATATGTAAGAAGAAATTCTCTCCTAGATACATCATAGTGAAACAGCAGAATACAAACAAATCTATGCGAGACAGAGAGAGAAACAGGAGCAATCTTAAAGCAGCCAAAGAGAAAAGAAAACCACCTATAAAAAAGGGCGATTAGACTGACATTTCATTTTATAAGAGCAGTTAAGAAAGAGAATATGTGAGATATTCCTCAAGGTGTTGAGAGAAAATAGCCATCAACTTAGAATTCCACATTCAACGAAGCTATATTCCAAAAAAAGGATCATATAAAGAATATTTTTTCCAGGCAAACAAAACAGAAAATCAATAAAAACAACTCCTCCCCTTCAATAACTTGAGAGCATGCATCACGTGAAGACAATCACTAAATGCAATCATAAAGGATATACTTTAGCAGAATAAAAAAATGAAAAGCTTGAGATGTAAAAAAAAAAAAAAGCCATTGAACAAAAACATTTTGGTAAATATGAGGGCATATCTCAGCAAACACTGATTATGGAACAACATAATGTAACAACATACTCTTAATTTTTGAAGGGAAAATAGACTAGAATTAAAATACTGGGCTTATACTAGAATTAAAATCATACAAGGTTCTTGATTATTTAGGAATAAGGTAAAGATATGAATTTCAGATTTTGTTAAATCAGCATGCTAAACTAGCTAGTTTAATTCCTGAAATAATAAATACAAGCACACATACTTTCCAGCCAATTAGAGAGAAATGGAATTAGAAAAAGAAAAAAAAAATCAATTCAAGAGAAGGTAAAGCAAGAAAGAGAAAAAAAGTAACAGTAATAACTGGGGCGCCTGGGTGGTTCAGTCGGTTAAGCATCTGCCTTCGGCTCAGGTCATGATCTCAGGGTCCTGGGATCAAGACCCTCATAGGGCTCCCTCCTCAACAGGGAGTCTGCTTCTCCCTTTCTTTCTGCCCCTCCCCCCCATGCATGCACACAAGCGCGCGCACTCTCTCTCTTCTCTCTCTCCAATAAATAAATAAATAAAATCTTAAAAAAAAAAAAAAAAAGAAATGGTTTATTGCCCTCTTGAACTCACAATAAATTCAGGCCCCACCAGATAGGAAGCAGTGGCTCTTCTCACTCATACCAGAGCCTGACAAACTTGGAGGCCACTGAGCAGGGTCAAAGCAAAGCCTCCACCCAGAGGAGACTTGTTGAAGACACCCTTCCCAGCCAGGGTGGAAAGAATTCCAGAGGCTCTTGGAAGAATTGGCAGGCTCAGAGCTCTGCACCAACACACTGGAGTTGGGCTGCTAGACAGTATGTATGTAAGCTGCCAAACCAACCCACTCTCCTTTCCCCCAGTTACACAAAGACTTTTCAAATACACCCCTCTCAGCTGAATGTCTTGAATATTAAACTTCTTGAATGAGTGGAATGAATGAAATAATGAATGAAATAAATTCTAAGTCATAGATGCGAATGAGTGGAATGAAATAAATTCTAATTCATAGATGCGAATGCCTACGCTTTGTGCATTTTACACACGTTGTGATCAATGCCCTCCAGATCTACTTGTTGCAGAGGGAACTCGGGTATGGAAGATAACTGGCTCAGCTTCCAAAGATAAACCTGGTAGGTGTGATAGCTGCTGAGGGAGAAGGGCAGAGAGCCTCCTGGGAAGACCCTTTGAATTTGGGTGTGGTGTGAATCCTTCGGTTCCCAAGTATGGTTTCTATCTAATCTGCCTTGAAACTGCTCTGCTGATTGACTCTTTTATCAATAAAAAACTGCTGAACTAAGGTTCCTCCTCTGAAGCTCTTAAAGATGGGGTCAGCCCTGTCAGAAAGCAGTGTTGTAGCAAAAGGATATGTGTACAAGGATGTTCACCAAAGCATTGTTTAAAACTGTGGACTATCAGTAAACACGCATCAGCAAAGTTGCGGGCACATCCATATAGCATAATGCTAGGATTTTGACTTATTGCAAAGCAAGTCTCTATGCGGCATATAAACTATGATCCTATTCTGGGAAAATCAATAGTAACAATAATAAAGTTAGCACATACAGGGAAAAAAAGGAGGAACATATGCCAAAATGTTAGCAATGATTATTTGGGGTTGGGGTGAAGTGGGATGGAATCTGGGGAGACATTTCCCCATTTCCTGACCCCCTGGTCTTGCTGTTGCACCCTCTCATTAGCCAAGGTGAGGTTTTGGTACAGAGCTGCATTCATGGTCAAATGGTTTTTCCTCAAGACAGAGACATTTTCGTTCCCTAGCTGCAGATATTCCACAGCCTGCAACAGTAGCTCATTGCCTTCATTCATTGGTAATGCTCTGTTTGTTCTCAGTAGGACATGTACCTGTAGGCATTAACATATTAAAATACTTGAGCTAGCTCACTGTAATATTTGACCACCAAATTCGCAATTTATTTATGTGTTATTTTTGGTTAAATTGATAAAGAAGTCATGTTATTTTTTCTACTTTAGAGTTTAAATTTTTAAAAAGTACTCAATATGTGAGGATATTTATTGCAACTGAGAATTTCAAAGTGCTGAGATTAAAATCTGATATAGACTACTTGTTCACAGCTTTAAGTTTCCTGTAGCTCTTTAAATTTTAAACATGTCTACCTGCATACAACTAGAAAAGTTGACCCCAAATATTGCCTCAGTTTCCTGGATGTTACTAAGGAGTGTATGTCCTTTTACTTTGTCTTGAGACCCAGCCTAACAAAACTTGGCATATTTTCATAGGGTTTTTTTGGCTTGCAATTTATTTCATTCATTCCACTCATTCAATAAACATCTATAATTATCATTGGTATTAAAAACAATAGCTCACATTTAATAAGCATTTTCTACTTGCTGGTAGTTAATACCAGCTAACATTTCATTTCATTACCTGCTGCTCTTAAATTAAATGCCTTCTTTTTGCCTGGCATTGGGGAGGATACAAAGATAACCTGGGCCCTGAAGATATATAAATAATCCAAATATGGTTCTGTGCTCAAAAGGAGGGTCAGATACCAAGTTATGTAATTCCTAGACTGAATAAGTGACTTCCCAACAAGGAAATCAAGGAAGCTTCACGAGGGAGTTGGCATTATATGTGAGTCTTTAAGCGAAGGATTTGGTCGTCTGGAGAAGAAGGAGGAGGGACATTCCAGATAAAGGCAGAAAGGCAGAGATAGGACTCTGCAGGGCATGTGCTGGGTCCTGGGTATAGTGGGGGCTAAAGCATGTGGTATATGAAGGGAATACACAGGAAAGAAGGCTCAAGGGGCAGATGCAAAGAATGTTCCTATTGTAAGGACCAGTGAGTCATTTATCCCAACACCCTCATTTTCCAGATGAAGGCACTAAGGCCTACAGAAAAGGGAAATCCCCTCAGTTATTCAGTAGTGGGGATGGAATTAGACTTTGCGCTCTCTTGGCTCCCACGATTGAGCTTCCAGTTATGCTGGGACAGATCAAGGAGGGCCTAAAACGCCAGGCTAGAGGTAGGTGGCCATCTCAATGCAGAGGGGAGCCACTGAAAGTTTTGAAGAGGATGTGACTAGCAAAGGGGATTCAGGGACTAAGATAATTTGAAGGTTTCTAGGCTAAGTGACTGGGAAGCTGGAAATTATATTTTGATAAATGGCTTCTGTTAACACAGAATCAGATCTAGAAAAAAATGATTAGTTCAATTAAAAACAATCGGTTGTTCTCAAAGTAACTATTTGATTAATGTAACCTCTTTTAAAATGTCATCTGTTTAGACCCATTCTAGTTAAAGAGTAGGTTAAGGAAGGTTGGAGCAAGCGGGCATAGTCTGTAATGGGTATCAAGTGCTCGATTTATCTCCTCAGGTTTTTTCTGCCCTTGGGAGACAAAGATTCTATCAGTTGAGTCCACACCTTCATATACTTTGTATTCTCTTTCCATTTGAAAAAGAGATAAAATATCGACTTCTTTTTTTAAAGTTTTTTTTTTTAATAGAAGTTTATTTTGGTTACATTTATTTTTAGTTCTACTTTCCTCACAAGCAGCATTTCCTAGTATCGCATGAGATAGCAAAGAGGATCAACCTAAGAGGTCACCTTTGGCCACAGACACATAAAACCTCCCCAGTCAGCAACATGAATCTCATTCCCTTCATCTGTAGAATTACAGACCAGAGATGCACTTCACAATCACTGGCGCTCTCAAGGGGAGGCAAAGAGCAGAGGGTCAGACTGTCTGGGTTCCAATCCCAGCTCTGCCACTCATGAGTCGGGAGATCTTGGATAAGTCATTCAATGTTTTTGAAGCTGATTCTCGTCTGGAAAATAGAGCTAGCTAATGATAACTCATCCTGGGTGTGCTCTGGTTGTGAGAATTCCTAGACAACGGGCCAATAATGCTGACCACAGTGCCAGGCGCATAGTAAGCATCTTGCTCAACCTTAGGCTGTATGAATTGTCTCGCCCACACCTCAGGACTGACAAGTGGCTCAGACAGCGGCAGCATTTCTGAAAGGAGTTGTCGGTTCCCAAGTAACTAGTACCCTTATTTTAGATGTACTCTAGAACTAAAGATGTAACAAAACCACTTCACAGTTTACTACTCCTGGGTAAACTGTTTTGAGAACATTTCCAAGAGCCTTTAAGAAAGATGTCTATTTCCACATCTCTGATTTGTGTTAAACTATCCGCCCAATGCAAAACAGACCCTCTCTCTCTCTCCTAGTCTGGCCTGCTTCCCAGCTGTTCACATTCCCTACGGGATTGTCAGAAGCTCCACACGCTGTGCGGGAGCTGGAGGAAAGTAAATAGTTTAGCCAGGCAGGCACCCCACCCACCATTTTATTTTCCTAAATCACTCCTTTAGCTAATATTTCAGGGACAGACACGCGACGCATCTGGCTCCAACCAAATATTTTCAGTCAGTCAGATTCCAAGGTAAATATTTGCCACTTTGATTGCAGCAACAGTGGTAGCGGGAAACAAGGAGCCACTTATCAACCTTCAATCAGGGCCCGCCTGGCACTTCGGTGACGTGACCTGCCCCCTCCGCGTGAGCCCCTGCACGGGTCCCGCCTCCGCGCTTCCGGTCTTGCGGTGACGTGACCTGCCCCCTGCGCGTGAGCCCCTGCGCGGGTCCCGCCTCCGCGCTTCCGGTCGTGCGGTCTTGCGCCCTTGGTGTCTGACCCTCTCTGAGGCCTGGTTGTCTTCGAGGCGAAGCCTTGGTAAAGTCAGGTTGTGGGATTGCTGAGCTGCTTCCTTAGCCAGATCCTTTCATTTTTAGCAGGTGCTGTCTTTCCCTCTCTTCACGACTGACTTGTCAAAAGGTGTTGGTTGTGGACGAGAAACACCAGGGAAGGGTTAAGGAAGTCGCCTAGACGTGTGATTGGGGCGGAAGATGTCCCGCTGAAGCCTGTACCTATTACTTCAGTTGCGTCCTTAATAGAGTCTTTTTTTTTTTTAATTAGAAAGTGCCGAGCATGAAGGGGGAGGGGTAGAGGGAGAAGCCGACTCCCCACTGAGCAGGGAGCCTCATGGGGGTTCAGCACCCCAAGATCATGACCTGAGCAGACGCTTAACTGACTGAGCCACCCAGGTGCCCCAAGAGACTCTTAACATTGGCCCAAAGTTTTTGAGCTACAATGAATAAACTGCCCAGGGCTTTTGTCTTATGTCCTTTGCACTTCTGTGAGAATGAATATATTAGTGTTTTTCTTATGCATGCATATTTTATGCAGGAAGAATAATAAAGAGGGATGAAGACACAGGAAAATGGCAGGTGGGGTGGTTTTGCCTTATTCTGTGGCAGGGTTTTTAACCTTTTTGGAGTCCTTTTGAGACTATGAAAATTAAAGACCCTTTGTTTTCCCAGG
Source organism: Leptonychotes weddellii (assembly GCF_054177405.1). Classification (NCBI taxonomy): domain Eukaryota; kingdom Metazoa; phylum Chordata; class Mammalia; order Carnivora; family Phocidae; genus Leptonychotes; species Leptonychotes weddellii. Next base: position 71,388,218 of record NC_138372.1, on the reverse strand, counting down.
AAAAGATATGTGAACACAGTATTTTGCCTATGACCAGAGGAGATTCATGGATCCCCAGAACCCATCTGCAGACTCCTATGGGGGGAGCCACGGACCCAAGATTAGGAAACCGTGGATTTTAGGTACATCATGCCCTGGTGACCTGCACCCGACATTCCTTGTCTTGCCCAGGCAGGACTAGGGTGAAAAAAGTCAGGCATTTGCCTTGGGCACAAAATTTAAGGGGGCATCAAAAAGTTCAGAAATCAAGATAAAGTTTTAGTGCAGTATTTTAAAGGATAAAATCTGCAAACTATGGCTGTGACTTGTCAATCTTTTTTTGTAAAAAAAATTTTATTGGAACCAGGGCCAGGATTAGAGCAAGATGGGTGAGGCAGGGTTGTACAAATGCAGGTCCAGATTCTCTTTATTTTGAAGTTTTTATATTTTGTATTTTGTTCAGTTTTTTATCTTTATTTATTTTTTTAAAATTTTATTTATTTTTTTGACAGAGAGGGAGAGAGAGCACAAGTAGGGGGAGCGGCAGGCAGAGGGAGAAGTAGGCTTGCCGCTGAGCAGGGAGCCCGACTCAGGGCTCGATCCCAGGACCCTGGGATCATGACCTGAGCCGAAGGCAGTCGCTTAACGACTGAGCCACCCAGGTGCCCCTCAATTTTTTATTTTTAAATAGTGCATTAAAATACTGTTTTGAATACTGAGTTTTTTTGACCCCCTCTTCTTTAATTTTGCACCTGGCACTAGTGTCTCCTTTGCTTACCCTCAGTCCTGCTTGTGTCCAGGATGCTGTTCAAGTACAAACCAAGTGTACGTGATCACTTGCCCTGTGCTAGGCCCTGAGCTCCCAGATTTCCAGAAAGGAGGGGTAGTGGGAAAAACTCTGATCTATCAAAAGGGTTGATGTGTAGTCCTGGCTCTGTCATGTCCTGCTGGATGACCTTGGCCAGTGAACTTAGCTTTTCTGAGCCTCTTCTTAATTGCAGAATGAGAGGGTGAGACTGGGTACTTTCCAGTTCTGGCAGTCTGTGGTTCTAGGACTTTGAAAGAGGCAGCTAAGCCAAATTGTTCTCTAGAAAACAGAGTCCTCAATGAGCACCCAGTTCCACATCCCAGTCCTCTAGGGTTCTCTTGATTTGCCTTCTTGATGGAGGGATTTTGCATTCTACAGACTTTCATTTGTCTCAGTGTGAGGGCCCAGACCATCAAATCTCTTCAACTTGAGTACTGATTGGTAGAGTCAAAGATCTTGAGAGCTGATGAGAGTAAAGTGCAGAGAGATGATTTAGTTTTAAGGAAAATGAGGCTCAAATAGGTGAAGTCAGTTGGCCAAGGCGGCACAGTGTCAGATTTAGAACTAAAACCCCAGTGCCTGATTGCCATCAGGTGGGATATAATGCATGCCTTTCTACTTCTCTCCAGAGAATTTCCTAAAAGTACTTTCACAAAAGTACTTTCCTAAAAGTACTTTAGAATTTCCTAAAAGTACTCTCATAATATTCTCTCTGATTCCTGTGTTTTATTAGTTTCCTTGTTATGATGCTGCTCCTAGAGCTGGGGGATTGGGAGCCAAAATTCTTGATCAATGTCTTATCCTTAGGTCTTCTTCCCTCTCCCAGACTCATCTTGGATTTAACTTCTGTGGGGATTTTTTAAACTGCTACAAGGCATATAATCTTAGAAAGCTAACTTCCTCTGTGTTTCTTTTGAAAGATATTTTTAAAACTGGAGAGAACAAGTGATGCATAACAATCTGTAAGGTATGTACTGTTATTATTGTTATTTTACTAATGAAGAAATTGAGGCACAGAGGGCTAATTAACTTGCCCAAAATCTCGCAGTTAGGTATCAGAACCAGGATTCAAATCCAGGCATCCTGACTCCAGGGTCTGTGCTTTTTTAACTAGACACTGTGTGGCTTCTCTTGTGGACCATTTCACCCGAGCTTGAACAATTCAAAGGACGGAAAGCTATCTCAGGAGATCCTGGTTCTGTTGCTGGGCAACCTCTTCTATTGGAATGTCTTCCTTCTATTTGTTGGAACAAGCTATATAACAAGACAGTTATCCAAAATGGTTTTCTGTTGTCTAAATAAGAAGATAAAAAGGTGAGTGAAGAACACAGAGTAAAATCTCGCAATCTATCCTGTCTCCACCAAACATTCCTGACCCACTCACTTCCAGTTATGTGGGCTTCCTGAAAAAACACAAAGTTCCCTCTTTCAGTTTTGTGTCTATTGAAAGTAAAATCCCCATCCTATGTGTTTATACCTTGTTCTGAGAAAGATTTAGCTTGGCCCACATGGGTTAGAAAGTATGGTTAAGTAGCATAAATTAAAATTGTATGACACGATCCAGCAATTTCACTTTTAGGTATTTTTCCTTTAGAAATTGTTACAGGAGCTTACCAGGATAAATATTCAAGGGATTTTATTTCATTTTTGTAATTGCACAAAAATTGTAGGCAATTTAGATGTGCACCAATAAGGAAATGGCTAAATAAATAATAAATTAATGAAGTTGTGAGAGGATTTCAATGTAAAATTGAACTGGAGGATACGAATTGGAGACCCTCATGCATGCTCCCTCAGAAGAATGGAATTTAACTGAGAGACTGATTTCTTGTAAATGCCTGATTTACAGAAGATCAAGGCTTCTCTCCTGACCAAAGTACATCCACCAAGAATCTCTCCCTGGCAGGCCTTACCCCTCTTTGCACTCCTTACTCATAAGTACAGCCTGCCCCAAATCCTTGAAGGACTCACCTGTAGCCTGATACAGCATGTTTCCCAAATTGCAGTTCCCTTTGCAATTCCCAAATACACTCAAATTTCTGGTAATTTGAACTTGCCTCAGTTTACCTCCTTGTTTAGGTTGATAGAGTACCTTTTAACTATTTTCAGTGTATGGTATTAAAATTGGTGCTTGATGGCATATCATCTCCATTGTTATCCCAGTGGTAATACAGCAGTTTAAAGAAATAAACATGGGGTGCCTGGGTGGCTCAGTCGGTTGGGCATCTACCTTCGGCTCAGGTCATGGTCCGAGGGTCCTGGGGTCAAGCCCTGAGTTGGGCTCCCTGCTTAGTGGGGAGTCTGCTTCTCTCTCTGCCTCTCCTCCCTGGCTTGTGCTCTCTCTATTGCTCACTCACTCTCTTAAATAAATAAACGGAATCTTAAAAAAAACAACAACAATTTTTTTCTCATTCAAAAGGTTATTGAAGAAAATATGGAAAATAATAAAATGTAAAGAAGGAAACAAAGAACCTATAATCCTACACCCTAAAGATAACCACTGTGAACCTTTAAATTTATTTCTTTCCCATCTTTTTTTTAGGTGCAGTACTTTTTTAGTAGATTTTTTGTGATAAAATATATATAATATAAAATATATTATTTTAAACATATTTAAGTGTACAATTCAGTGGCATTAAGTACATTCACATTATTGTGCACCTATCATGACTATCCATTTCCAGAAATTTTTCATCATCCCAAACTGAACTCAGTTTCAATCAACAATAACTCCCCCATTATTCTCTCCCCCAGCTCCTGGTAATCACTATTCTACTTTTTTTTTTTTCACTATTCTCCTTTCTATCTCTGGATTTTGCTACTCTAGTTACCTCATGTAAGTGAAACCATACAATATTAATGCTTTTGTTTTTGGCTTATTTCACTTAGCATTATATTTTTAAGGTTCACTCACATGGTAGCATGTTTAAGAATTTCCTTGTTTAAGGGCTGAATAATAGTCCATTGTAAGTTGTTGAGTATTAAATGAGATAATAAATGTGAAGCATTTAAGAGCAGCACAGAGTACTACAAACAAACACATTTTGTTTATTTATTCATTGATGGACATTTGGATAATTTCTACCTTTTGGCTATTGTGAATAATGGTTATGAACATAGTGTACAAATATCTGTTCCTGATTTCAGTTCTTTTGGATATATACCTAGAAGTGGAATTGCTGGTTCATATGCTAATCCTATGCTTAATGCCTTGAGGACTACCATACTATTTTCCACAGCAGCAGCACCATTTTAAATTCCTATTTGCAGTGCATAAAGGTTCTGATTTCTCTGCATCCTTGACAACATTTGTTATTTACCATTTGCAAAAAATAATCTTTATCCTAATGGGTGTGAAGTGGTATGTCATTGTGGTTTTGATTTGCATTTCCCTAGTGATTAGTGATGTTTAGCACCTTTTCTCAAGCCTCTTGGACATTGTTTATGTTCTTTGGAGAAATAGCTATTCAAGTCCTTTGCCCACTTTTTGACTGGGTTTTTTGGTATTAAGTTGTAAGAGGTTTTATATGTTCCCAATATCAGTCCCTATCAGGTATGTGATTTGCAAATATTTTCTTCCATTTTGTAGAGAAAAGTGCCTTTTCTTTCTATCAGTAGTGTCCTTTGATGCACAAAAGTTTTTCATTTTGAAGAAGTCTAATTTATTTTTTCTTTTGTTGTTTGAGCTTTTGGTGTCATATCCAAGAAATCATTGCCAAATCTATGGTCATGAAACTTTTCCCTATATTTTCTTCTAAGAATTTTTAGGTTTCACATTTAGGTCTTTGATCCATTTTGAGTGAATTTTTGTGTATGGTGTAAGATAAGAGTTCAATTTCAATCTTTTGCATGTGGATATCCAGTTTTCCCAGCACCATTTGTTGAAAAGACTTTCCTTTCTCTGTGTTTTTATGTTTTAGTGCTTTTTTGATTCCAGACTTACTCCTTTTGGAGCCCAGGCTGCTCCTCTGGGTTGTCCTCACTCTCATTGGTTTGTACCCTCAAGGGATTGTAAAGTTATTTGACTGGGAACGAAGGGAAGATATAATGAACGTGAATCTAGTGCAGAAGCATGGTGGCCTAGCAGAGCCTAGTGAAAGTGATAGTTGATATATTGCCTATAGTGATCTTGCTGTAACCTTGGCTAAACCTATTTCATTTGTTGTGAAATGGGAATAGTGATAAGAAGACCCACCTTATTTTGTCAAATGATAGCATAAATCCTGGAATATTATTATGGCTAATAGCCATTATTGTGGTTAATGTTTATGAGGAAAGTACTCTGTGCTGCTCTTAAATGCTTCACATTTATTATCTCATTTAATACTCAAAATAGTCTTATGAGGTCGGTGCTATCATTTTCACTGTTTTACCATCTCTGAGCTTCTTTTGTTGTCTGTAAAATGACGAAAATTATATCTTCCTTGCAGAACTATCGGGAGGATTAAACGAGAGAGTGAAAATAGAGGGCCTCGCAAAGAATACGCACATAGTAGATGCCTAACAGATGGTAGCTGCTTTCCCTCAGTCCAGGAAGTGATTCCAGTAAGCACAAACTATATTAGATGAGGATTCTGCTTTGTTCTAACAATCTTGAATTTCCTGATACTTCCCCTTCAAGGTAAATTATAATGATTATACTGGTCAGATAGGAAAGTCTGATACCACTGATTTATGATACAGGAATACATTCTAGTTACCTACCTGCAAGGCTGAAGTAAAGAGACTTGTTTATTATCAGATGCTAGGAAGACTTCTGTAGACACTCATCTAGGGAATGAACAAGCACAACAGCCCTGGAAACAGCTGGCTATGTATTGTGCGCCAATAGATTAGTGGTGTTTTTTTTTTTTTTTAAAGATTTTATTTATTTATTTGAGACAGAGAGAATGAGAGACAGAGAGCATGAGAGGGAGGAGGGTCAGAGGGAGAAGCAGACTCCCTGCCAAGCAGGGAGCCCGATGCGGGACTCGATCCAGGGACTCCAGGATCATGACCTGAGCCGAAGGCAGTCGCTTAACCAACTGAGCCACCTAGGCGCCCAGATTAGTGATGTTTTAACACTCATCATTTTGACTGATAAAGTGTCATTTCCCTAAATCTTTCTTCATTTCACTACCTTTTCCCACCTCCTTTATTTATCTTTTTTTTTTTTTTTGGTAGAAAAATAAGGTGGGGGCACCTGGGTGGCTCAGTTGGTTAAGCGACTGCCTTCGGCTCAGGTCATGATCCTGGAGTCCCCGGATCGAGTCCCGCATCGGGCTCCCTGCTCAGCAGGGAGTCTGCTTCTCCCTCTGACCCTCCCCCCTCTCATGCTCTGTCTCCCATTCTCTCTCTCAAATGAATAAATAAAATCTTTAAAAAAAAAAAGAAAAATAAGGTGGAAGGCACAGTGCTTCTGCTTCACACTAACACATTACAAGCTTAGCCAACACAAGCAGTTTTAAAAATAATGAGGACAGTGAAGATATACAGCTGCCTGAGACCAAACTAGAAAAGCAGGGCTTAAATTAGTTAATACATTAATATAGTCCTTAGTGTTGCAGTTATTCTGGGTCATATTTTCTGGATATTATTTAGACATTCATTGGTTAGATCCAGGCCGTACATTTTCTCTTTGGCTGCAGCTAATATGTTAACTGGCAGTGGGATCAAGTCCTGCTCCTCAGTGGCAGCTGGGCCCTCCCTTGGAGCCGCTCTACAGTCCCTTCACTTATTGCTAATTGACTTCCTAATACCCTCCAGCAGCTGTTGTAAACCTTTTCCACTCTCCTCCATCCCTTTAATCTCCCTGCTCTCCACACACTGAGTGGCAGGTGATCGTGCTTCCGCGATCAAGTCTCTTTCCCACTGCCTTTTGGTCCTCTGCCATCTTCACCTCATGCCCAGGATCCCCTTTATCTCTCAGAGCCTGGCTCTTTCATTTACTCCCTCTCTCCTAGCTTCAATCTTTCCTCTTCTTTTCCCTTCACACACAAACAAGCTCAAGTCTTCCTCAACCCATAAGAAAGCCAACCATATTTCTCTTGAAGTGAATCATGTTCCTTTTTCAGTACTGTTAAGCTCTTAATATTTTTTTCTCATTACAAAAATAATGTAGTAGAAAATTGGGAAGTACAAAAAATCAAACATGTTTCAGACACCCATAATCACACTTGTAGAGGTAACCACCAATGTTAACATTTTGGTTTATATCCTTCCAATCTTATTTCTAAGACTTTTGAGATCTACTTAGACTTAGAGGGCATTCTGGATGTTCTCTTTTGTAACTTGACACTTTCCCTGTGTCAGTATTTTTCTAATCATTGCATTAAAATTTCCATTGTATGGGAGCTCCTGGGTGGCGCAGTTAAACATCGGACTCTTGGTTTCGGCTCAGGTCATGATCTCAGAGTCGTGATATCGAGCTCCGTGTTGGGCTCAGCTCTCAGTGCGGAGTCTGCTGAAGATTCCCCCTCCCTCTCCCTTTGCTCTTTCCCCCTGTTCTCTCTCTCTAAAATAAAATAAATCTTTTTTTAAAAAAGGTTTTATTTTGTTTATTTGACAGAGAGACAGCGAGAGAGGGAACACAAGCAGGGGGAGTGGGAGAGGGAGAAGCAGGCTTCCCGTGGAGCAGGGAGCCTGCCGCAGGGCTCGATCCCAGGACCCTGGGATCATGACCTGAGCCAAAGGCAGATGCTTAACGACTGAGCCACCCAGGCACCCCTAAAATAAAATAAATCTTAAATTTTCATTGATGGATGCACTTTTATTTATGTAGCCATTTTAAATCACATCATAGGATTATTTCCAATTATTTGCTCTAATGAACATAAGAGTATAACCTTTGTAAATAAATCTCTGCACATAGTCCTGATTATTTCTTTAGTACAAATTTCTGCAGAGAAGTTCCTGAGTGCATATTTTAAGTATTTAGATACATATTTTATTGTAAAATATAAACATTTTTATAAGAGTAGCCAAGTGCCATCACTTCAACTTTTAATTCCAGGTTACTGAATTCTAAGCAATCCTCGCTTGTCCACAATCACTGAAGCTGCTCTGTCAGAGGTCAAGGTCAACATCAGTTACTTATCACAAGTCTTCTCAGACCCCATCCTGCCTATTCTCTTTGCAACAACTGTCACTTTCTATCTTTTCCTTTCAAAAATGTTTTTTCCTTCTATTTTACTCGAGTTCTTCTACTTCTCTGGTAACACATTTTCAGGCCTTTCCTGGTCCCTTTTGTTCTGCATGATCTTTTCCTTATTCTCAGCTTACCTCAGATTTTCAACTGTTGAGTTCATGCCAATGCTACACAGATCTCAGTACAGATCTGACCTGAATTGGGGTCCGCTGGCCTCTCCATCTCACATCTCCCCACTCTTCCCTGACTGCTTCCTCCTCTCCCCATCCCTACATGTACTTTATGCTTCAGTCATTCTGAACTACTTGCATTTTCTATGCCTTTGATCATTTGGTGCTCTGTGCTTGGAAATTCCTTCTCCTTTTCCTCACCTGATAAAGCTTTACTTCTCTTTCAAGATTCACCTCTTTTGGGAATCTCCATGACAATGCCACTCCTACTCTTATGCCTCTTTGCCCTCTGGCCTGGCCAAGTAGACTGACCCTCCTCTAGGCTGCTGTGTTCATGCTTCTCTCCTTGTGCTGGGTGACAGTGGCCTTTTTCTAGGCTCTAAGCTCCTGGAGGGCAGGAATTGTGACTATGTGTATTATTATTATTTTATTTAACAATCATGTGTGTTATGTTTCTTATGTGCCAGGTGCTGTTGTATGTGTTTTATAAATATTAACTCATTTAATCATCTCAGTTTTATGAAGTAGGTACTATTATTATCCCTATTTAATGTCAGAGAAAACCAGTACACAGAGAGACTAGATAACTTGCCCAAGGTCACACAGCTCCTAAGTGGGGATTTGAAGCTGGGTTTGTATAGTGGCACCAAAGAAGGGCTTAAAGAATAGGGCTTTCTCTGAAGTCAAACATCTATTCAGTGTGATATCCTTTCGTCATTGTGTTTGAAATCTAGCTAACTGTAGGCCTTAATGCTTTCTTACCCATGGCTAATTAACACAGAACCTATGATCTCTGAGCAAGCTTTTTACATCAGAAAACCAGATTTTTAAATGTTCCCTGCTCAGAAAAAGCTAAGTAGGAGTCTGTTCATGTGGTTTACTGGATCATGGAATATGAGAGTTGGAAGGGGGCCTTAAAAATGATTCCCTCTGGCCCTCTAAATTACTAATGGGAAAACTGAGGCCCACTGAGGAGTGTGGCTTCCTCAGGGTCAAAGAGAGAATTAGGGTTGCACCAGGACAAGTGCCTTTCCCAGGATGCCCAGGTGTTTGCTTGTACTGGCCCTTTCCATTTGAGGAGACTTTCTAGAGCTCGGGATGTACTAGGCCAGGCTGAGACTGTAGTGACAAGATTGGGGTCCTACACCACTGAGACTAGAAAGCAAAGGGTAAATGTTGGCTCAGATACAGCCATAAACAGGATGAAGGCTCCATTGCCTATCCCTTCCACCTAGGATCCCAGGAAACCCAGAGATCTTGTTGGACATGTCAAGGTGACTTTTGAGTTCCTCAATTCCTTGACCTCTTAGTATCTGTTTTCTCTCATGGACTTTGTCTCGGTAAAGGTACCACCGCCTACACAATTCTAGTCTTGACACCCTTGACTTCTCCTTCTCCCCATCCCCATAGCCACTTCTCTGGTTTAGGATTTCACCACCTGCAGTAGCCTTATAACTGGTCTTTCTGCTTTAGACTTGCCCCATTCTAAGTTGTTCTATGCATTGTAGCCAAAATTAACTGTTTTTACATTTTTTAAAAAGGATATATTTAAATTATAAAATTTATACACACTAGTAACAATTTGAAACAATGTAGTGGGATATAAAGTAAAACTTGGGGGTGCCTGGGTGGCTCAGTTAGTTAAGCCTCTGCCTTCAGCTCAGGTCTTGATCCCAGGACCCTGGGATCAAGTCCCGCATCAGGCTCCCTGCTCAGTGGGGAGTCTGTTTTCCCTCTTCCTCTGCCACTCCCCCCAGCTCGTGCTCTCTCTCTTTCAAATAAAATAAATTAAAAATCTTAAAAAAAAATAAAGTAAAACCTGAAAGACTCCCATCTCCCATATTTCCAACCTCAATGTAGGTAAACAGTTTGGTGTATATCCCATCAGACTCTTTTCTATGCTTATCCAAACATAACTGGGCATCTCCTATAGGCCACTTTATTTTCCAGAAGCCCAGAACTGCCCATTTCTTTGCACAGTCAAGGCTCTATGTGCTTTCCTTAATTTGCTAATGCTTTCCCCTCTGCTCTTTCCTCACCTTCCTTCCTCCGGCTGACACCTACTCATCCTTTTAAGACTTATCTAATCTGTCACCACCTCCATGATGCCCCCAGACTCAGTGGGTATGTCCCCTTTTACTTCTAAGTTATTGTGCTGTATTATTATAAGCTCTTCTGTGCTGCTTTCTCCCACTGGAGCAGAGCTTCTTGAGGAAGAGTCTGTGCCTTATTTTCCATGGTATTGCCCCATACTTGGCATAAAACCAGGCACAGTGTTCAGTTCACATGACCGAGTGATTGTGACTTATGACTGCTTGAGTCTCCTCAAGTGCAAGTGCCTTGGGTTGGGAGGCAGTTATTCTAAGCAGACAGGACTATGAAGCTTCTCGACAGTCTGTTCGCAGCAAGAATAGGAGACAAGATAGGGTCTGAACAACAGGAGAAAGGATCCAAGAGCGGGGAAAGGAGCCTGGTGGCCTCAAGGGAAGGAACTAAAACTTATGAAGAATATTCACATCTAGCACATCATATATGTTATTGTATCTAATCTCAACACTACCAACCCCATTATGCAAATAAGAAAGTTGAGGATCAGGATATAAAGTATCTTGCCCATGGTCACACAGTGAGTAGCAGGGCCAAGGTTCAAATCCAGTTCTGTGTGAGTTCAAAGTCCAAGCTCTGTGCACATTGGTGATCAGGTGGGTATGGTATGGTTAACACTGGCCATTTCCCTAGACCCTTCATGAGTACTTGGAGTCTGGGAGCTTCTGAACAGAGACTCCTAAAGGCCTTCAGCCTCTAGGGAGATGGTGAGTGACAAACCCAACATCCAAATCTTCAGATACTGTGGGCCTTTTCACTTCCATATGTCTTGAAAGGGGTGCTAAGTCTCCAGAGTTTATGCTGGAGGGAGTTAGTTTCTCAGGCTTCTGGAAGAGGCCAGCAAAGGCTTTGGGAAGTCTCACTCAGTCAGCTTTCTCCAGATTTCCCTCAGGCAGCTGTGATTGCCCTTAGTCTTCTCCTAGTCCCTCCCCAGCCCTCCATCAGCTCTAGTTGCTATGTCTTCAGGATCTGGTAGCCAGAGTACACCTATGGGGCAGAGTCATCTCTGGAGGCCTAGCAGCCTGGGGCCCAGCCCTTTATGTCTAAGCTTTGGGTGCTTTTTGGCAGTTGTGGGTTCCTTGAGATTGGGGAGGGCACTGCAGAACAGGGGTGGGGGGCTAAGGGACTGTTGGAGTAAGGAGCTGTGTCCAGGGCTGAGGCTGACTCATGGGTTGCTAGTCCTTTAGTCCACAAAAGTTTACTGATATTACCTAGGTTTTGTTTGGTCTTTGAGGGCAGGGATGCCAGGTCTGTGCTTAGGCACACTGAAATACTAGCAGTTCCTGCCTGTGTCCTGTATCTCTTATCCCCAGAGCTTTATACATGCTATTTGCTCTGCCTGGAATGCCTTCCATCTCTCCTTTCCCCTGCCAATTCCTTTTCATTCTTCAGGTCTCAGCTTGCCTGTTGCCTGACTCTGTACCCAAGGCTGGGTAGGGGACATTTGCTGGTTAACTCTTCACTTCCATTTTCCCTCTTTTTTTGCAGGAAGTTCTTGGACTTCCCATTCGGGAAATCCATTCTCCCCCATAGTTAGCCTCCTAGTTGGTATTACTGACACCCTTCCCTCCAGCTCCAGGCAAGGGTCTGATTGTTAAGCCAATTGTCATGTCTCATTCTACTTATTAACTATGATCAGTTCAGGTATGTAAGAGTATACTCAGAAACAGTGAACCGGGGTGCCTGCGTGGCTCAGTTGTTAAGCCTCTGCCTTCGGCTCAGGTCATAATCTCAGGGTCCTGGGATCGAGCCCCGCATTGGGCTCCCTGCTTGGAAGCCTGTTTCTCCCTCTCCCACTCCCCCTGCTTGTGTTCCCTCTCTCGCTGTGTCTCTCTCTGTCAAATAAATAAATAAAAAATCTTAAAAAAAAAAAAAGAAAGAAACAGTGAACCAAGGAGAAGCTAGATGCCTTAAGAGTTACCAGAAGAGCCACCTTCTTTTCTAGAAACAGAATGAAAAAGGATGTAGATATGCGGCCTGGCTGTGAGCAACCTAGAACTTAATAGAGAGGCTTAAAGGGGTGACAGTCTGGTGGGAATACAGGCTAGGGAACTTAGCCTCTATCATTAAAAATAGGGTATTTTGGCTCCCATATTTACTCTTTACTCTTCCAACTTTTTCAGGATCTTGGACAAGAAAGAGGGGTGCTATACATGGAGGACCCTTTGGAGCCCCAACAAAATCTTTGCATACACATACACATACACACATGATCTTTGGGGTCATTTTAATATACTCTTTGGATCATATTCACCTACTTCTTAATAGAAATTAACTTTTAAAATTTATATTACAAGTATTTTCCCATATATTTTCTCTGTGGCCTTAGTGGTACAAAAGTTGTAAAGTTTATAGTCAAATACACCTTTCATATTTTTTTCCATCTGTCACAAATCTATTTAATTCAGGTAGGTGGCAGGATGTTCCACTATGATTAATTAGTCCAGGGACCTGTCAACACTAGGTAGAGAAAAGAAGCCACCATCATTCTTTCAGGAGTAGCCTCCATTGGTGGCCTCATTGTGAGGGGACACTATGGATCCCCAGATGCTGTGGATAGACTCCTTCTTAGGGTTGATCCAGTGTCTGATGTTAGCTCAGAAAGTGATGGAAGGTAGCAGAGTAAAGGGTAACAATACTTCAGGGTATTGAGTCTTGATGATTCCATGGGTTTTCTGGGTGGTCTCCTAGTGTAAGAGTATCTATCTCACTTTTGTTCTTGAATGTCCCTGTGTAGTGGTTGTACAAGGCTGCTAAGCAGAAATCCATGTCATCCTTTGGTATCTCAGGATCAAAAAAATAAACCTCCTGCCTCATGAAGGTGATTGTGGGAGTTGATCTGAGCTGACTCCAGGGTTCCTGTTGCTGAGCAAGGTGAGTTGGGCTCTTAATATGACAGTTTCTTGGAAGCCCAGAGTTTTCCCAAGTAGGAATCATTATCCAATGTAGGGTGCTGGAAAGGGTCTCTGGTGAAAGGCATGGTAAAGTGCAGAGTGAGACGCTGGTCTGAGGGTCTTTCATCTTTTTTAGAGCCTCCAACTTTCCAGTCTTTGTCAGGAAGAACTCCCCTATCCTCAGTTTATAGTATAGTCTTCAAAGTTTTCTTGCAATATTTTTTTTCACTGTTTTGCTCTCCATATTTTTATCCATTTGGATTTTTTTATGTGTAATATATAAGATTAGAGTCCATTTTACTTTCTTCCATGGGGATAATTCATAAATATGGCTGTCGATTATGGATTTTCTATTTTGTTTTACCAGTTTTCCATTTCTGTTTGACTTTATAATATGTTCTATACGGCAAGACTAACTATTCTTTTTATGTGTTTCTTTGTTATTTTCAGTCATTCTTCATGTGAATTTAAAGATAATTATGAAATTTCATTAAAATTATTGTTTAGATTCTAATTGGAACTAATTCAATGTACATATTAGTCTGAGGAAGCTGACTTTTTAAACTAGGAGGGTCTTCTTCCCCAAGAACATAGTGTAACTTTCCATTATCAAGATCTTGTTGTATATATTCTAATACATTTATTTCATTTAAGCCTGTGTCTTTCTTATTAAACAGATCTCTAAGTGTATTATAATTTTGGTTACTTAAATGTAATACTTTACTCATTTCTTTTACTAATGCTTGCCAGTAGAATAAAGTTACAATTTTTTTTAATGTTTATCATATATTCATTCAGCCACCTTACCAAAGAATGTAAAGTTACATGGTAAGACTGGGAACTGGGTGGGAATTGAATGTGTTGGGGTCTGTGGGGAAAAGGCTGGGTTGGCCTGGAGCCTGAGAGTATTAGGAAAGGAAACAGATCAAGCACTAGAAGAAGAATTGGTTGTGTGTTCAGGGCATTGTGTTAGTAGGAGTCTCTTCCACTGTGAGCAGCTGTGAGTAACAGAAGTCTAAAAAACAGTGGAGTACTTAGAATAATGTTTATTTCTCTCTTACACAAAGAAGTCTATTATAGGCAATTCAGGCTCTGTAGTTCCCAGGAATCCAGACTACTTCTAGCTTTATATTCTGCTATCCTTCAGATGTAGTCCTCATCATTATGGTCTAAGATGAACTCCAGGCATCACATCCATGTTCCAGTAGAAGGATGGAGGAAGGGGAAGAAGAGACAAAGGGCATATCATAGGTATATCATAAAGAAATTTCCCAGAAGCTGCCACACAATCTCTACTCACCTTATTGACCAGAACTGAATAATATGGTCACGTCTAGCTCCAAGGGATGCTGGGAAATATTTTTATTCAAGATCAAAATTCTAAAGATTATAAGGATTTTTTATTCCAAATCAGGATTCTAAAATAGTGATAACAGACATTGGGATTGGCAACCAGCAGTCTCTGATGCAGGTATGTTTGTGGGGAGGTGGGGGCGTGTGTTTTCTTTTGTAGCCCTCAGCTGCTAGTGCAGAAAGGAGAAGGAGAAGTTGAATGGAACATGGTGCAGAGGATTGGGGGTCAGCAGAAGAAAAGGAGTGCAGGCATAGAGGGTGTGGATGAGAGAACAGTTTTGTTGGAAAGGAAAGAAGGCTGGGGGATGATGGACTGGTAGAAAGATGAGGGATCAAGGGATTAGTGATCTCAGAGAGGCTGAAAAGCAGATGCACAGCTAGATGGCTGGGAGGCCATGTCAGAAAATGGCATATTTGTGGGGCACCTGGGTGGCTAGTCGGTTAAACATCCTACTCTTGTTTTCAGCTCAGGTCATGATCTCAGTGTTGTGAGATTGAGCCCCATGTTGGGCTCTGCACTGGGTGTGGAGCCTGCTTAAGATTCTCTCTTTCCCTCTCCCTTCCTCTTAAAAAAAAAAAAGTATCACTTCATAATGAATAAACCAATAATTAAAAAAAAAAAAGAAAGAAAATGGTGTATTTGGCAGTGACAAGAGGAACAATGTGGCTGTGGCAATGGGTGATGGATGTGGAAGGGTGATCAGGGTCATTCAATGTAAGGAACGTAATGAATGGCATTGGAGGGTTCTCCCCCTGTACACTGAACTGCTCCAGGAGGATAGCAGGAGTAGGGAGACAGAGAAATGCAGGGAAGCTGGTGTAGTTAGATAGTGTGAGCCCCAAAGGAGTTACACTGGAGGAGAGTAATGGTCTTGAAACACACAGGAGTCTGAGGACACTGATCCCACCTTGGGGCTTCATCTGCTGAACCAGGTAGATACATAGGCATGAGCGAACAAGAAGTCATCCCTCAGGATGGCTGTAGAAGATGCTTGTGATCAGGGGATAACTGTGTCTCAGGGAAGTCCAAGAAGAGGAGAGCCTTCTGTGATAAGGTGAAGGATGAAGGATTGATTTGCCATGGAATGAAGGATTCCAGTGGTCACAGAGGGAAATTTTGCAGGAAAGAGGAACAATTGGTGTTTGGGAGAAGAGCCATGGGACAGTATGGGGTTGAGAATGTGAGAACAAATGAGAAGTTTCACATTTTGGACAGTGACCTAAGTCTACAAGATGTAACATCTAGGCATAGTGAGTCCACACAGATCTCTGGGGTCAGGTTGTCTTGGGGAAGACCCAAGCTGTGGCTCTAGAGTGACTTGGGCTGCTGGCTGTGGGTCAACTCAGGGATGGGTTCTGGGTGGTCAGAGATCACACCAGGAATTTCCAACGACCTAAATGTGGAGCAGTTGTGGTAAAAAGAGATCCTTTCCTTCCTTGGAAGCCTCCCTTGCCTAGCTTCTAAGGCTTCCAGGATAAAGTTTGAGCTCAGAAACAGCCATCACTCACCCTGCCAGCTGCTAGAAAGAGCTCTGGCTGCCCAACAATCCTGAGAACCATGTTCTTCAGACATTTATTTTGATTTAAAATCTTATGTTTGAGATGGACTTTTCATTCTAAACAGTGGGCTGGGTTTAGCCTATTCATTAGTTGTGGAACTCCTGGCTTGTGGTTAATCCTGATTGGAAAACAGTATAAACACATTTCCTGGTAAATGTATAAATATATATAGATGTTGGTTGTTCCCCTCCCTACCACTAACATACACTGTAGAAGCAATTTGAAGCAATTTAGATGTGCTCAGCATCTGGCCATCATAAAAGGTTTCAAATGAGTCATGATTTTGC
Source organism: Leptonychotes weddellii (assembly GCF_054177405.1). Lineage (NCBI taxonomy): Eukaryota > Metazoa > Chordata > Mammalia > Carnivora > Phocidae > Leptonychotes > Leptonychotes weddellii. Next base: position 71,371,935 of record NC_138372.1, on the reverse strand, counting down.
ACCAACAGAGAGGGCTTGTCTTGCTTGTGGAGAGAATTGTATTTACCTCTCGTTTTGCTTGTGACTCTCTCTATTACTTTATGATGATCAGTCTGATTTATGTGTTAAAGAGACTGGTGAGATAAGGATTTAGAGAAGGGAAGCAAAGAGAAGAGAAGGAGGGCCCAGACAGCTACATATTCAAGGCAAAACAACCAGTTTTGGGGAGAATGACCTGTTTTTGCTTTTGAGAAGCCAAAAAAACAAACAAACCTAGTGGAAAGAGCCTCATTTTGTGAGTTAGGAGATGACCTCTATTAGCTGTAGGCAACTCAATCTCTTGGCACCTCAGTTTGCTCATCTGATAAGTGGGCCCAATAATGATTGCCCTATCCAGTTGAGAGAGGAAAGGAGAGCTCTTGCTTGAGAGCACTGTTGGGTGCCGGCTGTGGTGTGGGCTCCTTAAATATGCCATCTCATTTAATGCCCAAGAGAATTCCATGAGGGAAGTGGCATTAAGCCATTCTTCAGCTGAAAGAACTGAGACATGGAGAGTCTAAGTGGCTTGACCAAGATCAGCTGAAAGAACTGAGACATGGAGAGATTAAGTGGCTTGACCAAGATCATAAAGCTTATCAGGACTCAAACCCACATCTGTCTGGCTCCAAATCCTGTGTTCTTCCCATTACTTCATGCTGACAGTGAGGTCAAAGAACACATTCTAGTCTCCTCCCAGGGAGGGGAAAAGCACCAAGTGGCTTCCCAGTTGTAAGGCCCAAGATGTCCTTGGGTCCTTGGCCCCCACAGAGAGCCCAACCAAGCCCAGTTCTGTTTCCTCAGAGCCCTGCTCTCTGCTGTGGGAGCAGGTGGGTTGTTAATCTGATAAACGGCTTCCTGCTGAGGTGGGAGCTCGAACTAAAGGGCTGCTGAATTGCCCTCCAGAGTGGCAGGTGGGAGACTCCAGTGCTTTCACCCACAGAATTGCTTTAGGACTAGTGGAAAGAGCCTCATTTTGTGATAGCAGATGACCTCTACTAGCTATAGGCCAGTGGGAGACCTGGCTTTGCCTCTTGCTAGTACGTGACCTTAAGTTGTCTGCCTTTCAGTTCCCCCATCAGTGCAATGTGGGTAGAAATGCATAGCTTAAAGTGTGGATGTTGGGCGTATTAAGTGAAAAAATGTGAGAAATGTGCCTAGCACCTTTGTCCTACATTATATACCACCAAGTAAAAGGCGGCTGTTGTTTCCATGGAGGAGGCGGGCGACTTATAGGGGTGCTGTTCAGGCGTTGAGTAGTTTTTGTGTCCCATCCCTTACATCCACGTCATAGCCAGTCATTTTTTCTAAATACCCTGTGTCAGCTTCTGGGGAAAAGCATGTGTGACACAGGCAGCATCCTTGCCTCCGTAGAGCTCACACGTGGCAGGGAAGTCTCTGGTCCAGTCACAGAGGGCGCAGGGTCTATGAATCTGAGCTTGCCTGGCCCAGTGGGGTCTCTGGGTTCAGGCATGGAACTTGGAGAAAGGGCTCATTGCCGGTCTCCTTGGTAGGAAGTCCAAGCTCCATGGAGAGTTCGGTGATGGATTAGTGGAAGGTGCACAGAAGCTAAGCAAACTAATAAGACGAGTATTAACTAGTTACTAGCTGTATAGGGAGGAAAGAGAATGATGGAACACTGCAGAGCCTGTAATAGTGTTAGAAGTGATGATGATGTAAACATTACATCCAACTAAGAAATGATACTGAAAGGTTGGAAGAGGGGAAGGGTGGTGTGTGAGTGGGATATGGTGGTTTCCAGTAATGGTGAAAAAAACTTAAGTCCTCATCTTCTATAAGCATTGATTATATAGAGAGTGGGAACGCCAGGGAAGGAAATGCAGAGAGTGGCTGCTTTTCAAAACAAGTCTTACAGAATTTTTTGAATTATTGAACTGCGTGAATATGGACATGATTTGAAGCCAGGTCATGCCACTTGCTAGCTGTGTGACCTTAGGCAAGTCACTCAACTTCTCTGTGCCTCAGTTACATCATTTGTTGAACACCAGGTAATTGTACTTACTTCAGAAGGTTGTTGTTAGGGTGAACTAGTTTAATCTATGTAAAATATTTGGAATAGTGCCTGGTACAGAGTAAAAGCTATGTAGGTGTTACTGTTGTAATTATGTACAGGCATTACTTTGAAATATATTAAAATAAAAATTGTGCTGAATCTTAAAAAAAGTTTTTACCTAATACTGGTGGTCCCTATATATTTACTTATATGTCTTTATGTCCCATTAAACAAATTCCCTGTAAGGAATATATTTTTTCTTTTTTAAGATTTTATTTATTTGTTGGGGTGGGGGGAAGAGAGAGAGAGAGAGAGCGCACAACCAGGGGGAAGGAGAAGCAGGCTCTCCGCTGAGCAAGGAGCCTGATGCAGGACTCGATCCCAGGACCCTGGGATCATGACCTGAGCCGAAGGCATATGCTTAACTGACTGAGCCACCCAGGCATCCCAGGAATATATTTTCTTATCCTCCATTTTCATCTAAAGAAGCTGAGGCTCAGAGAACTTTAACCACCTGCTCAAGATCAAGCAGCTGGTTATTGCCAATTGCCCCAATGGTAGGACTTCAATTGGGTCAGTCTGGCCACAAATCCCAGCCTTTTCCCATTTTGCCTATTGTGCGCGTGGGTTTACTGAATGTTTTATAGCGCAGGCTAACTATAAGCTACTGCGGGGAGCGCAGGAGACGGCGGAATCTGGTCCTCTGTGCCTCTTTGAGAAAGGGCACAGAGCACCCTGGAGGGCACTTAGTGAGTGGTCCCAGATGGGAAGGCCTGGCCTAAGGTGAGTACTCAATAAATTTTGGTTGAATGAATGAATGAGTGTGCATGGTTCTGAAGCCCCAGGCAGATGTTAAGACCCTCCCCAGGAATGTAGGCTGTGTGTGGGGGGAGGGGACAACTTCAGGGGAGACTCAAAAACTCCATGCTGCCTAGATGCTAAAAAACTCAGGCTGCCAGGTTAGGCCTACCCACCCTGTGCTTAACCCCCAGCTAGCCTGCCTCCCAGGGCCTGGAGCTGCACAAGATGAAGACTGTGAAATTTCATATATTCCTAAAAAAAAGGAAGAAAAAAAAAAAGAAGCCAGAAACTGTCACAGACCTTCATATTAATGTTAAATTTATTACTCCCATCCGCAAAGTGACCCAGAACCCCACTTCTGTAGATATCCTCAGTCTTGCTAACATGAGCAAGCTAGCTTGCTTGCTGTGTCACTTTCCACACACACAAAAAAAAGTCTCAAGGCTTTACTTGGAGAAACAAAGTTGTGATAGATATGTTTACTGGTTTTATGGAAGTGAACCTTACAGAAGTGGGTTAGAAAGGTCTTCAGCAGTAGCTTCCTCTCCCACTTAGTAAATAAATATTCCTTCTTTGTCTTAGAAGCTTTCTCCGAGAAACTCCTAATGCAACTGAGTTGCTTTCCCAAACTCTGAAAAGCCAAGGGCTGCTAGGTGGCCCCATGGTCTCTCAACCTCTAAACAAGGCTGGAGGATCCAAACAAATTCTGGGCTTAAAAACCAAATTGTGCTCTGACTCAAACCAGAACCCAGTCCACAGATTCAGCTCTCCCTGTGGCAGTGACCCTTGTTCTGCAACGGAAGTGGGGGCGGGGGCGGAGGGCTCTTAGTTTAGCTCCACAGACAGGGTGGCTGCCCTCATCCCAGGTGGCTTTTGATTGAAAGAGGCCCACGTGGAGCTTCCTCTGTCTCTCCTAAGCTAATTGGGCTTTTTTGTTGCCACGGACTGGGAGTGTGAGACCTGGTTTCCAGCGATTGCTCTGCTAAAAGTGACCTCCCGCCAAGTAAACCTGTGTCTTGATTTGTGCTTCTTTAAAGTGAGGGAGTTTAGAGTAACTGGGTGATTTTCACATTTCTTCCCCTAGTAGCAAGGCTCTTTGTACAAAGGAAATCTGTCTGGGTGCCGCATGTGGAAGAGGTAGAGCCACTCGGCTTACTTTGAAGGTGGACTTTCTCTCTCTCTCTCTCTCCCTGTGTGGTCCTACTGGTTGTGGCTCTAAACTTCTCTGTGTGTGTGTGTGTGTGTGTGTTTTAAACTTTTGTGTTTTAATTTTTCCCCCACAGTTGGATAGTACATTAATAGGACAGGGGAAGAAGGACCAGAAAGAGGTAAAGATGTGATAGCAAATTAACAGATCACAGGCTATGCTTTTCCACATCACAAAGGAAGATAAAAGGTATTATAGAAGATTTTGGTAAATTGTTTCTCTGAAAAGTCTTAGGGATTATGACATGAAATTACATTAAGTTGCAGGTGTCCATCTTCAAAAGAATAACATTAGAGTACGTTCAGTGGACGCTGCTTTGGCCATGTGACCCTTGCAGGTTAAGGGGTCGGATGAACATCCAGGGGCCTGGCTTTTCCTGTTCCTGTAAGTAGTACGAGTTTTCACTGCTACCATAGTTCATTATATTGCTATCTTATTTCTGTCACAGGCCCTGTGGGCTTGGTTGGGCCAAGGGTCACCCAGAAAATAACTAGCTTCCACTTTCTTTAATTATGCAAACTAGAGCTAGGTGACTGAGATCTTGCCTTTGGTCTGCAAGACATAGGGAGTTTTGCAAGCCCTAGGGGAGTGCAGAATTTCCTGAAGATGTTGCAAGGTGGCCAGCTTTCTTCTGAAGTCATGCAATATTCTCCTTCGCTTTGGTTATGACTGCAGAGGTGCTGGGAAGCCAACTGAAAACTAGCACCTTGGAGTGGGCTTCTCTCCACTGGCCCCGGAAGTGAGGCCTGCTCCTTCATAGGGAAGGGCTTGGGGAAGCTGCTCTCACATAAACGTGTTTGGTCCAATTCCACCTCTCCGTTACTTCACTGGCAGTCAGTTTTCTAAAACATGAGCATTTTTTGCTGACGGAAGGACACGCAAAGGCTTGGAAATTTAGAGAGCAGAGAGCTGGATGGCTCAGATTTTATGAAAGTTCCTATTCCTATTTAATTTGGTAAAGGACATAGGAATTCCCAGAGAAAGCAAGTTTCGTGGAGGAAGACCACATTTCATCGGAGAATTTTATCTGCGGGCTCCCAGGGCATCCCCAGCCACCACTGCCCCCCACCTCTCAGCCTCCAGGTTGGGCCGCAGAGGCCACAGAAGCCAGGCCCAGTCTCACTCAGGCCTCCTGGGCACACTGCAGGGGAAAAGTACCCCCTGCTCCCCACTGTACCCATAGCCCGGGAGAGGTGGGCTTCTAGACATTCTTACTCTGATTTTTCTACCAGGGTGTATAGTGTGCAGCTAGTAAAGACACTCAGATTTCAGAATGGTATCTCTTACTTTGGTCTAGGTAAATCTTTAAGGTAGGAAGATCAGCTGGTTTTTGGACAGGACTATAAGCAGAAGATGCTAAATAATCCCTTATAGAGACTTCACTAAGTATATTAAGCTTGGTGGGATTTTTAAGTGTTTGAGAATCACATGGGAATGAAATGATTCAACGGACAAGATTTAAAAAATATATAAAGTCATCATTCTCTGAAAATAATAGCATATGAATTAGTTCCTGAAGTATTTAAACAGAAAGTGAAACTGAATCACAGCTTACTTTTCGTAGTAAAACTATTTAGAATGCAAGTCTTCTTCCCTGAAAGAGCAACAGGGTTTTTATAAAAACATTTCTTCCCGTTCTCTGAAATTTGGAGTTCACAAGAAGGCTTGGGGGTTATGCTTTATTGAAGGTGACCCTTTACTTCAATGGCAAAGAATGCCACATGCGGGGTCAAGGACTGGTGTTCTGGAGAGGAGGTGTGTAGACTCTGAGTCAGCAGAGCATATGACTGAACCACAGTTTGGGTCAGACACCCAAGGCTAGGGAAGCAGCTGCTTGAATCTTGTGTATGTTGAGAGCTGAACGAATGGCAATATCAATGTAGAGAGGGACCTCACAATACCTTGAGGTTAGCTTGGGTGAGCTGGAGCTCAGTATATATCAAGGGCCCAGAGAAAGTATAGGAAAAGTTAGGGAAGAATAGATAAGGGCCCCAGGGTAAAGGATCTTTCTGAAGAAAGTTGATTTTGTAGGTTTTTCATTTGTAGGGTGGTAGAGTCCCTTCCCCTCCCATCTGCTTGAAAATACATTACTGCCCCAGGAGAGTGCTAGTCCTTTTAATGTGCTTCCAACCCTAGTTGACCCCATCTTCTTAATTGTGTCTGCTGCTTTTCTCCGTTTTCTCCAACTTCAGACTTCTGTGTCTTAAAAAGAATACCCCTTGGGTCTTACTTGCCTCTGGGCCCTTCCTCTTGAGGCTGCCCCAGTCTGAGCCATATCTCTTCCTTCCTATCCCCCTATTTCCACTTCTTAACCCCCATCCATCCTTCCCTGCCATCACAAGTATTCCCTCTTATCTCTGACCACCACAGCATACTCTGTGCTTTTACGTGGTATGACCATAAAATTTAATGTCCAAATCAGAATACTTTCAGAAGTAAAAGGGGGTGCTTGTAATTAATCATGATGCTGAGATAATGGGTATAAACTAGGAACTGTCCCAGGCAAGCCAGAGTGCTTGTTCCTTCAAGGCATTTAACCTCGTCATGGCTCCCTCCTGTAGGAAGGCAGAAGATTCTGAGGGCAATGCCTCTCTTGTCTTTGCATCCCTGCTCATGGCCAGTCAGTACTTTCTTATAAAATAAACTTTTTATTTTGAAATAATTATAGATTTACAGAAAGTTGGGGAGAAGTACAGAGTTCCCACATACCCCTCACCCACCTTCCCCCATTATTTACATTTTGCATTTCCTTGGCACATTTGTTAAAACTAAGAAACTCTATTGATTTATTACTATTAACTAAACTCCAGACCAGTTTTTCTATTAATGTCCTCTTTCTGTTCTCATCCAGATCAGGATACCATACTGCATTTAGTTTACATGTCTCCCCTGATCTGTGACAACTTTTCAGTCTTTCCTTGTTTTTCATGACTTTGAGCCTTGAGGAGTCCTGGCCAAATTTTCTGAAGAAATGTGCCCAAACTGGATTTGTCTATTTTGCATAATTAGACCCAGGTTATGGTTTTGGGGAAGAATACCACAGAATTGAAGTGCCTTCTCATCACATATATCAGGGGGCACATGATAGGCACCTTATAGCCCCAGGGACGTGAACCTTCATCACTTGGTAAAGCCGGTGTTTTTCCTTTCCCTATTCTATGGAAGCAGTTCACTAAGTTGAAACCACTCTCAAAGGGTAGACTAAGCTCCACCTCCTGCAAGGAATACTATCTTCAAATAGTATTATTCATTGATTTATTTCAAAACTGATGTTTATTTTCTGACCTTACTTCTGTTTTCTGTTTAAGAGCCTGGGGACAAACAGCTAGCTTAAGATCACCTAATCGGGGCGCCTGGGTGGCTCAGTTGGTTAAGCGACTGCCTTCAGCTCAGGTCATGATCCTGGAGTCCCGGGATCGAGTCCCGCATCGGGCTCCCTGCTTGGCAGGGAGCCTGCTTCTCCCTCTGACCCTCTCCCCTCTCGTGTGCTCTCTGTCTCTCTCATTCTCTCTGTCTCAAATAAATAAATAAAAAAAATCTTAAAAAAAAAAAAAATCACCTAATCGTTTTTCCTACCCATTCAGTGGCCTGAGCAGTGGATGCTGCAGATGAGTCTGCATGGAAGGCCATGCACGCCTTTCTTCAGCAGGAAACACTTGTTTACTTTTTGATACTGCGAGATGCTCCAGGCTCATCTTGTATTTTTTCTACCTCAGCCTTAGAACTAGAACTTAGAACCAATTTCCAAAGCAGACTTGGTTCCTTTTATTGGAAAATGACATTTAGAAACCAAGATATAGCACAGGTCTTGGGAGCTGAACTGAAATCTGCTCTGGTCCTCCTGAACGAACATAAACCTGGTAGGGATGTGTAGGAGGCAGATGCAGCACCCCCAAAGCTGCTGGCCTTGAGGTGACCAGGGGACAGAGATGGTTGTGGTCCAATTGGGCATTAGTTCATTTGGCTTCCTAATGTTTCTGTGGTGAGCTACTGTGTCCTTACTCGAGGGCCCTACACCTGCAGGGTGGGGGAGAAAAGTAAAGAAATGTCTCAGGGCCCAGAGAGGGGAGCAGTGGGATACAGCAGCTTCTTCCCCTCTTTACCCTGGAGAATTGTCATTAGTAGGCCAGAGGGAGGGGCCCTGTCATCTATGATTTTTAAAAATTTTGTTTAAAATTTTTTTATTGAGGTATAATCAACATAACATTTTATTAATTTCAGGTGTACATGATTTGATATTTGTATATATTGTGAAATGATCACCACAGTTAGTCTAGTCGACATCTGTCCCCACACATAGCTACAAAATGTTTTTATTGTAATGAGAATTTTTAAGATCTACTCTCTTAGCACCCTTCAAATAGGAAACACAGTATTATTAACCATAGTCACCATGCTATACATCACATTCCCACAACTTAATTATTTTATAACAGGAGGTTGGTACCTTTGTCTCCTTTTACCCATTTTACCCACCCTCCCTTGAAACCACCAATCTGTTCTCTGTATCTTTGAGCTTGGTTTTTAAATATTCTAAAACTTTTATTGGTAGATTGCACATACAAGTGAGATCATATGGTATTTGTCTGTCTCTGTCTGACTTCTTTCATTTAGCATAATACCCTGTAGGTACATCCATGTTGTCTCAAATGGCACAATCTTATCCTTTTTTATGGATATGTAATATTCTCTTGTGTATATATGGCGCATTTTCTTTATCCTTTAATTAGTCAGTGGGCATTTAAGTTGTTCCCCTGTCTTGGCTATTGTAAATAGTGCTGCAGTGAACATGGGGGTGCACATATCTTTTAGAATTAGTGTTTTTGTTTCCTTTGGATAAATACCCAGAAGTGGAATTTACTGGGTCATATGGTAATTCTACTTCAATGTTTTTAAAGATTTTATTTATTTATTAGAGAGAGAGAGCACAAGTGAGGGGAGGCTCAGAGGGAGAAGCAGACTCCCACTGAGCAAGGAGCCATATGCGGGGCTTGATCCCAGGACCCTGAGATCATGACCAGAGCTGAAGGCAGACGCTTAACCAACTGAGCCACTCCGGCACCCCTTTACTTCAATTTTTGAGGAACTCCATTACTGTTTTCCACAGTGGCCGCACCAATTTACATTTCCACCAACAATGCATGAAGATTCTCTTTTCTCCCATCCTCGCCAACACTTGTTATTTCTTGTCTTTTTTTTTCCATTGACATATAAGTAACATACAATGTTAATAGTTTCAGTTGTATAACATATAAATTCAATAATTTTATACATTAATCAGTGCTCATATTAAGTGTAGTCACCATCTGTCACCATACAGCGTTATTAAAATATTACTGACTATATTCCCTATGTTGTATTTTTCATCTCTGTGACATTTATTTTATAACCGGAAGTTTGTACCTCTTTTTTTTTTTTTAAGATTTTATTTACTTATTTGCCAGAGAGAGAGAGCGCATACAAGCAGGGGGAGTGGCAGGCAGAGGGAGAAGAAGGCTCCCGATGTGGGACTCGATCCCAGGACCCTGAGATCATGACATGAGCTGAAGGCAGACGCTTAAACATCTGAGCCACCCAGGCGCCCCGGAAGTTGGTACCTCTTAATCCCCTTCATCTATTTGTCCATCTCTGCACACATCTCCCCTCTGGCAACTACCAGTTTGATCACTGTATTTAAAAGACTTTTTAATTTGGGGGCGCCTGGGTGGCTCAGTTGGTTGAGCGACTGCCTTCGGCTTAGGTCATGATCCTGGAGTCCCGGGATCGAGTCCCACATCGGGCTCCCTGCTCAAGCGGGGGGTCTGCTTCCCCCTCTGCCCTCTTCCCTCTCGTGCTTTCTGTCTCTCATTCTCTCTCTCTCTCTCTCTCTCTCAAATAAATAAATAAAATCTTAAAAAAAAAAAAAGACCTTTTAATTTGTTTTGTTTTTTAGATTCCACGTATAAGTGAAGTCATACAGTATTTGTCTTTCTCTGACTTATTCCACTTAGAATAATACCCTCTAGGTCCATCCATCTTGTCACAAATGGCAAGATTTCATTCTTTTTTATGGCTGAGTAATAATCCATTATATATATATGTATATGCACATATACCACCTCTTCTTTATCCATCTATTAGTGAGCTTGGGTTCATTACTGGAACTGGGTTGCTCCATATCTTGACTATTGTAAATAATGCTGCAATAAACATAGGGGTGCATGTATCTTTTTGAATTAGTATTTTTGTTTTCTTTGGGTAATACCTAATAATGGGTTTACTGGATTGTATGTTATTTCTATTTTTAATTTTTTTGAGCAAGCTCCATAGTGTTTTCCACAGTGGCTGCACCAATTTACACTCCCACCAGCAAAGCACAAGGGTTGTCTTCTCCATATCCTTGCTAACACTTGTCATTCTTGTCTTTTTGATTCTAGCTGTCTGTACTAGTTTGTAGTGATATGTCATTATGGTTTTGATATGCATTTCCTTGATGATTAATACTATTGAGCATCTTTTCATGTGTCTGTTGGCCATCTACTGTCTTTGAAAAAATGTCTATTCAGGTCCCCTGCCCATTTTTATTTTTATTTTATTTTTTTAAAAGATTTATTTATTTATTTATTGAGGGAATCTCAAGCAGACTCAGTGCTAAGTGTGGAGTCTGATGTGGGGCTTGATCTCAGGACCCTGGGATCATGACCTGAGCTGAAACCAAGAGTTGGACACTTAACCTACTGTGCCACCTAGGCATCCCTCTGCCCACTTTAAAAAAATATTTTGACTCTAGTATAATTAACATATAGTGTTATATTAGTTTCAGCAGTACAATATAGTGATACAACAATTCTGTACATTACTCCGTGCTCATTATAAGTGTCCTCTTAATTCCCTTCACCTGTTTTACCCAGCCCCTACCCACTTCTCCTCTGGTAACCCTTGTTTGCTTTGTATAGTTGAGAGTCTATTTTTTTGCTTTATCTCTTTTTTTTTTTTTCTCTTCATGTTTCTTAAGTTGTACATTTGAGTGAAATCATATGGAATTTGTCTTTCTTTGACTTATTTAACTTAGCATTATACTTGCTACATCCATCCATGTTGTTGCAAATTGCAAGATTCCATTCTTTTTTATGACTGAGTAATACTCCATTGTGTGTCTACATATGTATATGTAGACACACACACACACACACACACACACACACGGTATACACAAACACCACCTCTTCTTTATCCATTCATCTATGGATGGACACTTGGGTTGCTTCCATAGTTTGGCTATTGTAAATAATGCTGCAGTAAACATAGGGATGCATATATCTTTTTGAATTAGTGTTTTTATATTCCTTGGGTAAATACCCAGTAGAGCAATTACTGGATCATTGGGCAGTTCTATTTTTAATTTTTTGAGGGACCTCTATATTGTTTTTTCACCATGGCTGCACCAGTTTGTATTCCCACCAGCAGTGCAAGAGAGTTCCTTTTTCTCCACATCTTCGCCAACACTTGTTTCTTGTGTTTTTGATTTTAGCCAGTCTGACAGGTACAAGGTGATACCTCATTGTGGTTTTGATTTGCATGTTGCTGATGATGAGTGCTACTGAGCATCTTTTCATGTGTGTGTTGGCCATCTGTATGTCTTCTTTGGAGAAATGTCTGTTCATGTCTTCTGCCCATTTTTTAATTGGATTATTTGTTTTCTTGGTGTGCATTTCCTTTGCCCATTTTTAACTGGAATTTATTTTGTTTTGGTGCTAGGTTATATAAGTTCTTAATATATTTTGGATATTAACCCCTTATCAGATCTATCCTTTCTTTGCAAATAGCCTCTCCCATTCAGTAGGTTGCCTTTTCATTTTGTTTCCTTTGCTGTGCTAAAGCTTTTTATTTTGGGGTAGTCTCAATAGTTTATTTTTGCTTTTGTTTCCATTGCCTGAGGTGACATAGCTAGAAAAAGTTGCTAAGGCTGATGTCAGAGAGGTTACTATGTTTTCTTCTAGGAGTTTTATGGTTTCAGAGCTCACATTTAGGTCTTTAATCCATTTTGAGTTTAATTTGTGTATGGGTGAGAAAGTGGTCCAGTTTCACTATTCTGCATGTAGCTGTCCAGTTTTCCCAGCACCTTATTAAAAAGATTGTCTTTTCTCCATTGTATATTCTTGCCTCTTTTGTTGTAGATTAATTAGCCATATAAGCATGGGTTTATTTCTGGGCTATTCTATTGATCTATTTGTTTTTGTTCCAGTACCATATACTCTTTTGATTACTATAGCTCTGCAGTATATGTTGAATCTGGAATTATGATACCTCCAGCTTTGTTCTTCTTTCTCAAGATTTCATTGGCTATTTGGGGTCTTTGTGGTTCAATACAAATTTTAAGATTATTCTAGTTCTGTGAAAAATGCTATTGGTATTTTCATAGGGATTGCATTGAATCTGTAGATTGCTTTGGGTAGTATGGACATTTTAACAGTTATTAATTCTTCCAAACCACGAGCATGGAATGCTTTCCATTTGTGTGGTCTTCAATTCCTTTCAGAGTTAGGGGTCTTTTATCTTCTTAACCAAGGAGGAGGTTAAAGATCTATAGGTATTTTATTCTTTTTGGTGCAATTGTAAATGGGATTGTTATCTTAATTTCTCTTACTGCTACTTCATTATTAGTGTGGAGAAAGACAACAGATTTCTATAAATTTTGAATCCTGCAACTTTACTGAATTCATTTATCAGTTCTAATAGGTTTTTTGGTGGAGTCTTTAGGGTTTTCTAGATATAGTATCATGTCTTCTCTTCTTCCTTACCAATTTGAATGCCTTTTATTTATTTATGTTGTCTGATTGCTGCAGCTGGGACTTCCAGTACTATGTTGAATAAAAGTGGTGAGAGAGTGGACATCCTTGTCTTGTTCCTGACCTCAGAGGAAAAGCTGTTTTTCACCACTGAGTGATGTTGGCTGTGTGTTTTTCATACATGGCCTTTATTATGTTTAGGTATTAAATTTTAGGTAATATTTAAACCGACTTTGTTGAGAGTTTTTCTCATGAATGGATGTTGTACTTTTTCAAATGCTTTTTTCCTGCATCTATTGAGAGGATCGTATGGTTTTTATATTTTGTCTTATTAATGTGATATATCACATTGATTTGCAATATTGAACCACCTTTGCATCCCTGGAATAAATCCTACTTGGTCGTTGTGAATGACTTTTTAAATGTATTGTTGAATTTGGTTTGCTAATATTTTGTTGAGGGTTTTTGTGTATACATTTATCGTAGATATTGGCCTGTAGTTTTATTTTGTTTTTGGTATCATGGTAATGTTGACCTCATAGAATGAGTTTGAAAGTTTTCCTTCCTTTTCTATTTGATGAAGTCTAACTTAAAGTTTTCTTTATGGATTGTATGTTTGGCATCATATGTAAGAACTCTCATTATAAACCAATGTCATGTAAGTTTTCTCCTGTTTGCTCTAAAAGTTATATACTTCCAGCTCTGACATTTAGGTCTCTGATCCATTTTGAATTTATTTTTGCATATGGTGGTAGGTAAGGGTCTAAATTCATCTTTTTTGTATCTGATATCCAAACATTCCAGCACCATTTGTTGAAGAGACCATCCTTTCTTCATTGCAAATCAATTGACCATAAATATGAGGGTTTACTCATGGACTCTCAATTCTGTTCCATTGATTTTTTTTTTTTTTTTTTTTTGGTCGTGATAAGGGTACTCTTTAATCCCCATCACCTATTTCACCCATCTATCTACCCACCTCCCCTCTGGTAACCATCAGTGTATTCTCTATAGTTAAGGGTCTGTTTCTTAGTTTTTCTCTCTTTCTCTCTCCTTTGCTTCTTTGTTTTGTTTCTTAAATTCCACAGATGAGATCATATGATATTTGTCTTTCTCTGACTTATTCACTTAGCATTATACTGTCTAGCCCTGTCCATGTCATTACAAATGGCAAGATTTCATTTTTTTATGGCTTAAAAATATATTCCATTGTATATAAATGCCACATCTTCTTTATCTATTCATCTTTTGATGGACACATGGGCAGCTTCCATAGTTTGGCTATTGTAAATAATGCTGCAGTAAGCATAGGGGTGCATATATTCCTTTCAATTACTGTTTTTTGTATTCTTTGGATAAATATCCAGTAGTGCTATTACTGGATCATAGGGTAGTTCTATATATAATTTTTTTGGGAAACTCCATATTGTTTTCCACAGTGGCTGCACCAGTTTGCATTCCCACCAAGAGTGCAAAAGAGTTCCATTTTCTCCACACCCTTGCCAGCACTTGTTTCTTGTGTTTTTTATGTTAGTCAGTGTGGCAGATGTGAGGTGATACCTCATTGTGGTTTTGATTTGCATGTTGCTGATGATGAGTACTATTGAGCATCTTTTCGTGTGTCTTTTGGCCATCTGTATATGTCTTTGGAGAAATGTCTGTTCATGTGTTCTGCTCATTTTTTTCTTGGATTATTTGTTCTCTGGGTATTGAGTTGTATCATTTCTTTATATATTTTGGATACTAACCCTTTACTGGATATGTCATTTGCAAATATCTTCTCTTGTTCAGTAGCTGCCATTTAGTTTTCTTGATTTGTTTCCTTCACTGTGCAGAAATTTTGTTGGTGTAATCCCAGTAGTTTATTTTTGTTTTTATTCCCCTTGCCTCAGGAGACCTATCTAGAAAAATGTTGCTATGGCTAGTGTCAGAGAGATTACTGCCTATCTTCTCATCTAGGATTTTTATGGTTTCAGGTCTCACATTTAGGTCTTTAATCCATTTATAAGTTTATTTTTATGCATGGTGTAAGAAAGTGGTCCAGTTTCTATCTTTAGCATGCGGTTGTCCAGTTTTCCCCACACCATTTGTTGAAGAGACTGTCTTTTTCCCATTGCACATTCATTCCTCCTTGGTGGAAGATTAATTGACCATAGAATTGTGGGTCTATTTCTGGGTTTTCTGTTCTATTCCATTGATCTATGTGTCTGTTTTTATGCCAGTACCATACTGTTTTAATTACTACCACTTTGCAATATAGCAAAAATCTGGAATTGTGATACTTCCAGTTTTTTCTCTTTTCTTTTTTAAGATATTTTATTGGAGAGAGGTGGGGGAGGAGCAGGGCGAGAGCTCAAGTAGACTCCCCACTGACCACGGAGCCTGACACAGGGCTCAATCTCATGACCCTGAGATCATGACCTGAACCAAAATCAAGAGTTAGGTGCTTAACCTACTGAGCCACCCAGGTGCCCGTTTTTTCTTTCTCAAGATTGCTTTGGCTGTTCAAGGTCTTTTGTATTTCCATACAAATTTTAGAATTGTTTGTTTTAGTTCTGTGAAAAATGCTATTGGTATTTTGATAGGGATTGCATTAATTGTATAGATCGCTTTGGGTAGTATAGACATTTAACAATATTTGTTCTTCCAGTCCATGAGCATGGAATAGTCTTTCCATTTCTTTGTGTCATCTTCATTTTTTTTTTTTTTAAGATTTTATTTATTTGAGAGAGCGAGCATGAGCGGGGGTGGGGGAGCAGAGGTAGAGGGAGAAGCACACTCCCCGCTGAGCAGGAAGCCTGATGCAGGCCTTGATCCCAGGACCCTGGGATCATGACCTGAGCTGAAGGCAGCCACTTAACCAGCTGAGCCACCCAGGCGCCCCTCTTTGTCATCTTCAATTTCACCAATGTTTTACAGTTTTCTGAGTACAGGTCTTTCACCTCTTTGGTTAAGTTTATTCTTTGATATTTTATTATTATTGGTGCAATTGTAAATGGGATTGTTTTCTTAATTTCTCTTTCTGCTGCTTCATTATTAGTTATAGGAATGCAACAGATTTCTGTACATTGATTTTGTATCCTGCGACTTTACTGAATTCACATAACAGTTTTAGTGGTTTTTTGGTGGAGTCTTTAGGATTTTCTATATATACAATCATGTCATCTGCAAATAGTGAAACTTTTACTTCTTCCTTACCAATTTGGATGCCTTTTATTTATGTTGTTGAATTGCTGTGGCTAGGACTTCCAGTACTATGTTGAATAAAAGTGGTGAGAGGGGCATCTAGGTGGTGCAGTTGGTTAAACATCAGACTCTTGGCTTCAGCTAAGGTAGTGATCTCAGGATCATGGGATTGAGCTCCATATCAAGCTCTGCACTCAATGTAGAGTCTGCTAAAGTTTCTCTCTTCCCTCCCCTCCTTGGGTGCTCACTCATGCATGCTCTCTAAAATAAATAAATCTTTAAAAAAAAAAAAAAAGTGGTGACAGTGGACATCCATGTCTTATTTCCCTGATAAACAGGGAAAAGCTCTGTTTTTCACCATTGAGTATGATGTTGGCTGTGGGTTTTTCATATATGGCCTTTATTATGTTGAGTTATGCTCCCTCTAGACCTAATGTGCAGAGGGTTTCCATCATGAGTGATTTGTAGTTTGTCAAGTGCTCTTCCTGCATCTACTGAAATGATCATATGGTTTTTATCCTATTGATTTATCACATTGATTGTTGCACATATTGAACCAGCCTTGTGTCTGATAATAACTCTCACTTGGTTGTGGTGAATGATTTTTTTTTTTTAATATACTGTTGGATTGGGTTTGCTAATATTTTGTTGAGGTTTTTTGCATCTATATTCATGAGAGATACTGGACTGTAGTTCTATTGTGGTATCTTTTATCTGGTTTTGGCCTTTATCTGGTTTTAGACTGAATGTGGAAGTTTTCCTTCCTCTAATATTTTTTGGAATAGTTTGAAAGTAGTAAGTATTAGCTCTTCTTTAAATGTTTGGTAGAATTTACCTATGAGGCTGTCTGGTTCTGGACTTTTGTTTTTTGGAAGTGTTTTGATTACTTGATTCAATTCATTAATGGTAATTGGTTTGTTCAAATTTTCTATTTCTTCCTGCTTTAGTTTTGGTAGGTAATAGGTTTCTAGGAATTTATCCATTTCTTCTAAGTTGTTCATTTTGTTGACATAAAGGTTTTCCTAATCTGTTATAATTGTATTTCTGTGGTGTTGGTTATTTCTCCACTTTCATTAGTTATTTTGCCTACTTGGGTCCCACTCCCTTTTAAGGAGTTTGGCTAAAGGTTTATCCATTTTATTGATCTTTTCAAAGAATCAACTCCTTGTTTCATTGATCTGCTCTATAGTTTTTTTAGTTTCTATTTTATTTCTGCTCTAATCCTTATTATTTTCTCCCTCCTCCTGGTTCTGGGTTACATTTATTGTTTTTTTTTCTGGCTCCTTTAAGTGTAAGGTTAGGTTGCTTTGAGATTTTTCTTGCTTCTTGAGGAGGCCTGTATTTCTATAAACTTCCCTCTTAGAACCACTTTTGCTGCATCCCAGAGATTTTGGACTGTTGTGTTTTCATTTTCATTTGTTTCCATGTAATTTTTGATGTCCTCATTGATTTCTTGGTTGACCCATTCATTGTTTAGTAGCATGTTATTCAGCCTCCATGTATTTGTATTATTCCCAGATTTTTTTCTTGTGATGGATTTCCATAGTGTTGTGGTAGGAAAGATGCATGAGAGTACTTTTTTTTTTCTTTTGTTGTTGTTGTTGAAACTTGTTTTGTGGCCTAACATGTGATCTATTCTGGAGAACATCCCATATGCACTTGAAAAGGATGTGTATTCTGCTCTTTTAGGATGGAATGTTCTGAATATGTCCGTAAAATCTATCTGGTCCAGTGTGTCATTCAAAGTCACTGTTTCCCTCTTGATTTGCTGTTTGGATGATCTGTCCATCAGTGTGAGTGAGGTATTAAAGTCCCCTATTGTTGCTGTATTGCTATCAATTACTTCCTTTGTGTTTGTATAACTGTTAAGTATTTGGGTGCTCCCATGTTGGGTGCATAAATATGTACAGTTATTGTATTTTTTGTTGGATTATCCCCTTTCTTAGTATATAGTGTCCTTTGTCTCGTTAACAGTCTTTGTTTTAAAGGCATTTTGTCTGATATAAGTATTACTACTCCAGCTTTCTTTGGACTTCCATTTGCTTGATAAATGTATCTCCATCCCCTTACTTTCAATCTGCAGGTGCCATTCAGTCTGAAATGAGTCTCTTACAGGTAGCATATAGATGGATCTTATAAGGTGATGGAGTAGATAAAAAAATGTCTTTTGGAGTGTTTAGTCATTATGTTCAAAGTAATTACTGATAAATAAGTATTGCCAATTTGTTACTTATTTGTGGTTGTTTCTGTAGATTTTCTCTGATCCTTACTTTCATGGTTTATTGGCTTTCTTCAATGATATACTTGAATTCCTTTCTCTTTATTCTTTGATATGTTACTGGTTTTTGATTTGTGGTTACCATTAGATTTATATATAGTATCTTCTGCATATAGCAGTTGATGGTCACTTAAGTTCAAACCCATTCTTTACTCTTCTCGCCCCACAAATTTTAGGTATATGGTATTTTACATCCTTTTATTTTTTGTGAAACCCTTGACTGATTTTTTTTTTTTTTTTTACAGAAATACTTTTTACTACTTTTGTGTTTTCCTACATTTCATACTCTCAACTTAAGGTCTTTCCTTTCCATTCAGAGTCCCCATTAATATTTCTTATAGAGCTGGTTTAGTAGTGGTCAGGAACTCCTTTTTTGAGAAACTCTTGATCTCTCCTTATATTCTGAACAATATCCTTGTAGATAGGAGTATTTTTGGCTCTAGATTTTTCCCTTTCAGCATGTTGAATATATCCTGCTACCCCCTTCTGGCCTGCAGTTTCTGCTGAAAAAGCTGCAAAATTTTTTTTCCTTATTGCTACTTTTTGCCATTTTAATTACTGTGTGCCTTGGTGTGGAATTCCTTGGGTTGAATTTGGTGGTGTGTGGGGGAGATCTCTGTGCCTCCTGGATGTGGATATGTGGATCTCCTGGATATATAGGGAATTTTTCAGCTATTTGTTGAAATAAATTTCCTGCCCCCCTTTCTCTCTCTTCTGAGATCCCTGTAATGCAAATGTTATTACACTAATGGAATCAATGAGTTCTCTAAGACTATTCTCGATCTGCCTATTTTCTTTCTTCTCTTTTGTTCAGCTTACTTTCTATTACTGTCTTCCAAGTCGTTTTTATTTCCTCTGCTTTATCTAGCCTCCTCTATGTTCCATCAAGTGTATTTTAAATTTCATTTATTGTGTTGTTCATCTGATTCTTTTGTATCTTTGTGTTAAGGGTCTCACTGATGTCCTCCACTCGTCTCAGGTCCAGTGTGTAGCTTTATGATCATTACTTTAAATTTTCTATCAGGCATACCACTTATATCTATTTTGCTTTGATTTCTTGCTGTGGTTTGGTCCTGTTCTTTCATTTAAGAGCTATTTCCCTGTCTCCTTGTTTTGTCGGACTTCCTGTGTCTATTTCTTTGTTAGGAAAGTCAGCTACTTCTCTTGCTCTTAACTATAAAAGTCTTATGTAGAAGAGATCTTTTCGTGCAGTGTTGCTTGTTCTCCAGGGCCTGGTGCTTCAGGGAATGTCTCTTATGGGTGTTGTGTGTGCTCTGCTGTTGAGTCTTGCCCTCTCTTTTCTTCAGTCCGGTTGTCTGCAGAGGCTGTGTTTGCCTATTGTGGGCAGCGTTTAACAAGGTGTGTGGTGGTTTGCTAGTGAAATGAGACCTGCTCACGCCAGAACGGAGTTCCTGCACAATGTGCCAGTCAGATGTGGTGTTGGCAGGGTTTCCACGGGTCTTCTCAGGGAGGGGGCCCACAGTGACTGGACTAAGGTGATCATGACTGGGAAGGGTGGATCCGCACAAGTGTGGGGTGGGGCTTGGTGTAAGCAAGTTAGGTAACAAATGTTAGTGCTGCAATGATTCCTGCAGGTATCCGTTGTTTATGTGGTGGGCAGGGGAGGGAAATGGCACCCGCTGGCTCCCTTGTTCCTAGAGGGGTCTCCCTGTGATCCCTCTCTTCAGGCCATGCTCTGAGATGAACAATTCACTCTCCTTCCCATCTACTGCTGGTGGTTTCAAACTGCTGGTTCTGTGCTGTATCTGTCCAAGACTCTTTAGGGGTGGGAACTCTGCTTCCTAATGCCCTCCAGGCTCTCCTGGAGCTGAGCCCATTGATTTAAAAATTCCTGCCTCTTAAGTCCCAGTGGTTGTAAGAACTCAAGAAATTGGCCTCCTCTCACTTTCAAAGGCAAATATTATGGGGATTCGTTCTCCCCATTTATGGGCTCCCCAGTGTGAAAGTGTTTTCTGTCCTTCGTGCCACTGTTTCCCTTCCCGCTGCGGATGGCCCTAGTCCGCTTTGCTCCCGGACCATGTCTTTGTCCTTTCTA
Organism: Leptonychotes weddellii; assembly: GCF_054177405.1. NCBI lineage: Eukaryota > Metazoa > Chordata > Mammalia > Carnivora > Phocidae > Leptonychotes > Leptonychotes weddellii. The sequence continues at coordinate 71,351,610 of NC_138372.1, read as the reverse complement.
CCTTCTTTGATGTGGCCTCTTGTCTACCATTTATTTAGTTGTGGAGTTCATCCTGCCAGTCTTTGCATCATCTTTTGGGTTTATACTGATGTGAGTGTTACCTACTTGTATCCATGGGGCAAAGGGAGCTTAACATCCTCCTACTCAGCCATCTTCCCAGCTGCCCCTCTGCCCCACTGATCTTTATGCCTATCAGTATCCTACTGTATTGCTTACTATAGCTTTGTAGTAAGTTTTGAAATCAGGAAGTGTTTTTCAGAATTGTTTTGGCTATTTTGGAAATCCTTTGTATTTCCCTAGAAATTTTAGGATCAGCTTGAAAATATTTCAAAAAAAGCCTACTGGGATTTTAAGAGGGATTGCATTGATCTATACCAATGTGGGGAGGACTACCATTTTTTTTTTTTTTAAAGATTTTATTTATTTATTTGACAGAGAGAGAGAGAGACAGTGAGGGAGGGAACACAAGCAGGGGGAGTGGGAGAGGAAGAAGCAGGCTTCCCGCGGAGCAGGGAGCCCGATGTGGGGCTTGATCCCAGGACCCTGAGATCATGACCTGAGCCGAAGGCAGACGCTTAACGACTGAGCCACCCAGGCGCCCGAGGACTACCATCTTAATAACTGAAACTTCTAATTCATAAACGTGGAATATCTCTATGCCTTCTTTAATGTCTGTTTTATAGTATTCATTATGCAAGTTTTTTTTTTTTTTTTAAGATTTTTATTTTTATTTGAGAGAGAGCATGAGCAGGGGAGAGGCAGAGGGAAAGAGAAAGGGAGAAGCAGACTCTCTGCTGAGCAGGGAGCCTGACGTGGGGCTTGATCCCAGGATCCCAAAGGCAGATGCTTAACCAACTGAGCCACCCAGGTGCCCCTCATTATATAAGTTTTACACTCCATTTATTTTTAAGGATTTTTTTATTTTAGAGAGCAAGCACACAAGTGGGAGGGGCAAAGGGAGAAGGAGAGAATCTCAAGCAGACTGCTGAGCATGAGCTAACCCACAGCTCGATCTCAAGACACTGAGATCAGGACATGATCTGAAATCAAGAGTCAGACGCTTAACTGACTATGCCACCCAGGCGCCCCACAAGTCTTGTACTTCTTTTGTTAAATTTACTAAGTATTGAATTCTTTCTGGTGCTACTGTGAATGGAATTTTCTTCCTTTTTGGATTTTTCATTGCTAATATACAAAAGCAGCTGATTTCTGTATATTGTAGCCTGTGACTTACTGAACTTGTAGATTCTTGTCCATTAAGCTCCTCACTCCACCAGGCTGCTTTCTGGACCCTTTCCATGGTTAGACTTCTAGCAGCTGTCATTTCCTCCAGTGTCCAAGAGTGTAGATCTGATTCTTATTTTGTTTCTTGGCCCTCCAGTAAGGCTTCCCAGATTGTCTGAGGGCCCCCTACCCCTGAACTGCTCTGGAGGCCTTGTAACTTGCATGCTTGACAGACATTTTGAAAAAACTGTAAATTTTGAAAATAAACTACAGTTTCCTTTTTCTAGTTGAGTCCAGAAAATTCTGGAATATTCCTGTTTTGGACTTGTAAGATTAACTACACTGCTCAGGACCATTTTATAGCACAGTTTCTTTAAAAGAATAGTGACTACACTTCCAAAGGGCTTCATCTTAGATTGCATTTATTGAACTCTTCACTGTTTTTAGAATCTAGAGTTTAGATTGTGAGGCCAAAATGGGAATGTTCTCAAATGTTTGTCAACCAATAAGATCAATATTTATTAACGTTTCAACTTAAGATTTAAATTTTCAAGTAAATAAAAATCTTATGTCTTACAGCTAGGGATGCAAGGACTTGGTTATCCTTGTTGGAAAAATGGTTCTCCTCTATCTAGGGGAAGTCACTGTACAGTTAGGGACTGGGAAGCAGGGGGCTGAAATCTAAGGAGGTCTTTCTTGGAACAAAGCTAGTTATCAGTTACCACCAGAACATTATTGTAGCTAGAATTCCAGAAATGATGAATAGACGATCATCTTCTATTTGGTCTTCATGGATTATACCTGTGAAGCAAAAAAGACAGTTTGGATAAAACATCTAAAATATTTTACTAGCTTTTGGGAACACTGTGTGTTGTTTTCCCAATATACATTGCATTTTTTCCTCATTATGTAGCAATAGTGATTGATGTGGAATAGACCCAACTCACATTCAGCTTGAGGGAAGGCTGTGATGGGTCTAGATCAGTAAGAAAATCCTCTTCTCTCTCCCATCTTTTGTCAGGATGATTGGGTTAGTTTATAGCAATCCCATGGGCATGTGGTTTGGTGCCCTCAATTAGTGTGAAGTTCAAGACGCTTACCCAGACATTGGAATATACTACATACGAAGCTGGGAACTCCTGAAAAATTTTGCCACTCAGCTTCGAAGATGGCCACCAACGACCCTTGGCTTCAGTAGTCGTGCCATTATGCAGTCCTTTCACCTTGAATGTGGGGTGGACCTAGTGATTAATTTGTTTTTTTTTTTTTTTTTTTTTTTTATTTTTATTTTTGACAGAGGGACAGAGAGAGTGTACAAGCAGGGGGAGAGGCAGAGGGAGAGGGAGAAGCAGACTCCCCGCCCAGCAGGGAGCCCGATGTGGGGCTCGATCCCAGGACCCTGGGATCATGACCTGAGCCGAAGGCAGACGCTTAACCGTCTGAGCCACCCAGGTGGCCCCCCTAGTGATTAATTTGTAACTTGTCATGGAAAAAGTGATGGGATGTCACTTCTTAGATTAGTTACAAAACTGTGGCTTCCATCTTACTATGAGGGTAAGGCACATGACAAGTACGAGGTACACTACGTAGAGGTCCCTGGACGACAGCCAGTGAGACACTGAGGCCCTGAGTGCAGCAGCCTCTGAGGAACTAAATCCTGCCAACAACCACAAGAGTGACCTTAGAAAGGGATCGCCCTCGGGCGCCTGGGTGGCTCAGTTGGTTGGGCGGCTGCCTTCGGCTCAGGTCATGATCCTGGAGTCCCGGGATCGAGTCCCGCATCGGGCTCCCTGCTCGGCGAGGAGCCTGCTTCTCCCTCTGACCCTCCCCCCTCTCATGTACTCTCTCTCATTCTCGCTCTCTCAAATAAATAAATCTTTAAAAAAAAAAAAAAAGGATCGCCCTCTAGTTGGGCCTTCAGATGACACTGTAGCCCTAACAGCTTCACTGCATACTCAGGAGACTGTGAGCCTGAGGCCCAAAGCTAAACTGTGTCCAGATTCCTGACTCATAGAAAGTGTGAGATAAAAAGTCTTTGGAGTAATCTGTTAAGCAGCAAAAGTTAACCATCATTCTATCATAAGAAAAGCTGGAGGGCGCCTGCGGGGCTGAGATGGTTAAGCGTCTGCCTTTGGCTCAGGTCATGATCCCGGAGTCTTGGGATCGAGTCCCGCATCGGGCTCCCTGCTCAGCGGAGAGCCTGCTTCTCCCTCTGCCTCTCATGAATAAATAAATAAAATCTTAAAAAAAAAAAAAGCTGGATTTTATTTGCAACTGAAAACACATTAATACAACCTTTTCAATATTAAATTACTATTAGCAAGTATATTAGACATTAGTCATTATATACAAGTGAACTTAGGATTTACAAAAATCATGTAAAGAGAAATAAAACTCTACCTAGTCACAACTCTCTTCTTCTCATAGGGCAAATTATGTATGAGGGCTCAATTCATTCAGAATCGCTTATAATACTGAAGGTTTGGCCAAGGTTTACTTTTGATGATTTACATTGTTTATGTGTGTAAGTAAAAAGTGATCACAGAGGAAACTGAAAACATCTATTGGTGTGAAAGTACTTTTGAGGACTTTCAATATCTGTTTATATACAAGTTTTAAATATGCTAATAAAAATGATTCTTACTTGGTACTGTTCACTAAAGCAGATCTGGAAGGACTTCTGGTTAAGATTTTTTTTTTTTTTATCGATTTTCTGTACCTGAAGCTCAATAAAACAAAAAACTCCAACTTCACTGTATTCTTAGAAGGGCCTCTGAATTAATGCTTATACATGCCAATCTGAGCTCACTCCCTAAGGAAAAGCTTTTGTTTTACAAGGTTCTCGGAGGAAGCAGGGTCATATGAAAAAGCCAGTGGGTATAAATTGGGAGGGGAAGACAGTGCTGACTTCTTACATTCAATTTTTGAGCATGTTCAATAAAGGGATGTTCTTTCTTCCCTGCCAAAATTCTTCTCTCAAATATCCTTCTCATATATTCAAAAATGTGCTTGAAGAGTTTTTTGGTTCTGTTTTTACAAAAAATGATATATATATCAAACATGTTTCTGCTAAGTAGACAGGATTGGAGGGAGAGTGAGAGGTGGATTTTCCTTTTCTAAATTACATATACACTTTTGTATTGTTCAATTTTTACAACAAGCTTGTATAATTTAAGAAATTGAAATAAAAAAAAAAATGTTCCCTGGGAGGGTCTCACTTGTAGTTTCAGCTGAATTTCTTCAATCATAACGTAAATCAATACCTATCTGAGCACCTGAGAGAGTGAAGTGAGAAGTGGAGGAAAGGGAGAGAGGTATGCCGAAGGCAGGTTGAAGGAGGGGACACTCTGATAATTGTGAAAGAGGCAAGAACCTGGGAGACGAGGGGAGGGCTGTGTGCCGGGGAACAGGGTCGGGATTCAACAGTGGGACTTACACATTTATCTAGTTATCTGCCCAGGAGATGACTAAAGTAGTGACTGGGTAGGGGATGGTTTCCTCAAAAAGGGAAGTAGGATGTTCTCAGTGGATGGCTGCAGTAGTTAGGTTTCTTCCCAGGAAATAGCAATTTACTTCAACCAGTAAGGTGGGACATGAGGCATGGTCTAGGTTTGAGTGTGAAGCTGGTAGGAGAGAGTTTTCTCGAGTACCAGAAATAGAACTAACTCCAGTAACCTATAAGGAGGAATAACAAGGATGGGGGGGGGGGTACTAAGTAATAGGAGTGGATAGAAAGTGATAGGGTGGCTGAGAACTAAGGGATATCATGTTCTTCCTTAGCAAACTGAGGAGATCTTGAGGTCTATACTTGGTTTTTAAATTTTGAATATGAAAAAAGATTCCAAACAGGCAACAAATGAAAAAACAAAACACAATCTAACTCACCACTCCGTGGTTAACAGCTGGTTTTAAATATGATGGTTAAGCTTTCAAGGTCTTCATTCTTTAAATTTAATTCTTCAAGCAAAGTCTCTATAAACTGTGTAAACACCACATTTTCCTGAGAATGCTTCTGAATGCCAAGAATTGGGGTCAGTCTGAAAAGACCAAAAATATTAAATGCAATTCCATGAAATGAGGACTAAGGGGCTCCTGTCTTCTCCATAGCAGAGGGGATTTTTGTCACAGCAGAGAAATGAAGTCTTTCTGATTTAACAAAATTTCCAGAGACAGAAGGCTTTACTAATAAAGGCAGAGAAGAAATCTCAGGAAAAGAATGAAAGATCAAACATACTGTTAAGAAACCTAAAAGCCTGAATCTATAACATGTTCTTCATTATGCCAGGAAAAGCTACCAAGTTCTCAGAAATGAAAATGAAGTCTTTCCACTTAGGGAAAAGAAGCTGTGGAAAGAAGCTTAGAGGTGAGAACTGCTTTAAAACCATACTGAATGTTTATATCACCTGAATAAAAAAAATAAATGATAAACAGGATTACCTTTTGGATGAAACCTTAATTTTTTATTTTTAAAACACTAAATAGATGAATTACATCTTATAAGGCACTTAATACAATCTTCTACGCACTCTGCTTCTTTCCCAAGTCACTTCCAATAAACAACTGATTTCATTGAAAATTACTTTTGAGAATATATGCAATGTCATTATTCACTTTTATTTAAAAGTCATGCTTACTAATCAAAGATTAAGACCATTACTTTCCATAAATTAGATATGTAACTACATATAATAATTATGTATATATTATGTATAATCTCCAGAGAGCATGCTTCACAGAGCCTTTGTAAGGTATATTTCTGGAAAGCTTTTGGTGAGAAAATTCTTTTGTCCTTGAGTAGTCTTATACTTACCACAAAGGTCTTCCAGATGCTTTGTGAACACCGGTGCCACCAGGCACATCAAATATAAATAACCCTCTGACTTCAATCAATAAAGCTCAAGGAATCAGAGTGGAGCAACTCCACGGTAATGAGTGTGGAAGAGGAAATGTTACGTTCTCAGAGAGTTCTTGCTTGCTTAGCCATCTTACAGAGAAAGCAGAAGTAAAAGGAAATCTTTGCCACATTGTCTAAAGACAGCCGGGACCTGGAAGAGGTGGTAAATTCTCTCTCTCTCAAGGTATCTTACCAAAAACTGGAGACGAGGTGACTCCAAAAGTCCAGTGAAATCCACAGAGTTCTAACATGGGAAAACCACTATAGTGTATTCCTTCCCCACCTCTCCTGTATTTCTCTACAGCTGGAGAATGCACTACCAGGTTTTGACATTTTAATGAGCTTTATCTGCAGGTATACCCCCAAAGGGTAACACAAGCTTTCCAAGGCCAAGCCCACGCTGGGCACTTGGGCAAACTTAGGCATTTGTGGCCAGCTTTTCCTGAGTCCTCTTCCTGCCATGAAGGTGGAACCCAGAAGTCAACTCTGGCTTTTCCCACACGAATAAAGTTGCTCTTATCCACAATACAACCAAAGTTACTGGGGGTTGGATAACTTCAGCTAAAATAAAACCAAGAAGTCAGGAGGCAGATCAGATCCTTCAACTCCATACAAAGGTAGCTTTTGTGTATATTTAAAAATGGTATACATGGCACATCCAAAACAATTTCTGACTTTCAAAGAGACTAGTATTGGATTCATATATGAAAACAAGGTCTCAATTACTTCTCAAAGTGCCATTGGTATGTTTTAAAATTTAACCCTCAAAATAGAAGTAAATGGTGATAGCTAGATTTCTCAACCTATGTGCCCATATGAGAGCAGACAATGGGAAGATTAAGCAGCTTTAAAGAATCATTCTATCAAGTGCCAGGGTTATAAAATATTTTAGGAACAGTGATACTTCTCTAGCAAACTTCTAAGACTAAAATTATAATAACTTCATTATGTGTTCATAGACACCTAAAAGTTTTGTTTACAAAGGAGGGAAGACAATGATGCAGAAAGACCCTCAGCTCACCTCCTCCACACACTGAATCTACGCCTACATGTTGAGCAATTCCCCCTGAAGAACTAGGGCTGACTGAACAGGGATAGAGGGACCACACAGAGAAAGGAGAGAGAGAGACACAGTAACAACAGTAATCCAACCCCCTGCCCCGCCACGCCCCCATCTTGCCAACTGCAGTGGGGAAGGTAGTATCCAGAGACCAAAAGTACAGCTCAGCCCTGTGGCAGAGATAAAAAAGACGCACTTTAAAAGAGCATCTAGAATATGAAGGAACCAGCTCTAGAGCATCTGAAAAACGGCAGGGAGCTGCTAGAACACTCTCCCTGGGTCCCAGGTACTGGCCAGCACCATTGTTCATATTCCCTGTCCACCCTGACTGATAGCATAGATGGGAGCTGGCCTGCTGCATCAGTGAGCCTCAGTCCCTTAGGACCCCACTAGCCCCAGCTGCCCTACTGCACAGGAAAAAAAAGGCTGTAGATTAAAAGAACAACTGGAAGATAATGGAATGAGTTCTAAGGGCATCTGCCAAAAGGCCAGGGAGCTGCTGGAACACACTAGTATCAAAGGTGCTGGTGAGTGCCATGGCTCATGTTCCCCTCCCACTTCATAGCACCGACAAAAGCAAGGTCTGGGCACCCTAGCCACCTGCCACAGTGAGCCCGGGCCCCTAGCCCACCAAACCCTACCAAATCCAGCTGCCCCTACAGGTGGCCCTCCAACCCTCGCCCGCTAGAGCTCTAGCTGTCTCCCTAAGGTAGCCCCAGTGAAGTACACACTGAACCACCCCCGGACAGCACCCACTATAGCTCCAGCTGTCTTGCCAAGGCAACACAGGCACAATCATTGTGCGACATCACTTCAGCTCTAGACGACTCACGAGGGCACCTACTGTACCGAGTGGCCCAGGACCTCCCAGCCCATACCTGCTTCGGCAGCATCTGTCCCGCCAGGGTGCCCCAAGTGCAGAGAGCCCTGAGACCTCCTGGCTGGCATCTGTCTTCGCTCCAGCCATCCTGTCAGGGTACTCCCTGCATGGAGTGCCTCGGGACCCCCGGGCCCACACCTGCTTCAGCTCCTGCTGTCCCATCAAGGAGCACTCTACATGGAGCACCCTGTGACTCCTAGCCCAAGGCCACTTTGGTTCCAGCTGTCCTGGCATGGCGCCCCCCTGAGTGGAGTACCCAAGGACCACCTGGTTATGCTTCAGCTCCTGCCACCTTGCCAGGACGCCCCATATTGCAGAAAACTGTGGGACCCACTCCCACCCCCTGCTGCCCGCTTTGGCTCCAGCCATCCCACCAGGGTGCTATATGCCTGGGACACCCCAGGACTCCCAGCCTACACCTGTTACAGCTTCAGCCAGCCAGCTAAAGTCACAGGCATAGTCTACACCGGAGATATTCCTACACAAGGCCATTACCTCATGTCTAAGAGAAATAGCTGTTCTGCCTAATTCATAGAAACAGAAAATCAAACAAAATGAGGAGATAGAGGAATATGCTTCAAAAGAACAAAGCAAAATTTCAGAAAAAGAAAGAAACAGAGCCAAGCAATCTACATGATAAAGAATTCAAAGTAATAGTCATAAAGATGCTCACTGGACTTGAGTGGATAAACTCTGAACTTCAACAAAGATAAAAAGGATAAAGAACCAACCAGTTGAAGAATAAAGTAACTGAAATGAAAAATATACTAAAGGGAATTAACAGTAGATGAGAGGATACAGAAGAAAGGATCAGCAATGTAGAAAACAGGGTAATGAAAAGCATCCAAGCTGAACAGCAAAATCCTAAAAGGATTTTAAAAAATGAGAAGAGGTTAAGAGATCCTTAGGACAATATCAAGTGTACTAACATTCACTTGATAGAGGTCCCAGAAAAAGGGGAGAGAGAGAGAGAGAGAGAAAGGGGCAGAAAATTTTGAAGAAATAATAGCTAAAAACTTCCTTAACTTGGGGAAGGAGACAGACATCTAGGTCCAGGAGGCACAGAAAGTCCCTAACAAGATGAACCCAAGGATGTCTACACAGCCAGATGATAATTAAAATGTCAGAGTAAAGATAAAGAATCTTAAAAGTAGCAACCAACAGAAAAACAACTGGTTACGTGTAAGGAAAACCCCATGAAGCTATGAGCTGATTTTTCAGTAGAACTTTTGCAAGCCAGAAGGTAGGATATAATCAAAGTGCTGAAAGGAAAAACCTACAACCAAGAATATTCCAACTAGCAAGGGTATTCAGAATAGGAGAGAGAGAGTCTCCCAGACAAAAGTTAAAGGAGTTCATCACCACTAAACCAGCCTTACAAGAAATGTTAAAAGGACTTCTTTAAGCAAAAAAAGAGAAGTCATAATTAGAAAATTATGAAAAGAAAAACATCATAAGTTAATAGGTCGATCACTAAAAAAGCTAGTATGAATATTAAAAGACAATAGTAGTAAAATCACCATTTTTCTAAAAAAAAAACATATAGATGGCCAATAGACATATGAAAAGATGCTCAACATCACTCATCAGGGAAATGCAAACAACCACAATGAGATATCATCTCACACTTGTCAGATGGCTAAAATAAAAAACTCAAAAAACAAGTACTGGTGAGGATGTGAAGAAAAAGGAACCCTCATGCACTGTTAGTGGGAATGCAAACTGGTGCAGCCACTGTGGAAAACAGTATGGAGGTTCCTCAAAAAGTTAAAAATAGAACTATCCTACAATCCAGTAATTGCACTACTGGATATTTACCCAAAGATTACAAAAATACTAATTTGAAGGGATACATGCATCCCTATGTTTATTGCAGTATTTACAATAGCCAAGATATGGAAGCAACCCAAGTGTCCATCTATAGATGAATGGATAAAGAAAATGTGGTACACACACACAGTGAAATATTATTCAGCCCTAAGAATGAAATCTTGCCATTTACATCAGCATGGATGGATCTAGATAGTTTAATGCCAAGCAAAATAAGCCAGTCAGAGAAAGACAAATACCGTATGATTACACTCATATGTAGTATTTAATAAAGAAAACAAATGAACAAAGGGGGGAAAAAAAGACAACCCAAAAAAAACCAGAATCTTAACTATAGAGAACAAAGAGAGGGTTACCAGAGGGGACATGGGTGAAATAGGTGAGGGGGGTTAAGAGTACACTTACTGTGATGAGCACTGAGTAATATATGGAATTGTTGAATTGCTATTATTATATGCCTGAAACTAATATAACAATGTATATTAACTACACTGAATTATAATTTTTAAAAAAGTAGTAAAATCAATTATATCTAAAAAATTATAGGACTCAGAAAATAAAAGGATGTAAAATATAGCATATACATAAAACATGAATAGGAAAAATGTAGTGCTTTCAGAATGAGTTTGAACTTAAGCAACCATCAAGTTAATATAGACTGTAATACAATTAGGATGTTATATATGAACCTCATGATAACCACAAACCAAAATCCTTTAACAGATACACAAAAAAATTAAAGGAATCCAAGCCTAAAACTAAAGAAAGCCATCAATCACAAGGGAAGAGAGCAAAAGAAGAAATGGACAGAGAAGAACTATAAAAACCACCAGAAAACAATTAACAAAATGGCAATAAGTCCATACCTATCAATGGTTACTTTAAATGTATATGTTCTAATGCTCCAATCAAAAGACACAGGGTGACTGATTGGGTTAAAAAAAAAAAAAACCCATCTATTATGCTGCATACAGGAAACTCACCTCTGATGGAAAGACACAAACAGACTGGAAGTAAAGGGATGGAAAAACATATGACAATGCAAATGAAAGTGCAAAAAAAAAAGCCGAGGTAACAATACTTATACAAAAGAGAGTTTAAGACAAAGACCGTAATAGAAGACCAAGAAGGACATTACATAGTGATAAAGGGATCAATCCAACAAGAGGATATAACAATTATAAATATCTATGCACCCAACACAGGAACACCTAAATAAATAAAGCAAATATTAACAGACATAAAGGGAGAAAATAACAGTAATACAACAATAGTAGAGGACTTTAACATCGCACTTACATCAATGGATAGATCATCCAGACAAAAGATCAATAAGGAAACAGTGGCTTGGAATGATACATTAGATCAGATGGACTTAAGAGATATGCCCAGAACATTTCATTCCAAAGCAGCAGAATACACATTCTTTCCAAGTGCACATAGAACATTCTCCAGATCACATGTTAAGCCATAAAATGAATCTCAATAAGTTTAATTAAAGAGTGAAATATATCAAGCAGCTTTTCCAACCACAATCATATGAAACCAGGACTCAAATACAAGAAAAAAAGTCTGGAAAGAACATAAACATATGGAGGCTAAACAACAGGTTCCTAAACAAGTAGGGTCAACCAAGAAATCAAAGAGGAAATTAAAAAATACATGGAGATAAATGGAAATGAAAATACAATGGCCCAAAATCTCTGGGATGCAACAAAAGCAGTTCTAAGAGAGAAGTTTACAGTGATACAGGTCTACCAAGACCCAAGAAAAATCTCAGGTAAACAATCAAACCTTATACCTAAAAGCACTAGAAAAAGAAGACTAAACAAGGCCCAAAATTAGTAGAAGGAAGGAAACAATAAAGATCAGAGCAGGATTAAATGAAATGGAGACTAAAAAAAAAAAAAAAAAGGAAAAAAAAATCAATGGAAACTAAGACTGCATCTTTGAAAAGAGAAGTAATATTGATAATCCTCTAGCCAGATTCATCAAAAGAAAAAAAGAGGACTCAAATAAGTAAAATTAGAAATGAATGAGAAGTAAAAGCAGACAACACAGAAATACAAAGGATTGTAAGAAGCTACTATGAAAAATTATATGCCAATAAATTAGACAACTTAGAAGAAATGGATAAATTTCTAGAAATATACAATCTTCCAAAAAAGTGAATCAGGAAGAAATACAAAATGTGAACATACTAATTATTAGTAACAAAACTAAATGGGGTAATCAGAAATCTCCCAATAACAAAAGTCCAAGACTAGATAAGCTTCACAGGTGAATTCTACAAACATTTAAATAAGAGTTAATAAGTACTCTTTCCAAATGATTCCAAAAAAAACAGGAGGAAGGAAAACTTCCAAATTCATTCTATGAAGGCAGCATTATCCTGATATCAAAACTAGACAAAGAACATATACAAAGAAATCTATAGGCCAGTATGTCTGATGAACATGGATGCAAAAATCTAAAAGGCAATCTACTGAATGGGAGAAGATATTTGCAAAGGATATATCTGATAAAGGGTTCATATCCAAAATATATGAAGAACTTAATACAATTCAACACCAAAACAAAAGGACAATCTGATTTACAAATGGGCAGAGGACCTAAAGACAAATATTTACGAAGAAGACCTACACATGGCCAACAGGAAGATGAAAAGATGCTCAACATCACTAATCAAGGAAATACAAATCTAAACTACGAAAAGATACCACCTTACACCTGTCAGATTGGCTAGAATCAAAAATACAACAATAACAAGCATTGGCAAGAATGTGGAGAAAAAGGAACCCTGATGAACTGTTTGGTGGGAATGTAAATTGGTTACAGCCACTGGCGAAAACAGTATGGAGGTCATTAAAAAATAAAAAACAGAAATCCCACATAATTCAGTAATTCCGCTACTGGGTATTTACCCAAAGAAAACAAAAACACTATTTCAAAAAGAGATATGTACCCCTATGTTTACTGCAGCATTATTTACAATAGCCAAGATAAGATATGGAAGCAACCCAAGTGTCCACTGACAGATAATGAAGATGGGTATGCATGTGCATACACACACACACCATGGATTATTACTCGGCCATAAAAAAGAATGAGATCTTGACATTTTCCACAACATGGATGGATCTAGAGGACATTATGCTAAGTGGAAAAAGAGAAAAACAAGTACCATGTGATTTCACTTATATGTGGAATTGAAAGAAAAAAACAAAACAGGGGTGCTTGGGTGGCTCAGTTGGTTAAGCATTTGCCTTCGGCTCAGGTCATGATCCCAGGGTCCTGGGATCAAGCCCTGCATCGGGCGTCCTGCTCTGTGGGGAGCCTGCTTCTCCACCCTCTCGCTCCCCCTGCTTGTGCTCTCTCTGTGTCAAACCAATCAATCAATCTTTAAAAATACAGAGAACAAACTGATGGTTGCCAGAGAGGAGAGGGGTGAGGGGAAGTGGGATACAGGAGGTAAGTCACAGGAATAAAAGGTACAACATAGGGAATATAGTCCATGGTATTATAATAGCGTAGTGTGGTAACAAATGGTAGCTACAACTGTGGTGAGGATAGCATAATGTATAGAGCTGTTGAATCACTATGTTGTACAACTGAAACTAAGTTAACATTGTATGTCAACTAAACTTCAATAAAAACAAATACAAAGAAAAGATTTATATGATCTAAGAAAACAGACTCAATCCTTTTTTGTTTTGTTTTTAAAGATTTTATTTATTTATTTGACAGAGAGAGACAAAGAGAGAGAGGGAACACAAGCAGGGGGAGTGGGAGAGGGAGAAGCAGGCTTCCCGCTGAGCAGGGAGCCCGATGCAGGGTTCGATCCCAGGACCCGGGATCATGACCTGAGCCGAAGGCAGATGCTTAATGACTGAGCCACCCAGGCACCCCTCAATCCTTTCTTAATGTAATAATTTGGTCCCTTTACACAAGACTGCAAATAACTAACTCCATGATCTTGAAGGAGGGGGGATTCTACACCTCTGTGTACAGCATGTTGCAATGGATAACAAACTTTAAATTGTAGCCATTGCTCCTCCTACATAAACTAAATGTCTCTTGCAGAATTTTATTTTCTCCTTCATGGAACTTTTTGTGGGGCAGCTCTTATAAGTTATTTCTTCATATTCTTGAAAATAGTTCTCAATTAATTTCAAGTCCTTTTAATCTTTCCTCATAAATGCCATCTGACTCCTCCTTATTCAGATTAGTATTCTTCCCTAAACCCCCTTCTAGGTTCTCCTTTTAACTACTGCCCCAGAATATACACATTGTCCAAATTCATTACTTCAAAACAACAACAACATACTTCCCACCTCACAGAAAGATACCACAAAATAAAATCTTTCATGTCTATGTTATTTTTGATGTACTATCTCAGGATCTTATCAAACACCCCCCCTTTTTTTTTTGTTTAACTGACTCCCCAGGCTCCTCCTTTCCTCTTAACTCCTTATCTGTGCACTATTAATCATGATATGCTAATCACTTATCTCTTTAATTTTTTCATTAAGGAACTCCCATCCTATTACATACTGAAAGGGACTCAAGCCTGTATTCTGTTCCTGAAACTTATAATAGTGAATATTAAAGAAAGCCACAATAAACAATAAATAAAGCCCCCAAAACTACATCTACTTAAATAACAGTAATACACTCCAGTTGGTATTTATGTGTTTTAGGTAGGAAATACCTTTAAAATAAGTAACAGAAATTGTGATTGGCCGTGAGTAAAAACAAAAGATTTTTTATGTTTCAGTTATTTCTTTCAAGTGCTTTTAAGTAAGAATAAAAACCTCTGGAGGTGACACGAAAAGTATGGCTTACCACAAAGAGTCTGCGTGCTGGAGAATATAATTAGAAAAAAACGACATAATACCTTGCAACGTATAAATCACAAACAAGAAAGGAAACTTCTTCTTAAAAGTCCACCGATTCAGATCTCTCTTCTGAAAAGGCAGGCAGCCTTATGTAACTAGTTCCTTATCATATGGTAAATGGTATGACAACAAAAGCAAAAAAAGTCAAGTGTCATGCCGCATCTTATTGGTAAGACCATTATTTAGCTGACCGCTCCACATACGCTACAGCTCAAAAGGAGAGAATGTAAGTCAGGTTCGGACCAGCACCTTCCATTTGTTATCACTGAGCTATCAAACATCTGGTTAACAGGAATTATGCACAGCAGTGAGAGGACTTTCAAAGTCTGACAACTGAAACGAGAGAGATTTCTAATTAAAAAGTGGCATTTAAAAAAAAACCCATATTATGTCCAAGGATTTAGAGCTGCACAAACGTTTGTGTCTGAGAAGTCACCTATAATTGGGTGAGTGCCTGGTTTGTGTCCTATCAACTGTGAAAGCTATATAAAGAGTTAAAGCTGTGATTTAGTGAGCAAGAAGAGCTAAACAATCGAGGGAACTCTGTTATCCATGTCCTGTAGTGCGATCAAAGTCAGTCATGAACCTGGATTTTTACAAGGCCTTCCCCATTGTGGTCCCTACTGCCTCGCTCATTGCACTCATTCCTACTGGAGAATACATAATGCAGCTCCTGGACACTGGAAATCACAGCACAGTCCAGATTACCCTTCCCTGAATCATCTGGGTAATCTGTGTAAAGATCATGTAGGCACTTGCCTGAAATGATATAGCACAGACATCCTTCAACCTTGCCCTCAAAACTAGAAGAAAGCAACAACTTCTAGAGTTTCCTGAGTCTTTATTGTTGATGTCCAAGCTCACAGAATCAAAAACAGTAGGCTACTGTAAAATGACACTGAACGACACTCCTCAAAGTCAACACAGCTTCAAGAGAAGAGCGAGCTGTGAGAACGTCTATGTGAATAAATGTCATCAGAAAGCATGCTTCTCTTTGGTTTGGGGTTGGAGGAAGGGACAGGAAGTGAAAAGCCACATACTTTTCTGTACCTATCAGATTTGAGAAATGACTGGGTTCACAAAGAGTTCTGTTGCAGTAGGGAAACCTGTTCTGCTGATTACTGTGCATAAAGGTGATGAACATGCAAGGCTGCTAAAAGATAATGCTGGGCTTTAAAGAAATTTTTAAACACTCACTCTCTGATCCTTCAGAAGTTAGTGCTGGGAAGGAGAAGGTAAGCAGCATGCACAGGCACTAGGCTTGTCACTTTACCAGTTAGAACAGAACAGATACTACAATACCTGACACTTGGGGGGCTTCGAATAAACAAAAAACAAAAGTCTTCTAGGACAGATGAGGCATCTTTACCAATAATGGCCAGGGGAAGTGCAGACTCGAAAAGCGGAGGTTTAGCTGCATAGTCTTATTTTTTAAGGCTATTCCACCACTTTGTTTCCTCAAGTGGGATTTAGTCTCAACCTATCCAGCAAGTGTCCTTTTGACAGGTGACTGTATCTCAGGCTTTGGACTGGGTAAGGGATTTATCCAGGGTCACAAAGGCTAAGAACAGTGCTAAAAACGGACACCTTTATCACAAAGGCATCTTGCTTACCAATCAAGTCTTGTTACTCCTTTCTTCCTGCGGTAACAATTGTTACTTCACCCATACTTTATCTTCTAAAAAATGAGTTGGGATTTTCCCTTCTTCTCTGTAAGAACAAATGCTAAATGATAAAGGATTAAACCAGAACACCTCTGTCTGTACATACACACACTCAAAACTGAAACAAAAGAGAGCTGTGACCAGTTTGTAACACGTTGGGTCAAAATGTCATCTATTTTCAGAAATTTGAGGGCTCACACAAACCCAAGACATTTTGCAAAATGTATCTCTCAGATTTAAAAAAAATTTACTAGTATAAACTTTGAAAAGGAATTTTATCTGTCTACTTCAGGGCTCCTTAGCATGTTAGTAATTAGGATTTCATGTTTAACGTAACTCTTTTTTCACCTTGCTTGTTTCTTACTGGGGAGAATGAAGAATATTCAACTCTGTCAGTGATTCTCTAAAAACATTTGTGTCATCTGTGGCCCCTGGCTTCCTCCCTGAAGTGACAAAACACACTTGGGCACAGGGAAAGAACCAAAAAAGCCACCCTGAGGAACAGCTTTTCTTTTTCCATCCATCAACACGGACTGGCTCATGTGCAGAGATAACCACCTTGTGGCACTTTCCTAAACTGCTGTTGATGTTGTTTTTATGTAGAGAGTAAACATGGTTTTACAACTGACAAGGAATTCAGATACTTTAATAGGGGTGGTGGGTGGCTTTCTAAATGGGAGTAAATGAATTTGTTTCCCTTGAAGAAATGCCAGTTCTTTTTCCCAGTTGTTCCCTTTGTGGCAGGATCTCAACCACTGAGTCAAATATATGAAGCTTCAGTGATTTCCAAGTTTATAAAAAGATTTTTTTTTTCCCCTTTATGAGACTTAGTTGGTCTTTAACCTTTCTGTGAAGTTGCAGCAAGTGTGAACTCCAAGGTGAGGCTTTGTGACTGATGTGACTTTCTTAAGGTCACATAGTCAGTAAGAGATGAGCAAATAACCCAGAAGTACTCCCACTAGTCCACACTTTTAACCACTATACCACACAAGCTCACATATCTGATTAATTTTAAGAACTGAGTATACCTTATGATTTCAAAGGCCCACTTGTATATGTTCTTCAAATAATTTCTGAAATCTATCATTACAAAATAAAATGTGCTAATGAAAACTGACAAGTCTATTGTTTCTAATTCATCTTTTCTGACAGCCAAAAAGCACCTTCCAACACCATTAACTAAAGAAGACTTTAGAAGAAAGCTAAGAACTGCCTTAAAGCAAGCAAATCCTAGCAGACATAGACAAATCAACTGATTTAGCATAGCTCTGGTACACTAATAACTGCCCCAGAATTAAAGACAGTGGTTCTCAATTCTGTCTGTACAAATCACAATCACTTGCGGAACTTAAAAACTACATATGTCCAGGCCCCACCCCCAGACCAATGAATTGAAATCTCTGAATCAGGTATTGGTATTTTTAAAAAACTTCCTATGTGATTCCAATGAACAATGAGTGTTGAGAGCCACTGTAAATTCCTCAACTGAATACATTTGAGTAGTTCTGACTATGTGTTATACTTGTTACCTACACAGTTCGAAGAAACCAAATAGCAAAGGAAATGAAATCTTTGCACAAACAGCTATGTAACAAAGCTGAAGGTAATAGAGTCCCAAAGAATGGTCTCATCTAGGGGCGCTTGGGTGGCTCAGTCGTTAAGTGTCTGCCTTCGGCTCAGGTCATGATCCCAGAAGCCTGCTTCTCCCTCTCCCACTGCTGTGTTCCCTCTCTCTCTGTCAAATAAGTAAAGTCTTTGGGGAAAAAAAAAGAATGGTCTCATCTACAGAAATTTATTCAAGGAAGTCATTATTTCTACCTCTGAGAGGTTAAAGAATGCTTCTAAGGTGGCAGCAACATTTGAACTGGGCTTTGAAGACTAGGACAGATAGATATGAAAAGGCAATTGGCATTTTAAACACAGTTCAGAGTGCTAACAAAGATGTCTGTGGGGGAAACAGTGGACACAATGTAAGAAAACAAGAGAGTAAGTTGGAGAGGCAGGTTGGGACCACTTTAAGAGAACCTTCAATTTCAAGCAAAATTACATAGTAGAAGTGGGGCATCATTAGGTTTCTGAATAAAGGCCTGCCCTAATCAGGATTAAGCTTTAGTGAGATTTTTATTAAAGCTGGAGGAAGGATGGACTAAGTTGAAGGAAGAGACACTTGGCTAGGAGACCTGTTTGAGAAGGCTCTAATTGCAGCAGTCTAGGCAAGTAATGAAAGCCTGATGTAAGTTAGCAGCACTGGGAAAGGAGACAGACCGCTGGGTAAGAGAAGTCACAAAGGCAGGACTTAGCATTGACTAGATAGGGGGGATAAGGACAAGAGAAGCACCAACGACAAGTCGGCTTTCAACTCTGGATAATTAGGAAGACGGAAATGTCACCAAAAGAAATAGGGGACTTTCCAAAGATGAACTCAACTCAGATTTGAGACTTTGAATTGCCTGAGGAATATCCAAATGGAGATGCCCAACAAAAAATACAGTTTTGTCTGCAACCTAAGAGAAATGTCGGAGCTGAAGGTACACTTTGGGAAGAGACACACAAGAAATGTTTGATTGGAATGACTAATATCCTTCCTAAGATAACTCCATTATCCTTTACCAATTATATTTGTGCTGATTTCTTGAATTACTCTTTTACCGGCACTCGTCTGAATCTCCTGCCTCCTTGTCTTAGCTTCCCTAGTCACGACAGCTACAAGCTGACATCGGTGCCACGAGCTGCTTTCTGCACAGCCACAAGCAGGATGGCTACAAACCCCTGCGGGGAGGGCAGTGGGAGGAAGGAGACTGCTACCGCTACAAATCCACAATCTCTGGCCTCTTCTGGCCAATATTCTCTGGCCTTGGCACAGAGCCTTTTCCAGATCCTCCTAATGATTACTCTGTAACCAGTATTTTCACTCTCTACCCGACCAACTTCATATCCTACTTCATGAAAAATGAAGTTGTCAGGCATGATTTAAAATCTCTCCCTTCTACTTACAAATTTACCTATAGCCACATTATTCCTCACTTACTTGCTTCCAGTCTCAGACGATGTAGTTGTTTTCCCCTGTTCAAGCTATTCCATCTGCCTGTGACCATGGTCCCATTTCTTTGTGCCTCCCCCGGAACCCTGTTCCATGGTATGTATCGCCCCTCCATCTCATTCTCAATTTCAGGTTATTTTTCTTTACTGGCTCCTTCTCCACACCCTATTAACACGCTTAAGTGTCTTGTCAAAACAAATTGTTCAATCTCTCTCCTACCCTTATGATTAAGTTTCTCAACAGAGAAATCTACATTTGCTGACTCTACTTCCTCATCTTAATCTCAGATATAAGAGTTTATATATTCCTTCCAATTACATAAGAAGTTCTTTTTTTTCCAAATGTGCATTTTTTTTCCCTTGAGGAAAGAATACGTATCTTTACTCCTTTTATTTATTTATTAAGATTTTTAAAAAAATGTCAGAGAGAGAGAGAGAGAGCACAAGCAGGGGGAGTGGCAGAGGCAGCAGGCTCCCTGCTGAGCAGGGAGCCCAATGCGGGACTTGATCCCAGGACCCCAAGATCATGACCTGAGCCGAAGGCAGATGCTTAACTGACTGAGCCACCCAGGCATTCCTTTACTTCTACTTACATACATACGTATATTTTTTATTTATTTTAAAGATTTTATTTATTTATTTGATAGAGAGAGACACAGCCAGAGAGGGAACACAAGCAGGGGGAGTTGAAGAGAGAGAAGCAGGCTTCCCACTGAGCAGGGAGCCCAATGCGGGGCTCGATCCCAGGACCCTGGGATCATGACCTGAGCAGAAGGCAGACATTTAACCTACTGAGCCACCCAGATGCCCCTACGTCTACTTTTAATGTACAGTTGACCCCTGAACAACATGGGTTTGAACTACATGGGTCTACTTATACACGGAGTTTTTTTTTTTAAATATATAGTACAGTACTATAAATGTATTTTCTCTTCTTAATGATTTTCTTGATAATTTACTTTATTGTAGTAATACAGTATATATAATACGTATAACAAAGTATGTGTTGATCATCTGTTTACGTTATTGGTGAGGCTTCCAGTCAACAACAGGCTATTAGTAAAGTTTAGGGGGAGTCAAAAGTTACATGTGGATTTTTGACTGGGGGGGGGGAGGTCAGTGCCCCAGCCCCCACTACATTCAAGGATCAACTGCATAACCATATATCTTAATGTATAACCTTAGCTGCAGAGAATTAGTGGCATTTAATTTTATAGTTTTAGGAACTGGGAACATGTGAAAAGTGTGTAAATCTGTTTTCAGATGAGCAACATTTTTCTCTGCAATTAAACCATAAGAATACTAGTTATAACCTGGTTACTGCTTTATTCTTACAAAACATTTTTGCAGTGCAACTGATTTGCCACTCACTGTAATTAAAAACCTCCATATGACGAACAACATCATAACGGGGTGGGGGGGGGTTGAAAAACTCAATGGAAAGAAAAATCTGTAAATAAATGGAACTCTGAAATAGTACAGGCAATTCAGTTACTATAACATGATTTCATTTCCACAGTAATTGCAGGTGTTCACCAAGCAGTTTGTTGTAGTTTCTCAAGTATTTTTGCTCCAGTGGAATTTTCAGTATTAAACCTTGTGTATATTTTGATATGCCTCGTCTTTTAAGACAAGAGTATACCTTTTCTAGCTGTACTAAAATGACAGAAAGCCAACTCTCAAACTCCTCATTCAAAATGCATAGTGGAACAACACAAACAGCAATAATAGAACATCAAGCCCCATTTTACCCTTTGGCCTTAAAATCTTCTCTAAAGCTTTGTAAAAAATATTTAGACAAGGAGTAAAATGGAAGCATTTGAATTTTGCCTCCAAGAAGTGACTTTACAGTTAACTAGAACTATCAGAATGAGAAAAGTCAGCGGCAGGAAGAATATTAAAAAGGTGTTAAGCCTCTATAATAAACAATCTAAACGGAAGTGTTTAAAGACAACAGAGGAAAAACACACCAGGCGATTAGGATCTTGAATTTAACAAACTCGATACACATGGGAATAATCATTTTTTCTCCTTAAAACTTTGATTCAACTTTGCAAGACTAGTTAATAAAATACATTCATAAAACTAGTTAAAGGAAGCGTTTGCCTCTAGAGTAAAATTTTCCATTAGGATCCATTAATATTTGATAAATGCTTCCAATTCAACAAATACCAACATGTAAAACATTCAAAGAATTCTCCAGAATTCTGTCTGTGATGTACCAGATAAATAAAAGATTTAGTACAATACCATACATACTTGGTAATTAACTGCTCTTTAACCAATTCTTCTATTTTATCAGTCCACAGAAGATAAAAGATAAAGTCCATGGAAGGTAAGAGAAAAGCAGTATTTGGAATCAAGTTTTTCAATCAAAGAAACATTTAAAAAATTTAAATATTCACTAATTTTATAATTATAGGAGTTAAAAAAAACAATGTCACATTTACATCTAGCTTTAACTGTTTTTCATTAATTTCATTAAAGATTTTTTAACAATCTATTTGCAAAAAAGCAATGCTAGATTTGGTTAAAAGTAGCGATTCCTTTTAGGCTAAATAGTCATACCCTTATCAGACCATAACCACCCTGGAAAATATGAATCATTACAGAGACACAGGGTTACTGTCCTTCCTTTCACTCATTATAGTAAGTAACGATTTTTGTTTTTTCCTGTGCAAAGCCATTTTACCAGTGCTACCAATTCTATGTTTAAGTCCATAACATCAACAACGATTTATTTAAGTCGTTCCTATCCATTCATTCATTTGATTTATTCTATGAATACTGAGTACTAAGTGCCAGATTGAATGTTTGGCACTAGGGAGACAAAAGTAATCTAAACAATACCCTTGGCTGAAGGAGATTATGTTTTGGTAAGGAAACAGTTTCAAATTCACCTCACTTATGGTAGACATCTTTCCTGGTTTAGTACTGCTTATGTATTGTCCAAACACAATTTCTAGAACAATGGGAAGTCTCTTATTTTCATGTAGAAACGTGTGTGTGTGTGTGTGTGTGTGAAGTACATGCATATGGCCCTAGGAATGATTTGTGGGTCATGAAAGATGAGAAGGCAGGGAAGGTAAAATTCATGAATATGAAAAAAAGTTAGTCACCAGAATTAAACATAATGGCTGTATATAGGTCAAGCTTAGAAATGCTGCCTTACACTTAATTCTCCTAGGACCTGCAGTGGAGCAGGGTAAGACTCAATCAGAGCAAGTAATAAATCAATAATACTAACATGGATTTTTGGAAGGAGAAATATACAAGGTTTGGTTCATTCACTTTTGAAATTAAGAAGGCAAAATGTTAGCAAATAATACATTTAAGGCAAGGAGAGAGAAACATGTGAAGGAAACAGTGGGAGAGGTGGGTGAAAGGGGTTTGAGAAGAAAAATTAATAGGCAAATTTTCCTTTGATAACATTCCCAGTTTCTTCATGGCCCTCATCCTGCCAGTTACCCAGTATCTCTAGTACTCCCCAAAGTGCTCTACCTGACATTTCCTTGCTCCTTGCCACCAACAAGCCCAAGCTTCCACTATCTTGAGAAGTCTTCTGTAGATTAACCATGTCATATAGGGTTATAATCGCTTCCCTCTCCTCTTCTGCCAACCAAATTGGAAAGAGTGGTCAACATGTCTACGTCTAGTATCTTCACAACTGTCTACTGTAGTTGTCCTTGCAATCTGGTCTCCATACTTATCATCCTAAAAAAACTGCTTTCTTGAAGGTCACCTACAACCACCTAATTGCCAAAGCCACAGCTTTTTTCAGTCCTTGTCCTTTTTCTTTTTTAAAGGATTTTATTTATGCATTTGAGACACAGAGATACAGAGAGAGAGAGAGAGAGCATGAACAGGGAGAGAGGCAGAAGGAGAGGGAGAAGCAGGCTCCCCGCTGAGCCAGGAGCCCGATGTGGGGCTTGATCCCAGCACCCTGAGGACCTGAGCCGAAGGCAGACGCTTAACCATCTGAGCCACCCAGGCGCCCCCTCGTCCTTCTTCAATAGAGGATAAATACCAGGTTCTCAGAAAGGTAGTTACCACTTCTTTTTTTAACCTCATAACTGCTTTGGATTCCTTGGCAGTGTTCTGGTTGGATACATACCTTTCTGAAGTACACTGTGCCAAGGAAAGTGCACACATTTTGAAGTTACATAGTCTGAGTCTGAGTCCTGGTGTGATCTTGGACAAAGTACTTGTCTTCCCAGTCTGTTTCTTCCTCTGGGAAGTGGGACACCACTACTGACCTTACTGGATTGTGAAGATCAAATTAAATAATGCATGTAAAGAATCTAGCAAGGTGTTGCACATAGTTGATGTTCAAAAATGTCCACTTTCCCCCTCTTTCTGCTTTCTCTGTAGTGCTCAGGCATCCTTGGCATGGATGCAGCTGTTTCACAGGTTCTATCTCATCTTGACTTGGCATTTAACACCCTCTACCTCTGCCCTCTCACCATTTCAGTGCTGATTCCAAAGTCTAGGTCTCTCATTATCCTTACCATTTAAAAAAAAAATTATTTATTTTTGTAATCTGATCCTGCTTTACCAGGATCATCTTTGCTTATTTCCACCAGGGTTCTTACTGGGGGATACTTATATCCCTTCCACATGGTTCTCATAGTTGCGGTTCTTCATCCAAAGCCTGGGTCCTCAGTTGTGCCTTGCTCTCCTCAGGCCACTTCCCTTTCCACTTCAGAGTTGGAGGAGTGAACTCCAGAAATGTGCCCATGTAACATGCAAATGCAACAAAAAGCATCCAGCCAAGCATGATCATGATAACAAGTAAAACAATGTCCAAGACACAAAAACATGGTAAAAGATTATTCACCAAGATCTTGGCAAAGGAGTGTGCTCATGAAACCCCTCATTGGTAGAGGTCTTGCAAGTCAGTTCTAGTCCTTGGCTCCAAAGGATCTATAACACCCTCCTTTACTGTTTCTCCTCAGGTCCTTCCTATTCCTCTCCTTACAGATGTCCCCAGGTTTCCTTCCAGCAAGCTGGATCGTGGCCCCTTGGCACTAATGCCTTCCCAATTGCACTCAGGGTCCACGTTGGGGTGCTGGTCTGACTCTGAGCACTGGACGTGGGAAGACTCCTTACCAGTCTTTAGCTCCAATTCCACATTTTCAACTGCCTACTGGGGAACCACCCAAGTGGATAATCTGCCTGAACCTTTCCTACTCCCGAACAGGAATAGCCTCGGAGCTTGTAGAGCAGGTATGAAACCAAATGCACCACCTCTTAAAATTAGTTCCTCCTCTCCATTTCCCTAGAGGCACTAGTATTTTCCCAGTCACCTGTCTTAATACAGGCATACTGTGGAGATACTGTGGGTTTGGTCCAGACCATTACAGTAAAATGAGTATCATAATAAAACCGACTGAATTTTTTGATTTCCTAGTACAGATAAAAGTTATGTATACACTATACTGTAGTCTATTACGTACAACAGCACTATGTCTAAAAGAAGTATACACTTTAATTAAAAAATAATTTCAAAATGCTATCACCTGAGCTTTCAGTGAGTCATGATCACTGATCACAGGTCACCATAATATAATAATAAAGTTCAAAATATTGCAAAAATTACCAAAATGTGACAAAGAGACACAAAGT
This sequence comes from Leptonychotes weddellii, assembly GCF_054177405.1. Classification (NCBI taxonomy): domain Eukaryota; kingdom Metazoa; phylum Chordata; class Mammalia; order Carnivora; family Phocidae; genus Leptonychotes; species Leptonychotes weddellii. The sequence continues at coordinate 71,326,496 of NC_138372.1, read as the reverse complement.
GAGCAAATGCTGTCGGAAAATAGTGCTGACAGACTTGCTCAATGCAGGGTTGCCACAAACTTTAAATCTGTAAAAAAATGCAAGCTGCGAAGCATAACGTAAAGCATAATCAAATGAAGTGTGCCTGTATTTTGAAATCATTTATTATTCTCCGTCCCCCCAACACACACACATTGCTAAACCTTGTAGATTCTGGAGTTGTAATGTCTCTTATCATCTGTCTCTCCCATTTAATTTTCCTTGTCATCATTTTAGTTCACTGCCTCAGTACTCTTTGGTTAACTACACTATCACTACTAGAGTCTTTGAGAAATCAATTTCATAAATGGTGTGGGCAAGAATAAGAATGCAAGAGATTACTGAAAAGCAGTAGAATCACTGACAGCAGACTAGGTCTTTAAGAAGTTTGCTAATGGAATAGTCTGAGGGGGTCAGTGAAGTTAAGGACAAAGGATAGGTGTTTTTTCTGTTTTGTTTTTTAAACTTCAAAGATGAATAAGCAGTTGTAGGCAGGAGGGAAGGAGTACGAAAGGATAGTATGCTAATTAATCTCATTCATACATTAATTCACTCATTCACTTCCAGATATTATAAATCTATAATTAGGCACTATGCTAAGTGCTGGGTATATAATGGTGAATAAAATCAGACAAAGAACCAGTCCCTACAATCTTCAAGTTGAAAGACAGAGGCAGACATTAATCAAATAATCATACAATTACATATAAAACTGAAAACAAGACAAGTGTAGGAAAGATAAGTGCATGGTGTTATTAAAGTCTATTTGTAAAGATATCTGCTCTAGTCAGGGAAGTCAAGAAAAATTTCTTGAGGAAGTTTCCTCAGGTTCTAAAAGATGAAGGGGAATTAACCAAAGGAAGAGGGGAGGGAAGAATATTCTGGACAGAGGGAACAACCAGCGTCCTATGGTGAGGCTGTGATGAGAAGGGCTGAAAGAAGGTCAATGTTCTGCGAAAGAGAAAAAGGTAGGGTGGTGTGAGAGAAGGCTGGATAAGAAGGGGCTGTACTACGCAGGGCCATGTAGGCCACAATAAGAGGTTTTTTCTTTAAGAGCAGTTGGAAGCTTTTGAAGGACTGGAAGGACTGGTGGAAGACAGGATCAGATCTGACTCCAGATTTCTGCAAGACTAATCTTCCTAAAGTGCAGGTTTCATGACAGTACTCTGCTCAAAACTTAAATGACTTTCACTGTCCACTGAAGTAAGTTTATCTGCCACAAAAGGATCTATCTCTATGATAGACCCAACTTTTCAACCACTCTTTACAGTTATTTTGTACTCTTCATCAAATCCCTTCTTTTTGCTTTTTTATCCATGTTATAGGTACCTCCTACCATGCCCTCATCCTTTCTTTCTTTCTTTTTTTTTTTTTAAGATTTTATTTATTTGAGTGAGTGATTGAGAGAGAGAGAACGTGCTCAGGTCAGGGAAAGGGACAGAGAGAGAGAGAGGGAGAAGCAGGCTCCCTGCTCAGACGTGGGGCTCGATCCCAGGACCCGGGATCATGACCTGAGCTGAAGGGAGACTCTTAAGTCGACTGAGCCACCCAGGCGCCTCAGAATGCCCTCATCCTTTCACTTCTATTTCTTGAAACCCTTTCTATCCTTTGGGCCAATCACAAACCCCACTTCTGTGAAACCCTCTTTTTTTTTTTTAAATCTTTCTGGTTGAGATATTTTGCTTCTTTGAAATTCCCAATAGCCTGTGCTTTTTTTGCCATTTGATATATTTAACTTTTTACTGTAGTTACCTGTGCACACATTCATCTCCCCCTTTCCTCAACATCCAGCAGGCTGTAAAGTCTTTGAGTGCAGAGGCTTTGTTTAATCTTTGTATCCCCCACAGTGCCTAAAATATAGTCTTACTAGTAGCAGCTGCTCAATACACCTTTGTTGTCTATTTTTAAATTCAGACTTCTAAGTATTTGGAACCTTTTCCGTTATTGTGTAGATGCCAGCCTCTACACTGATTTATAGTTATGATGCTACAATGAAGTGTGGGTCTCATTTCCTTTTCTGGCATATATGGGTTCTACTTACGTTGATTTTCATGGCATGGATTAGAGACACACAAAAAAAGACTAAACCAACTCTTTAGAAGAAAAATCAGAGCTACAAGTCAGGTACTTATCCATCCTTTAGCTAACAACAAGATGATACTATCTCAGAGAAGAAACTCAGGTTGCCTTACCATATCTAGTTTGTTTATTTATTTATTTCTCAGGAAGAGGGAACACAAGCAGGGGGAGCGGCAGGCATTGGGAGAAGCAGGCTCCCCGCTGAGCAGGGAGCCCAATGTGGGGCTCGATCCCAGGACCTTGGGATCATGACCTGAGCCTAAGGCAGACGCTTTACCGAGTGAGCCACCCAGGCATCCCACCATATCTAGTTTAAAGATTTATAAATGAACACTTGAGACCTTTTCCTCAATGAATGAAAAAAAAAAAAAAGTAGGAAGTAAAAAAGGAAAATGTTATTCTAGAACCACTTCAGAAATTTACTTAAATATGATCTGAACAAAGAATCTAAAATTCACATGAGCAGCTTTCTAGACATCCCTATTCACTGACAAGACTTATTCCTAGAATAAAATGTAAAAAATAATGTAGAAGAGGGAAAAGAGGTCCACAGATTGTAGTGAGGATTCTGTAAGCAAAATAGTTTTAACATATTTTTACAGGGTGCCTGGGTGGCTTAGTCAGTTAAGCGTCTACCTTCAGCTCAGGTCATGATCCCGGGGTCCTGGGATTGAACCTACATAGGGTTCTCTGCTCACTGGAGAGTCTGCTTCTCCCTCTCCCTCTGCTGCTCCCCCTGCTTGCCCTTGTGCTCTCTCTCTCTCATCAAGTAAGTAAATAAATAAATAAAATCTAAAAAAAAAATTACCCTCCCCACAACGCCCCCCATATTTTTACATTAAAAACAATCAACATACACATTTTATTTTGCTCTCCACCACTCTAGAAGTATAATGCTGAAGTACTAAATCACTCCATTGCTTCCTTTTGCAGGTTCCTCAGCTTTGATGTGGAGTGCAATATAATGTCAGCTAATATAATGTCAGTCTGTAGTAGAAAGAGAGCAAAGGAATCTTGAGGGGTGTTTCTCCCCTTGATTTCAATGAGTATTCCGTAATCTTTCCACAGAAAGAGTGACTAGACTAGCCGTATCATTCAGTGCATTTCTTTGCCAAGTTTAAGGACTAAGATCATTAAGTAATAATACTTGGGCAGAGTCACCATGGTTCTTTATCAGCAAAACTAAATTGTTTTCTATGCTAAATATACTCAACCTCATTGTCTCTTTCATTAGCCTTTTACATACTGCATTTGAATAACTTCTTACTTAGAACATCTCATAGTTGAATTCACACTACTAAGTTGACTTAACCTGGATACAGTCTAACCCCTCATTTTGCCAACAAGAAAAATAATGCAAAATGAGGTTAAGAAACCTGTTCAAGGCTACACTGCCAGTGCAAAGGGAAAAAAAAAAAACAGGATATAATCCAGAATGAGACCGAATTTAGGATTTTAAGAGGCCCCTGCATAGCTAGAGGTAAGGGAATTACATTTAATAAAAGTATTGTAATGATTAATAAAAATTATTTACATCCATTTAAATTGCATTTACTTTTATCCTGGACACAAAGCTAAAGTCCCCAAATCAAGAGGCATATGAGGCTATTACTATTAAGGACATCTAAGAAAAATAAAGTAGAAAAGAAGAAGGTACCATGAAGAAGTATGTCATTGTGGGCTTTCTACTTCATAACTATTATCTAGGAAAGGGAGATAAAAACTTTGATTACAAAAGACTATGCTAGTCAAATAAAATAAAATGTTTTTCTTATAACAGATGGTTTATGCCCTGATAATGTTTGTATTTAGTGCTTTAGGATTACCTATTAATAAGGAAGCCGGGATGCTTTCCATTGATATTTCTAATTCAAAGCAAACAAGTTCTTTGTAACTCACTTTGTAGTGATATATTACACATAGGTTTGTTTAAAGGGCTGGGCTGTAGTGACTTTAAACTTTATATCTAAATCCTGCTTGTGACAGATCTATAAGAGCAGCTTTGTAGAGGAGAGTTGGAAAAGCCTTTCTTCATAATTGTTGCTATGTAACAATTCTCTCACAATAGCGGCTCCAACTTTTTTTTTCAATGCTCTACAATGAAATGGAACCAACCAGTGGTGTCCATTTGCACCATTATCTCATTCTTACCGTGCAGAACCCTAAGGCTGGGGATAACAATGCCCTTGAGTCTCTAGCTTCCTAGCCTCCCCAGGCCTGTCTCATTGAGCTCAGTCAGGATGTGAAAATGTCATTGGTAGATACAGAGACTGACTCCTCAAGTCAAGGCTGTGACTGTCAAGAGCCCAGTGCTGCTTGCTACCTGCATGTCACCCATGCTGCCACTGTTGCTGGAGATGAGGAAGCTAGAGGGAACACCTTTGTGTTGAGGATCCTTGGTGACTTTAATATGTATTGTGGCCTTAAGTTGGAGACACTCAACTACTTGTCGTTAAAAACACTAACATTATAAAATTGTCAAAAATATGAGGAATTCTGAGGGGGGAAAAATCACTGGCTTTGGTTAAAAATTTAAAAAAGTATTTTTTTCTTTAGAAAATATCTGGATTCCCAGAGTAAAGTTACTTCAATTTAAAAATATATTTTTCTTTTTTTTTTTTAAAGATTTTATTTATTTGACAGAGAGAGACACAGCGAGATAGGGAACACAAGCAGGGGGAGTGGGAGAGGGAGAAGCAGGCTTTCCGCCGAGCAGGGAGCCAGACATGGGGCTCGACCCCAAGACCCCAGGATCATGACCTGAGCCGAAGGCAGCCGCTTAACTGACTGAGCCACCCAGGCGCCCCTAAAAATATATTTTTCTTATTTAAACTCTCAGCAATAAGTATGGGGGGTTTAGAAATAATCGAATTATTATTTAATCCTCAGTAAACAAATACTTAAACTTCACTATGACAATGGTACTGTGATAGTAAACGTTGTAGGATAAACAAATCCAAGATTTACACAAGGGAAAAAACAAACAAAAAGAGGAATTTTATGGATACTGAGAAATAAAAAAAACAAACACCTGTTATGATTCAGATATTCAGTTTATATGGTCTTATAATTCAACACTATGGTCTTTCTGAAAGGGCGGGGGGGTCATAAGTAGTCATTTTGCATATTGAGAAATTCCTAGAACATAACAAATTGATATTACAAGTCCATGAAGGTCTAAAATCACTCACAATAGGCATATTTAAGTTTTGGAAAAACTGCAAATATAAGCCTCTGAATGACTACTGGGTATGAGGTAAGAAGAGAAGACCTTTACAGTTTAATCTATGGAGGCCTCAGTGGAAATTTACAACAGTGAAACCACCTTGGAAAACAGGCTAACGGTTCCTCAAAAGATTAAACAAAGAAGCTACCATCTGATGGTAACTCTACTTTCAGGTATATATGTAAGAGAACTGAAACATGTTCATACCAAAACTTGTACACAAATGTTCACAATAGCCAAAAACAAGAAACAACCTAAATGTCCATCAGCTGATTAATGGATAAATAAAATGTGGTATATCCATAAAATGGAATATTACTCAGACATAAAAAGGAATGAAGTACTGTTATGTGCTACAACATTAATGAACTTTGAAAACATGTTAAGTGAAAGATGCCTGACACAAAAGGCCACATATTATATCATCCCATCTGTATGAAATGTTCAAAATAGGTAAATCCATAGAGACAGAAAGTAGATTAGTGGTTGCCGGGGGTTGAAAGAAGAGGAAATTGGGACTAAGCTAACAGATATGAGGTTTCTTTTTGGGGTGATGGCAATGTTCTGGAATTAGACAGTTATGACCATTATATAATATAGTGAATATACTAAAAACCAGTGAATGATCCACTTTAAAATGGTGAATTTTATGTTATATGAATCTATATCTCAATAAAAATTCAATTAAATATAAAAAATTCCACAATTATAAGGAAAAATAAAAAAGTTATTTCAATGATCTTCCATTATGGTCTCAACTACTCAGAACCAAATTGGGAATGTTAGAAGGAAGGCCTTAGAATACTTCCGAAAACCAATAAATTTCTAAGGAACCATCTCTTCATTTTTCATGGCATGCTCACAAACTTCTCTAAGGAAATTAGTGATGGGTGGGCTAAAAAAACAACCTGCCGAGGCAAAAAGCCTTAGTTACATCTTTCTAGTCATGCCTGGTACCCTAGGGAAGTGACTCTCTTGAGTGTCTATCTGTATGATGGTTACCTAAAGTGGCTGCCCATATCCAGTGACGGCTTTTGTTTAGTGATCATGGTCAAGTTGAGCTTGTTTAAATACCATTTCTCAGGACTTAACATGCTCTTCCCTAAACAATGGGAATACTGAAAGCTTTTAGGGGGAATAAACTATTGCATGGTCTCTGCCTAGGAAGTGGGCCACAGTTCACTGGAAACAGACAGTTCAGATAAATAAAATGAAAGCAGACATTTTTGGAGATGATCTTGAAAGCTTTCCATTATAGAGAACATCAAGGGCATAAAACTAGGAATAGCATGTATCCATGTTAAACTACCACAAGTCACTCTCTACCTTCTCTAAGTAATACAAAGTATTCATCTCCTTCATTAGATAATCAAATCATTCCCATAGAACACTTACCCCTCTCTCTGGCTACCTACTAAAAGACACTCAATTCCTATGCTACAATTAACCACAGATTGTCATAATACAAAGTAGTGGCTGTTTACAAAGGTTAGCTTGGGTGGAAAAGTTACATTTTAAATATGAAAAGTCAGTGAGGAAATGGATTCCCATTTCTGGCATGCGGGCTGTGCATAAAGTAAATTAGGCCAGTTAATCTAATTCTCCATAGCCCTCTATATGGTTTCTCTTTGGCTGCTAGTCTGGACCTTTCTCTAGATTTCTCAGCTTTCGGTCAACATAGTTCCCTCTTGTGTTACAGGCTGACGTATAATGAGAGCTCAAAGAAGACTGGGAAGACTAAGAACAAAGGGAAGAGGAAAAGGAGAAAAGGGATCAAGCTGACGGGGGTGTCCTATGGCTATAAAATCTTCTCAGAATACCAGTCAAAATATTCTCAGAGAAACTATACCGAGTACCGAGACTGTGATGAAAATTGATTCTACAGTTTCTGTTTTTCCTGTACTAGGAGTAGGATGAGAATTATGAGGAATATAAAAACAAATATGATACATTATAAGGAGGCATCACAAAATGTACTTTAATTATTATGCTTGCTAATTTGGTATATAAACACATCAAAATTATATAAATACATTAACTAGCCTTACACAATAGAGTATACAGGCACTAAAATATTTATAGCAGACTGTCTCTATATTTATATACATCTTTATAAAAAATCATGCATCAAGACTATGGAAAGAGCCTAGTATTAGAGCATTACTTTGTGGGAAAATCAGATTCAACTCTGTATTATTTCAACATATAGTATGTAAGAGTAAAGTCTGATAAAGTTCAACTAAGCTAAAAAATTACTATAAGCAAGTGCTTAAGCAGTAACACCAATTACCAGGCTACTTTACTGCATTTCTAATGAGTTATTAAAAAACAAAAAAAGGGGCACCTGGGTGGCTCAGTTGGTTAAACAGTCTGTCTTCAGCTCAGGTCATAATCTCGGGGTCCTGGAACTGAGCCCTGTGTTGGGTTCCCTGATCAGCGGGGAGTCTGCTTCTCCCTCTCCCTCTACCCCTCCCCCTGCTTGTTTTCTCTCTCAAATAAATAAAATCTTTAAAACAAAACAAAACAACACTGGGTCAATTATCAGTATTACAGATGTTCTATGTAAGGAGTACTTCAGAATCTTTGCTAATTTTAACATTTATTAAATAAACATGAAGGGACTAAAGGGAAATTAATTCCTACACTGTTAAATAAATGTATACTGTTTAAGCTCTGATTTAAAAGGTCTTTTTCTGTGTGCTCTTGACAGCTATTTAAGGTGTGAGTACAAAGTATAAATATCCATAAACGTTGCAGTCATATTGGCTGTTCAAGTCATATGGAGAAATCTAAATGAAATGGGAATAGATCATGATGTATTTTTACATATAAGTGTATTTCATGGGGTGTGCAAAGATGAAGTGTATAATTTCATTTGATCAATTCCTTCCTGAGATTATATGGGTATAAAATTCCCATCAGTATACAATGACAGATTACACATTGTGGTTTAAATTTTTCTAATGTTAATACATCTGTGAAACTGCAAGGGAAGTTACGAGGAAAAGATGATTTGCTATAGAAACACCTTATTTACTATTAAGAGTACAGATGTGAAAGTTCAAGAATCAGCCCTCTTTCATTCTTCTGGACTACTGTGTTTTCCTCAAAATACTGATTTTTTTCCCCTCCAACAAGTGTTAGACTGGAGCCAGTACAGCAAAAATGCTAATAAAACGTATATTTTCTAAGTAGTTCTCAAGACGAATTTTGATACAGCTCTCATACATTAAACAAGTGCTAATAACAAAACCTTGCAATGTTCATATACAAAGAATAGTACTATTGTTATATAATACTGAACATATTATCTTATTATACTCATCTTCAGTGACTTATCACTGCTGTTCAGAATCTTTTTCCTAGCTATAAAGATTTATAAGAAGTTCACTTTTAACATGAATTCCAGAAACATCTGCAAGTAATGGCTAAAAAAATTCCACTGGAAATTTGAGAGTAGATGCAAAGGTTTTCCAAATCATAGAATAATTATTAAAAAAAAAAGATAATCCCATTTAGCCTATGTTCAATCTTAGTGGCAATAAATTAAAAGGCTGATTAGTGCGGTTATTGCTCCACAAATACATGTGAGTGTGTTACTTCCTTTCTCCTTTTATGTGCATGTCTCTTTGGGTGTCTAAAGTCTCCACATTTTTCACCGTGTTTAAGATTCTTTAGCCAATGCTTGCCCTCAAGCCTGCTTTTTCTTCCCCCAATGACAAAATGCCTTTCCCAAAAAGTAATTGTGAACTCGAAGTGGGCAGAAAGAGGAGTGCAAATATAAAGTATAATTATACTTCAGAGAATTCAATGGGATTAGTATTTCACTAAGTATTTTAATTTTATCCCCATCTCATAAAGTAATATTTACTGTAAAAGGATAATAAAAGGACAAGGCTGAGAAAGAAGGGGCTTATGAGTTGAGCCAGAGATTCTTTGGGGGGAGAAATATGAAAAGCTAAAGGGGACTTTCTGAGAAAAGAGGAAATAAATAAAATGATACTGGGACAGGAGACAAAGTCTTAGAAGCTGATGACCAAAGAATAAGGGGATTCAGCTAGTGAATATATAGAAGGTACAAATACAGAATGGAAGGGATCAGGAATAACCTGCAAGGAGGGCTAATGGCAAAAGTTAGAATTATGAGAAAATAATGTTTCAAAGGCAAAAACCAAGAAAGTGTCAGCTGACTTGGTGTCTACAATGACCAATGATTTTAAAAGAAGCCAGAAGAGCCCTAACTGTACAGTATTTTAGTTGTGCAGGTATCAAAAGGACCAAGGACCAGGAGAAAGATGGACAGATCTAGCTAGGGGTCAATATATAATGAAAGAAAAGAATTCAAGGTGAATGACAAAAGGAACTAGTCAGTGTTTACTGCTACCTCAAGACTGACCACGTAACGTGCAACATGCAATACAGATAAGATGTGTGCAGTTTGTTTCTTAACTTCAATTAAGTTACTATTTTTATGGGTCACTGACCCCTGAAATAAGAGGTTCCCTAAACTATATCCAAAGTTAGGGAAGTCAAATAGTGCCTAAAAGGATTAGCAAAGCTTACAATATTTTGTGCCACATGGGGGCCTTTATTAAAATCAAACACTAGAAGCTTATTTTTGTGTGGCATAATTATTTGAAATTTTAATGGCAGTCTTTATTATTTCATTTTCCATACTTTTTTTGTCCCTTGCTATACATTTTGGAGAAGATGTGCCCAGAGTTTGATACAAAAAAAAGCAGGACCTAACATGTGTCCTCAGTAAGCAGCTGCTCATTAAGATAATACTTCCAGTTACTGGCTTAGAAAGCAAGATTCTGAGATTACTGCTTGGCGCAGGCCTGTGACTTGTCAACCAAAAAAGTTACTTCCTCTTTAGTATAATGAATTGCAGAAGTACAGTTAAACAGTTATCTATGAGGGTTTATTGGCAGGCATAGGATATGGTGGGTGAGCAGAGATACTGATATATTTTTTTTTGCTAGGGACCAAAATATTTACAAATTTCATAAAATGGAAAGAACTTTCTAAAAAATTAGTAAGATCTGTTTCACAAATAACCAATTCAACTGGAACACTGAATAGTGGAAATGCCAAAAGATTTGTTCTTATGGGTGATAAAAAATTTATATCAGGGCATTCAAGTAAAGTTATTTTCTGTGTTCTGGTTTAATGAATCATGTGAGTTGTATGTGGCTGGGTGACACAGATGCCGGCTCACTGAAGCCCACGCTAATGCCTCCCAGGACAGCCTTCCTTGGGACAGTGAAGCCAGAGTAACATGTCAGACTGAAGAAATATCAAAGAAAGAGAAAGCAGGGCTGGAGATGCTATGAGGTTGGCTCGGAACACTTCTTGACCTGTGAGTGTCCAGTAAGTATTCAGTGTCCTATGGGCTTCAATGACCTAACAAGCAGCAAGTAGCAACACTAATGCAGTAATGAATGGTCCTCAAAAGAAGACTTGCAATTCAAGCTGAAAAACACTACACTTACTAGATGGTTTTACCCTACTGAAAGACAGCTTTGGAAACCACTAGTGATTTCCTAAAAGGTGAATGAGTATTAAATGTTTCATATATGCTTGTGTAGTAAGTATCTACTTTAGTTCCTTTATATCTGTTTGATTTTAAAGATGTATATTAGTTTGGAAATTAAAACAGTCCTAAAGCCATGAATGCTAAAATATGTTGAAAAAAAATGAAATAGCATTAAATATGTTGGTAAAACTACAGTTATAAAATAATGAGACCCATTCAATGTTAATAAAAATGCACTGTTAAAAATGAAATTAAAGGACTATTCCATATATATTCCACATGGAGATGTTCTCCTCTTTCAAAAGATAACAAATAATATTTGTGAAGAAAAAGGCCCTCAGAAGAAAGGACGGCAAAAAAGATAGAGAATAATTAAAGCTTGACAAAACACCGGCATATCCCTTTACATGAGAGTTATTTCAACACATAGGAAAGGAAACTAAGGCACAAAATAGAGGTACATTTTCCAAAGATGCTTATAAAATCAATGAATAACTTGGTTTTTCCCCAGTCAAAATTCTATTTAGTATTTAGAATTAAAATCTGAAGGAGTACTTACAATGACAGCAACACCACAGCAATTAAGGTCCACTCTGCAGGTTTGTGTATAATATTTCTATTTGTTAATCTGTAAGATGGGAAGATAAAGTTTACCAAAGGATTGTTACATTTAAATACATAAACCATCTATTTTTAGATAAAATCAGATTTATGACATCTTGTGTCAAAAAGCACTATTTTCTATTCTTTTTTTGTTTGATAGGAGTCAGCAGAATAATACTGTGGCTTGATCTTCAGTACCTGATAATGACCATCACAAAAGAACATGTTCCAGCCCCACTTCTATATATTTATAACAATATTACCGTTAGACAGGATGGGAATATAGGAACAATATGGGCAACTAAATTGCATGGTTTATCAAAATACACACACACAGTTCCCTGTAACCATATCTTCTGTATTTTCCCCCAATCAAATTTTTCATTAAAACTAACAAGCTAATAAGGAATTTCTGATTTTAATTCATCTTTTGCACCTTCCTATCTTGTGGTAGGTTGGCAGCAGGCACTGAAGGGATGTCATAATCCATAATTTACAGAAATAAAAGTTGACAAATTATAAGACTAGGTCTTTAACAAAAAAAGTTTTATAACCCAAAGGGGCACCTGCACCCCAATGTTTATAGCAGCAATGTCCACAATAGCCAAACTATGGAAAGAGCCCAGATGTCCCCTGACAGATGAATGGATAAAGAAGATGTGGTATATATATATAAAATGGACTACTACTCAGCCATCAAAAAATGAAATTTTGCCATTTGCAATGACGTGGAGGGAACTAGAGGGCATTATGCTAAGCGAAATAAGTCAACCAGAGAAAGACAATTATATGATCTCACTCATATGTGGAATTTAAGAAACAACACAGAGGATCATAGAAGAAGGGAGGAAAAAATAAAACGACAAAATCAAAGAGAGAGACAAATCATAAGAGACTCTTAATCACAGGAAACAAACTGAGGATTGCTGGGGGGGGGTGGGAGGGATGGGGTAACTGGGTGATGGACATTGAGAAGGGCATGTGATATAATGAGCACTGGGTATTATATAAGACTGAGGAATCACTGACCTCTGCTTCTAAACCAATAATACATTATATGTTAATTAACTGAATTTAAATAAAAAAACAAAAAAAGCTTTAAAATATCAGAAATTCTTTTTTTTTTTTCTTGACTCACAGCTTTATTTACATTTGTCTACAGCATCAGTTCCTCATGAAATGAACTAGTACAGCTTAGTTAAACCAAATGAAATCATAATCATCTGAATTGTCTGTAAACTATTAGCTAAATTTATAACCTTGAATTTGCTTAGTACAGCCAAAGTTTCAAATACAGAAAGCACAAGAATAAACCAATGGTAACATGTAGACTCTAGAAGATCATCTGGGCAATTTAGAAGGTGGACTTTCAAGAAGTCTGAGGCACAATTACAAGAGAGTAAAAGTTCTTGTGCAACCTACAGTAAACGTAGCAAAGAAAATTAAGACATAAAAAAACAAGGGAAAGTTCATTGTAAAAATATTATCAAAATACTTTTACATAAGGTATTTTGTCAGAAATTAATTCTATCACTTAGCAGTTGATGACAACAAAATACATTGTAGTCAACTTAGTTTCTCAGAAACCATTTGGAAAAACTGCTCTAAATAAAAAAAATGATATAAATCAGTAAGAAAAAAAAGATAGCCAATGATATCTGATAAAGGACCACTACCCAAAACAGACAAAGAGCACTTAAAATTTAACAACAGGAAAAAGCCCAATGAAAAAATGGGCCAAACACCTTAACAGACATCTCATCAAAGATAAACAAATGACAAATAGGCAGATGAAAAGATATTCCACATCGTATCTCATAACGGAACTGCAATTTAAAATGAAAATGAGATACTACTATACACCAATCACAATGGCCAAAATCCCGAACATTGACAAAATCAAATGCTGAATCAAAATCCATCCACAAGAGTCATACATTTGCTACAACTGATAAACCTACACTAACATCATCATCACATGGTCAAATGTTTGGCTCTGTAGCAAGGATGTGGAGCAACAGGAACTCTCATTCACTGCTGATGGGAATACAAAATGGTACAGCAACTTTAGAAGAGTTTGGTGCTTTCTTACAAAACTAAACATATTCCACCATCTGATCAGCAATCATGTTCCTTGGTATTTATCCAAAGAGTCAACAACTTATGACTAAAAAACCTGCGCACAGATGTTTATAGCCGCTCTATTTACAACTTCCAAAACGTGGAAGCATCTAAAACGTCCTTCAGTAGGTGAATGAAAAAATAAGCTGTGGTAATTCCAGATAATGGATCATTATTCAGCCCCAAAGCTTTGTGCTATCAAACTGCCAAAAGATGTGGAAGTTCTTATTTATTTATTAAATTTTATTTATTTATTTGTCAGAGAGAGAGGGAGAGAGAGACAGAGAATAAGCATAAGCAGGGGGAGTGGCAGAGGCAGAGGGAGAAGTAGGCTCCCTGCATAGCAAGGAGCCTGATGCGGGACTCAATCCCAGGATCCTGGGATCATGACCTGAGCCGACGGCGGCCACTTAACTGACTGAGCCACCCAGGTGTCGCTATTTATTTTTTTTAAAAGATTTTTATTTATTTGTCAGAGAGAGAATGTGCAGAAGCAGGAGGAACAGCAGGCAGAGGGAAAAGCAGGCTCCCTGCTCAGCAAGGAGCCCGATGCAGGACTTGATCCCAGGACCCTGGGATCATGACCTGAGCTGAAGGCAGATGTTTAACCAATTGAGCCACCCAGGCATCCCAATGGAGGTACTTTATATGCATATTACTTAAGTGAAAGAAGACAGTCTGAAAAGGGTACATACTGTATAATTCCACCTACATGACATTTGGGAAAAGGTAAAACTATGGAGACAGTAAAAAGATCAGTGGTTGCCAGGGGTTGTGGAACGGGGGTGGTGGCGGGGGAGTAGACAAATAGGTGGAGCACAGAGGTGCTTTAGGGCAGTGAAAATACTGTATGATACTATAATGATAGGTACATGTCATACACTCATCCAAGCCCACAGATTATATAATACCAAGAGTGAACTCTAATGTAAACTGTGGACTCTGGGTGACAATGATGTTGTCAATGTAGGTTCATCAACTGCAGCAAATGTGTAAGTCCGGTTGGGAGGTTGCTAATGGGGGAGGCTATGCATATGTGGGGGCAAGGAGTAATATAGGGAATCTCTGTACCTTTTTCTCAATTTTGCTATGAATTTAAAACTGCTCTTAAAATATAGTCTTGGGGTGCCTGGGTGGCTCAGTCGTTAAGCGACTGCCTTCGGCTCAGGTCATGATCCCAGGGTCCTGGGATCGAGCCCTGCACCCGGCTCCTTGCTCAGCAGAGAGCCTGCTTCTCCCTCTCCCTCTGCCTGCCTGCTGCTCCCCCTGCTTGTGCTCTCTCTCTGTGTCAAATAAATAAAAATAAATTTAAAAAAAATCTTAAAAAAAAAATATATAGTCTTAAACCCAGCCAATAAACAAATAGACAAAGGATATAAGCAGGCAATTTACAGAGAAGGAAAGTTGAATTGTCAGTAAACATTTGAACAAGAGTTTAATTTCACTAGTAATCTAGAAAACTAATATAAAAGCAATAATTCACTCCACCACACTGGCAAAAATAAAATACTGATAATACTAAAGGCTGGTGAGAATATGAAGAAATAGTATTTTTAACACACTTGTTGATGTGAACAATCAAACAATTTGGCAGTATCTAATAAAGCTGAAATGCATATGAATAGCTCAATTATTTCACTTCTAGATATAAGCCCTAAACAAACTCTCACTTATGTTTAAGGAAATATGTATAAAGATAGTTAATGTGCTTGTAATAGGAAAAAAATCATAAGTTGTGGCATTTTTACAGAATACTAAACAGGTCAAAATGATGAACAAACTAGACTTACATATTTTGCTCATCATAATTTGAATGAAAGACAGCAAGTATGGTATCACATTATTTATATAACTCAAGAACAGACAATACTCAGTATTATTTATGGATACACATGAGGAGAAGTATAAAAACAAAGACTAGAAAGATACATATCAAATTCACAGTATCGGCTGCTTCTGGGCGAGGAAAGGAGAATGGACTGGGAAAGAGAACAAAGGGGAATTCATGTCAGGGCCTTTGCTTTGGCTATTCCATTGCCTGTAACTATCTTCCCCTGGTAAGTTTTCTTGTCACCTTCACAATAAGGCCTATCTGGACCACCATATTAAAAAGTGAAACTTCTAGGGGCGCCTGGGTGGCTTAATCGGTTAAGCGTCCAATTCTTGATTTTGGCTCAGGTCATGACCTTAGGGTGGTGAGATCGAGCCCTGTATGGGGCTCTATGCTCAGTGGGAAGTCTGCTGGAGATTCTCTCTTTCCCTCTGTTCACACGTGCACCACTTCTCTCTCTCAAGTAAATCTTTAAAAAAAAAAAAAAAAGTGAAACTTCTTTCCACTTCCCAGCCCCAGATTCCTGACTCCCTTATCCAGCTATATATTTTTCTTTCTTCTCCTATTCCAGTTATCACCTTTTTTTTTTTTTAAGATTTATTTTATTTATTTCAGAAAGAGTGTGGGAGGGGAGGGGGAGAGGGAGAGAGAAACACAAGCAGACTCCAGGCTGAGTGCAGAGACCAATGCGCGGCTGGAGCCCAATGTGGGGCTCCATCCCACAACGCTGAGATCAGACCTGAGCTGAGACCAAGAGTTGACACTCAACTGACTGTGCCACCCAGGCACCCATCTACTATCACCTTCTAACATATAGTTATTGTTTATTATCTGTTTGTTTGTTTTTTTGGCTTGTGGCAGGAATCTATACGTTCTTCACCTATTTATTTCAGATCAATTTCTTGGGTGTTCAGAATGATCTGATATTTATCTAACTGTGTTCAAGGGATGAGGCAAGCATAGGGTCCTCTAGTACTCTGCCATCTTAAGTCCTTTCTCTTCACCTATTTATTCCAAACACCCAGACAAGGTAGGCATTCAATTTTTTTCTAAATGAGTGACTTAAACTTTAATATTTTAATTTAAAAAATACATCTGGATCAAATATTGCAAAATATCTATTAATTCTGAGTAGAGAACATGTATATCTTTATTACATTAATCTGAATTTTTCCCATAGTTAAAAACGTTTTACAAAATTCTAAAAAGTCCAGATGATATAAAGTACACTACAGTGGTTAAAAATTGTGACAGACATATGGGTTCGATACTCAGATCTGTCACTTGGCCGTACTTGGGACACATTCAACAGCTGTAAAACTTTTTAAAAATTCAATAAAACAGGAACAACAGTACTGCCTACCTCGTAGAGTTCTTGTGAGGACTAAATATACAAAAGACATCCATGTTGCCAAATTCAACGGACATTTCTCAGTCCTCATCTTAATCGATTAGCAATATTTGAGACAACTCAAGATTGTTGAAAGTGTCTCAAGGGGCACTTTCTTTACCTGCCTTCCACCTGCTTGATTTCCCTCCCTCTCACTGGCACTTTTTCTCAAACCTTCTGATTTGGGTTAACTCCATGGCCTCTACCCTTGGTTCTCTCATTTCCTCTCTATATGCTCATTCCCTTGGTGCTCATAGCTTTAAATATTAGATAACTCCAATCTCATAGCTTTAAATATTAGATAACTATGTGCTGATAGCTCTCATATTTATGATCTCTAGTCTGGACCCTTTCCTTGAATTCCAGACTTCTATATCTAATGGTCTCCTTGACATTTCCACTTGAATATGTAACAGGCATCTCAAAACTTAGTACAGCCAAAATTGAGTTCCTCATCTTCCCCCAAAACCAGGTCCTCCTGCGGATAGGTCCATCTCAGTAAATGGCTATGCAATCCTTCCAGAATCCAGTTACTTAGGCCAAAAATCTTGTGGTTAACCTTGGCTCTCTTCATGTCCCATGTCCAAACAGTCATTAAATCCTGATGGAACTATCTTCAAAAGAGAATTTGATTACTTATTACCTCTACTGCTTTCACCTTGGTCCACTTCATTTCTTGCCTAGATTACCAAGACAGCATCCTAAATGGTCTTCCTGCCTCTGCCCATCTATTGTAATTCTCAAATCAACAGAGTGATGTTGTTAAAAATGTATGTGAGATCATATCATTCCTCTGTTCAGAATCAACCAATTGCTCTTCATCTCACATCACACTTGGAGTAAAAGTGAAAGAATGACCATAGCTATAAGGCCTATATAATCTATACCACACCCACTCCCTGCCCTGTACTTCTCTGACCATATCTTTTTGTACCTTTTCCTCTGCTCATTTCTCCAGCCTCACTAGCATCCTTAATATTTTATGAATATACCAGGCCTGCAGTACCTAATATATTTTCACAGACAACAAGATGGCTTGCTCCCTCACCAACTTTTAGATCTTTCTATAAATGGCATCTTCTCCATGAGGTCTTCCCTGACCAGTCTGTCACAGATAAAAAATCACAACTACCTTCCCCTCCTCAGTACCAACCCCTTTCCCTGCTTCTGGGGAAAAAGGGAAGAGAATGAAATGAGAAAGGGGAAAGGGCATATCACCAGATAATGATAATACATATACTGTTCTTAAATATTTACATATCCTTTCTATTAGAATAGTTCCATGAGAGAAGGGATTTTTGTCTGTTTTGTTCACTGCTTTGTCTGGAGCAACTCAAACAGAATCTAGCACATGACCAAAAAAGGTCAAAACATAAGCATGTAAAACATGGCAAAAACAATTAAAAATAAATTCCTTTTCTTTTTCTTTTTTTTAAAGAAATTCCTTCTCTACTATACTCAAATCTCCCAAAGTTGACCCAAATTTAAGATTTCATGAATTCATTTACTCATCCAGCAAAAAACGTATTCAGTGCCTGCTCTATACCACTGCTGCAGGCACTGGGGAAAACACAACAAGATCTTTTTGTGTCAAAATAGAATTTTAATTCAAATCAGATTTAGAAAAATATCTTGACCCAACACTGATAACAGTGAATCTTTACCAAGCAACTTCTGATGGAACCATTATGGCAGGTAAATCAAAGTAACATTCTGGATAAATGACTGTGATGCAATTCAGTGGAAAGGACAGCTCTATTCACAGGGGAAAGATTCTTCAAAGAGCTGAAAAAGCTGCTTTATGTGTAAGTTCTAATAGGCTCTCAACTCTGGCTGCACATTAGAATCACCTGGGGGGCTTTTAAAGAATACTGATGTCTGGGCCCAACCCTAACCAAATGAAACTCAATCCCTAGGGGTAGAGCCAGGCATCTGTAGTTGTTAAAAGCTCCCCAGGTAATTCTGATGCACAACTGGTTTGAGAATCACTGTTTTACAAGTTCCTATTATTGATTATCATTTCAAAGGGAAGGATATGGTTATTTATGTCAACTCTTTTCCATTGCCAGGATCTACTGAAAAGATCTCTCAACGACTAGTCCCTGTCATCAATATGGCATTTTTTTTTTTTTAGAGACTTCGTGTAGAAAGCCCTAGCCCACAAATAGTCACATACCTGCTGAAGTTGTCCTACTAGAATCTGAAGACCCCATGAGTTATTTTACCAGAGGTAATTCTGTACTCTAAGTAACTGACATTTTCCTAAAAAGCAGCAGCAAAGCCAATTTAAGCAATTTTTATTAAAGCTATAGACTCTGACCTGCAGGTACTAAAGAGTAAAGATTTAAAAAATAATTAACATCAAGGTTTCTTATCTTTGTGTGTGATTAATGATCTTGTAGTTGCATTGTTTCCATGTTATCTAATAAGGGTAACAACCTCAGTAATTAGAACAATCATGTCATTCAGATATACTGTTATTACCTGAACATTCACTTTAAAGTCTAAACATTCTAGATGAAGTAAAAATGTCCTTATATGTTTTTGTCAGTCAGAAAAATAAAATGCTGCAGTAATCAATGATGCCTGTGAAAACCATTAATTTTATGTATAAAACAATTAGTAAAAAATTTTAATTATTTAGCAAAATAGATCAACAGTTAATACAAATGGTAAATACATTAAATAGATTACTTTCTTGAGAATGTATCTTGGAAAAAATGTTTATATAAATTCAAATAATGTTAGGACAGAATAATAGAGATTAGATTTTATCATAATTCGATCTTTGCAGAACTCTATTATATATTAGGATTCACAACATTAAAGAAAATAACTGTTGTTAAAAAAGAACAACAGGTCCCAAAATGGAGTCCCTTATGCTAAGACCCACCAAGACTTTACACCTAACCTAACTGTAGTTTCATCTGGAGTTTTAAACCCATCAGTCTGGAATTTCCTGATTACCACTAAAGAAGTAATCTGTATGATAAGACCCCCTGCCTTTCCCTCTAAGGGAAGGTGACCTTGCCTGAAACAATCCTTTCTTTTATTTTTTCTAATAACTTCCTTGTCCTGCCCCATTTCTGCCTACAAATGCCTTCTACTTTGTACAACCCCTCTGAGCATCCTTCCATTTGTTAGATGAAATGCTAATTCATTAACCACTAAGTAAAGTCAATTAGATCTTTAAAAACTGACTTGATTGAATTTTTTTTTTTTTAAAGATTTTAAAGATTTTATTTATTTGACAGAGAGAGTGAGAGAGGGAACACAAGCAGGGGGAGTGGGAGAGGGAGAAGCAGGCTTCCTGCTGAGCAGGAGCCAGATGCGGGGCTCCATCCCAGGCCCCTGGGATCATGACCTGAGCCGAAGGCAGATGCCTAACGACTGAGCCACCTCGGCGCCCCTTGTTCTTTAAGAGCTACATTTAAATTTTACTTATTTACTGCCATTTAAGTTATAAATCTTCAAGAAAATGGCCTATTGGGGAATTCTTAGAATCTTGTGATGATGAATTTAACACAATACCACTTCAAAATATCATGAGTTGAAAAAATATCTAAATTATGTAAATAGATATGCAATAATCTCAATACGATCTCTAATCAAAATAATAAAAATGTTAAGACAAAACTGTTAAGAGTAAATTGAGGAACCCCTAACACATTGTTTAGTCAAACTTCACAACAAAAGACTCTATAAGAATGTCTTAAAACAACGCCTATAGTCTTGAATCTACAAAGGCCAAATATTTAAACATAAAGTGGTACAAATGATCCTTTTCAGAGGATGAAGTTTTTTGAGATTTGCCTAAACTATGAATCCTAGATCCCTCTAGTACATACCTTATTGAAAAACAGTTTCCTGAATCACTTTGTGGCATACAAAAAAGTTAGTGATGTTTTTAAATGTGTTAGTTGAAAGTGAATGGCTATTTGGTATTACTGATATATAGTACAGTGACTACAAGAGAAATCTAACAGCTAACAATGTCAAGAAATTATTTTTGTACTGTAATTTTAAACTTTTAAAACATTATTACTACAGTAGATAACAATAAACCATACTGATTATTTATTGGATGAAATGATTCTTCCAATTTAGAAGTTTGTTCAATGTTGGTGCTATCTAGTTTTAGCCACAGGCAAGTAATGATTTTAATATTTGGTCACTTGCATTTGGCCAAAATGTGTGTTTGGTGCACCTCTACCGATACAGTATTTAGAGGCCTATCCTTATGCTTCTTGGTACAGAACACAGTCTTAGCCCAGATGAATATTTTCACCTTGACAATTTTAGAAAAATCCCAACTGCTCTGTTTCACAATTGATATTCTCTTTTCTTCCTTTCTTTATACTTCTTATCACTTCAAATCCATTCCACACAATTCAGTATTAAATTACCCACTGTTGTGTACTGTTCACTGTGTTCAAATTATTTTCTAACAGGAGAGTTCTTCCTTGAGGGTAGGCATAATGCTTCTTTTGCACTGCCCATCGGGTGTAGCAGCACAGTGCTGGTCATCTGATCTGTATCTACTAATTCACTAAGATCCAATGTTACTGGCTAATCACCTTTGTGTCTGAGACATCATTTCCCTTCTTAATTTTAGGCAATAAACAATCCAAAACTAACTATATCAACGTTTGAGCAAAGAAGATGCTGCATTTAATAAAAGATGATTGGGGCGCCTGGGTGGCTCAGTTGGTTAAGCGACTGCCTTCGGCTCAGGTCATGATCCTGGAGTCCTGGGATCGAGTCCCGCATCGGGCTCCCTGCTGAGCATGGAGTCTGCTTCTCCCTCTGACCTTCCCCCCTCTCATGCTCTATCTCATTCTCTCTCTCAAATAAATAAATAAAATCTTAAAAAAAAAAAAAAGATGATTAGTGGAGGAGACAATAGAACACTATTCTTAGATCTAAGACACTAAAGGTAAGTCACTTTTTTCATGTCTTTGTTAGAAAACCCCAACAGTTAAAATCAGAACTAGACAAGACTGCTTAACATAACTCCTGTTTTAATTAAAACCCATGTGCTTATTTCTTATTGTACTTTGAGGCATTGATGAAGCTGTTTTGCAATACCCCAGAACATCCAAACTGCCTGACCAGAAATGCCCTGATAGCAAAGGAATGCCTAGAAGACTACATCCCACATGTGTCCTTCCCTGCCCACGATCATGGGTTGACCACATACTGACCCTGACCCATGATCATGTGCTCCCTGCCTGCTCTCTTGCACAGACCCTCCTAAACCTCTCCTTATAAAACTCTAGGTGTCCGTCTTGTGGGTGGAGAGACTGGTTATTAAGACCTGCCACCTCTCCTGGCTGCTGGCACCCAAAATAAATCTTTCCCTTTCTCTTTTCCAAACTCCTGTCTCTTGAGTTATTGGCTTCTCTTGGGACAAGTTTATCCAAGTTTGTTCAACAACAGTGTGGGCAAATCCAGCCAGGAGCTATGCTTTTGATTAGTCCAGCCCCGTCAGGATTTCCTAGGATGGAGCAGTTGGCCATGGCAGCATGCCAGGGTTTACCCATTCATTTCCTGAGTTAGTGGCTATGACAGATCATTAGGTAACACAGTCTTTCTATGGATTCTGCAAGGCAATCACAGGAAGTCAAAATAACTGAGATGGAAAATTTCATTATTAACACCAACCTGAAAGTTCGGATGAGATTTTTCAGTTGTGCATAAATATCTCCTAATGTGATCTGAAGAGGCCCCACAAGTCCAGGCACTCTGAAAATAAAAAATTAGACTTCTTTCAAAATATAATTTAATTATATAGACATACTCTTTGAATCTTGCCTAAGTCTGGATATTCCATAGGTAATAATGGCACTTAGGTAGAGGCAGGTAAGCTAGTTTCTGACTGGTGGGAACTCATAAGGATACATTTCATAACCATGCACTCCACTTTGTAGTCTATGCTACAGTGTGAGGCACTGAAAAATATTATTTTGGCTGCTATCTATATTCTTGTACTTGTTTTTCTTACCTTTACTTTCAAATATTAGACTAAACGGAAAGAACACAAGGCTAGAGGAACTGGACCCCCCAAATGGTCCAATTTAGGAGTGTGATCTATTTCTCCTTATGAAATCCTTATGGTGGGAGTAGAAACTGATACATTTCTAAAAGAGAGCAATCTGACAATATATGTTAACATTTTAAATGTGGATATTCTTTGCCCCAACAGTTTTACCATGAAAAAAATTTATCCTAAAGAAATAATCAGATAAACAAAAAAGATGCTTATTGCAAAAACCATTTTTAGTAGTGAAAAATGGAAACAAATGTCCACCAATAGGTCATTTGTTAAATAAATTATGATATAAACATACTGTGGAATATAATAAAAACTTTAAAATGATAATGTGAATCTATAAATTTTTAATGTGGAAAGATACAGTTTAAGTGTTAAGTGAAAAACGCATATGTGGTATTGTCCCATTTTTATAAAAACTTAATATATGACATTATATATGATAGACAGCATATTTCAAATATATTTCATTCCTCCCAAGTTTATACTATAACAGGGAGAACCAAAAGGAATGAATATACACACACCATATATATTATGTATGTGTCAGGGATAAACATCAAAATATTAATAGTAGTTATACTATTCAGTGGGATTACAGGTGATCTTCACTTCCTTCTTTAAACCATTTTGTGCTGCCTAAATCTTCTATAATAAGCATGCATTACTTTTTTTAAAACTTATTATAAAGTTTCAGATATATTTCAAAACAGAGAGAATAACAATAACCCCATATATCTATTCCCAGATTCAACCTCCCAGTATTTTGTTACATTTATTTCATTTTTTCCTTCCTTCTTTACTTTTTTTTTTGCCAGTACTCTTTTAAAGTAAATCCCTGACGTCATGTCATTTGGCCCCTAAATACTTATCTATCTCTAAATACAAGGGCACTTTCTTACATAATCGCAATAAAATGATCATACTAACCAAATCAACAATTCCTTAATATCATCTAATACCCAGTACATATTTCATTTTCTTCCATATCTAAAAAAAAAGTCTGTTTACAACTGGTTTGTTCCAATCAGAAACCAAAAAAGGTCTTACTTTTGTTATTTTTTTTAAAGTCTTACTTTTATAATGAGAAAAAACTGAACTGCTTTCATAAATAACCAAAAAAACCCTCTATGTCAATAATTATTTTGGTTTTAGTGTTCTTTGTGTTTCTGTAAGTTATTCCACCTTTTCTCAAATTTAGATCTTGAGCTATTATCAATAATTCGGTTTTCTGGCATGGCAACTTCTGGCATCTTCTGTTGCAGCCAAAACCCAGAAAAAACAGAATTCCTTCAACAGTATAACTATGGGGTCTTAAATTTAAAACTGGGTACTTTCTAAAGTACTAAAAAGTCTAGAAAACTATTTTCAGATAAATCCCTATCTACCGATTACATACAAGTATCAATAATCCAACCTAACTTTCAAAACCTGTGCAACCACAGTCAAGGATTGAGAACTTGTCCTATGAATCAGACACATGGTGACTTTTATTGTTTTCTAACCTAATATCAAACAGAAACAAATGTCTATGTATGAGGACCATATAAAAGGCAAAACTAATAACAGATTTATTATCTGTGAGGAGCCTAACATAAGAGGAACTCAATAAATATTAAATAGTTATTTAAAATGTAAAACTTTGAGGAGTAGGCTGCTCAAAATATTAAGGCTTCCAGAAGACAGGTTTTTCTTATCATTGGTACTACAAAATTAAGACTACTCCATATGTACAGCCTTTTTTTCTTTTTCTTTTTTAATTTTTAAGTAATCTCTACACTCAACATGGGGCTTGAACTCACAACCCTGAGTGAGATCAAGAGTTGCATGCTCCACCCACAGAGCCAGCCAGGTGCCCCTAATCCATATGCAGACCTTAAACAATGACTGAAAACACCTTTACATTTTTTCTGCTAAAGAAAGAAAATACAAATTGAAAAGTTCAAGACAGCCCTCACACCTCTGGAAAAAAGATTTTCAAACTTCCTTTGAAAGACAAACCAAGATTACAATTTTTAAATGTCATTTATGACTGGGCTAATTACAAGAAAAATAATTTCCACCATGGGAAGTTTAAAACTAAAGTGCAAAGTTGACTTGAACAAAAACTCTTAAGTTGCTGAGTGTGAAATGGTTCTATAAATACGTATGCAGAGTGAGTTAACAGACCGTTAAAACTTCATAAAGTTTCATTCACATGTGAAACTGATGTGACACATATACCACAAATCAGTATTTAAATGGTCTAGCTTTGATATTTTTTTCCCTGACTTCACTGATTAAGTGGAAGTGACAGAGTTTAGTTTTCTACTCCCATAATCTCAACCTTCCTCTTTATTATGTACTTCTGTGTCTTCTACACAAAACTTAATTTCAGTATTTCCTTGGCAGGATATCTTAAAAATCTCAATTTCTCAGGTGAAGACATCCATGTAAACTTTTCACATTATTTTTCAAACTGTTCAAAACTCAAGGATAAAAATTAATATAAATTATGAACCCACAAATACCAAGTTAATTTTAAATATCGTAAAGTGGAATGACAATTACATACTTACACTTTACTCAACTTTTCAAGTACGATGCGTTTTCTAATCTGGTTCTGAGAACTTGAATCTATCAGTGGAAAGGTGGGATCATGCTGAATCACATTTTTAAACAAAACAAAGTAAAATCATAAATTTACATTCTTCTTTGATAAGAACAATATACATTCTTCTTTGATAAGAACAATAAACAGTGAAACATGAAAGTTCACACCTGGGGTATGGTAGAATAAAAACTAGACTTGAGAATTATTAGAAGATTTAAATTTGAGCACTGGTTCAGTCATTGGGCTGATGTGAACTTGAGTCATATGCCTGCTTTTGAGAAATTTTTCTCATCTGTATAAAGGGATACTAATACCTTCTTTATTAAATGAGAAAATGTATACAAAAGAACTTTGTAAACTACTAAATGCTATACAAATGTTGGAGATAGAGCTTTAAAATTAGCAGATACTATATATATATTATGGGGAATTCCACTTCTAGAAATGGCAGACAAAATAATTCTAACCATCCTTCCTGCTGAGAACTGAAAAAACACTGGGAAAATACCCACATTTGTTTGAAAACATCAGAGAACTAACAAGGCAGCAAAGAATTAAGGCCAGAGATTCTAGAGAAGGTAATTCCAGAGAGGGCAGTGACTAATTCCAGAAGAAGCAATTCAGATACTGAGAACCTAAGCATTGTTTTTCTAATAAGCATTAAAGCTTGGGGAATGCCAAGAAGGAAGAGGTACCGGCAACCCTCCCCTCCAAGCCTGACGTAGAAGGACCATATTCTAGGACTAAGAATGAATAGGAAACAGACTGGCTCTTACAGGGACTGAAGTCCAGCTTCAAAGCATCTTAATCCCTGATTGAATTAAGCGATTTGGAACTGCTACAAATCATCTGCCTGAAGCAAACATAAATCTGTTTTAGAGGAAGGTAACATCAGTTTGGGTCTCAAGTTATCTGTAATTTTTAATATACAATGTTTGCCATATAATAAAATAAGAAAACAAGACAATATGGTCAAAATCTCAAACATCAGCCCATAGGAAACAGCCCCCAAGGAATACAGATAATGGAAGTTATCAACTTTATTTAAAATACCTATGTTGATATATTCAAAGAAAAATGACAAGACTAAAAATTTCTGCAGAGAACTAGAAACTATATAAAAGAACCAAATGAAAATTCTCAAACTGAAAAATATAGTATTCAAAAGTGAGAACTCAATGGATATATTTAATAATATAGTAGAAATGACTGAAGAGAGAATACAGATTTGGAAAATACTCAGAATAAAGCACAGTCACACCCAACACCCCCCTCCCACATACACACATAATGCAAAGCATAAAAGAATATGAGACACAATGAAAAAGACTAACATGTCTGTAATTGGAGTACCAGAAAGGAAAGTAAGAATGAGACAAAAGCAGTATCTATAAAGATAATAATTGAGAATATTCCAAAACTGATGAAAGAAATCAAGATTCAAGTATTACAACAGCCAAAAGAATAAATACAATTATAATCACACCTAAGCAAAGCAGTCTAAAATTGATGGTAAACAAAGACAAAAAAATGTCTTAAAAATGGCTAGTGGAAGAAAAACAGTGTTTTCAAAGGAGTAGCTATAAGAGAAATAAATGGAAGCCAAAAGACAAGGAAATATTTTCAATGGACTGAGGAAAAAAAAAAAAAGAAATGCTAATCTAAATTGAATACCCAGAAAAGTATCTTTCAAAAGTGAAAGTAAAATAAAGAATTTCCTGAAAAAAACTGAGGAAATTCATCATTAGCGAACTGCACTAATCAAAATAAAGGATATTCTTCAGGTCCAAGGCAAATGATCCCAGATAGAAGAATGGAGATGCAGGAAGGAATGAAAAATAGTGGAAGAGTAATTAAGTGGATAACTCCAACTGAATACTGACTACAAATCGTCTTACAGGATTTAAAATATAGAGAGAATAAAAACAGACAACAAGAGCACAAAAGCACAGAGAGGGTAAATGGAATTAAAGTTTCTAAGGTACTGTCTAGGAAGCAAAAGAATTAACTTATATTGGACTTTTATAGTAATTCAGGGTTTTTTTTTGTTTTTTTTTTAAAGATTTTATTTATTTATTTGAGAGAGAGAATGAGAGAGAGAGAGCACATGAGAGGTGGGAGGGTCAGAGGGAGAAGCAGACTCCCCGCCGAGCAGGGAGCCCGATGCGGGACTCGATCCCGGGACTCCAGGATCATGACCTGAGCCGAAGGCAATCGCTCAACCAACTGAGCCACCCAGGCGCCCCAATAATTCAGGTTTTAATCTTTATAGTAACCACTTCTAATTAGTAAAATAACGTATAAAAAGCTAACAGAGGGTAAACAATGAAATAATAATATTTAATTCAAAGAAAGCAGGAAAGGAGAGAAAGAGGAACACAGAATAGATGGGGATAAGCAGAAAGCAATGAGTGAGATGGCAAAATTAAACCCAAATATATCAATTATGACATTGAATGTAAACAGACTAAATTCTCTACATAAAAACAATTATCAGCCTAAGTAAAAAAAGAGTCCTGAAAATACTAATAAAAGAATGCTAATGCCGGCAAAACAGACGGTAAGGAAAAAAACTTACCAATGTAGAGAAAGGTCACTCCATAATATTGAGGTTCAATTTACTAGGAAGACATAACAATCTTTTTTTTTTAACACCATATAACATGGTCTCAAAATATTAAAAGTAAAATTCACTAAACTGAAAGTAGAAATAACCAATCCATAATTATGGTGACAGATCTTTTACCCACCTCTCTCACCTCTCTCAGTAACTAATAGAATGAGTAACACCTCTCCCCACCCTCCCCCAATCAATAGTGTTTCTCAGACTTTAATATGAACACATTTCCCCAAAGGAAAATAATGAAATCTGACCCATACTCATCATAAAGATCAATTTCATGTGAACTGCAGATCTAACTGTGAAGGGAAAAACAATCTAGAAGATGAAATAACCTGGGCTAAACAAAGATTTCTAAAGAAGTCACTAAAGGGAACAATTAATAAACTGGACCAAAGATATCATTAATGAGAACAATTAATAAACTGGACCAAAGATATCATTAATGAAAGTGAAAAGGCAAGTCTCAGAGTGGAAGATGATATTTGCAAAACACACAACTAAAAATGGATTTGAATCCTGAATAAAGAATTCCTACAAAATCAGTAAGAAAAAAATACCTAGATATTCCAACAGATAAATGGGAAAAAGACTTGAAACGACACTTAACAAAAGTGACATTCCAAATGGTCAAAAAGCAAATGAAACAGTGCTCAATTCATTAATCATTAGAGAAATGTATTATAACCAAAACCCAATACCACTGAAATGGTAAAAAGTAACAATGTCAAGTACTGGTCAAGAATGTGGAATCGTGGAAACTCTCATACAATCGTAATGGAATAAAAACTGGCAAAACCATTTTGGAAAACTGGCACCATCCAATATAGTCACATATACACATACATCATGACCCAAAAATTCCAGTCCTAGATACACACCCAACAGAAATACATGTACCTTAGAAGAGAGACATAGAAAAGAAAGTTCATAACACTACAGCCCTAAACTGAAAAGCCTAAATGCTCATTAATATGAATAAATTGTGGCATATTTCTATGAAATACTATGCAGCAATGAAAGAATGAACTATAGCCACATGGAACAACACAAATGACTCATGAACATAACAATGCATGAAATAAACAGGAAACCAAAGCATATATACTATGTGAATTTACTACAGTTCAAAACTGGCAAAACTCATCCATGTTATTATAATAGTTATTCATTTTGGAAAGGGGTAATAATTAGGAGGAGACATAGTGGGGCTTTTGTTTTACTCAAATTTCTTGGCCTGGGTAATGATTACAAGGCTGTGTTCTTTTGTGATAGTGAGTTGTACACTTAATACTTCAATGAAAAAGTTTTAAAATATTATGCAACAGAGGAACAATTTTCTTTCTTAAGTAATTTTTCTTGTTTAAGGCTTATAGCACAAAAATGATAATACAAATGATACATTAATGTAGTTTTATGCAGCTGAGTGACAGGGATCAAGGTTTCTCCAAGCTTACTATAAAACTTATGAATACTCTATAATAATACAATTGAAGCAATTTAAAATATAGTACTGGGCTAGGGAGCATTCTGTAGAAGTACAAGAAATTTCTAAATTTTTACTGTATCTCCATTTTCACTCTCTTTCTAAATCTCCAAATGTGTGTGTGTTTTTTTAAATCTTATTTATTTGAGAGAGAGAGAGCACAAGCAGGGGAGTGGCAGAATGAGAGGGAGAAGCAGACTCCCCACTGAGCAGGGAGCCCAACATGGGACTCGATCCCAGAACCATTAAGATCATAACCTGAGGGCGCCTGGGTGGCTCAGTTGGTTAAGCGACTGCCTTCGGCTCAGGTCATGGTCCTGGAGTCCCGGGATCGAGTCCCGCATCGGGCTCCCTGCTCGGCAGGGAGCCTGCTTCTCCCTCTGACCCTCCCCCCTCTCATGTGCTCTCTCGCTCTCATTCTCTCTGTCTCAAATAAATAAATAAAATCTTTAAAAAAAAAAAGATCATAACCTGAGCCAAAGGCAGACGCTTACCCGACTGAGCCACCCAGGCGTCCTTCCAAATGTGTTCTTAAATTTAGAGCCACATTTACTCAGAAATCTTTAATAACAAAGTTTTGTCAGAAAACAAGGTTATTGCCTAGTCTTCTTCATTAACTTCATTTCTCAAGCTATACATCAAAACAAACCTGGGTAAGAGAAATATTGAGAGAACCCCTCCCCCTTAATCTCAGCAACGTACATTTAATCTCTATAGATAATTACTATTTACTGAGTACTAACTGTATGTCAGGCACTGTGATAAATGCTTTACATACATTATTTTTAAAATTCTTAACAACTGAACAAGGAAAGCTATTTATAGTCCCATTTACAGATGAACACTCAGACTCAAGAGACCAACTTTTCATACAGCTAAGTAAATGAGAGAGCAAATATTAAAATCTTGATCTGGGGGCGCCTGGGTGGCTCAGTTGTTAAGTGTCTGCCTTCGGCTCAGGTCATTATCCTGGGGTCCTGGGATCGAGCCCCGCATCGGGCTCCCTGCTCCCTGGGAAGCCTGTTTCTCCCTCTCCCGCTCCCCCTGCTTGTGTTCCCTCTCTCGCTATGTCTCTCTGTCAAAGAAATAAATACAATCTTAAAAAAATACATAAAATAAAATAAAATCTAGGTCTGATGTGCTCCTTCTACTTTCTCTTATGTCCATTATTTCCCAATAAGTCTCCATTACTATATTATTTTCATTGATATTATTTTGAATGGGCATGCTTGCCAAATACCATACAGATAAATATTTTACCATTCAACTAGTAAGTCTACTCCACTGTATATAGTCCCATTGGAAATAAAATACGAAGATACACACCCCATGCAGAAATTTGAATGAATACAAGAATACAAAGAATATTTGTTGGTAGGAAAAAAAAAAAACTCTTCAGAGAGTCTACGTATTTTACAAAGAACTAGGTTTTAAAGAAAACTTTATCCCACAATTCTAGGCTATTTCTATATTAGAGAAAAACACTGCACATTTATGAAATTTTCCAAGGGCAAATTTCAACTTATTTGGAAAACTGTAATGCCAATACTGGAGATGGCATTTTTTAAAAAGATTTTATTTATTTATGAGAGAGAAAGAACACAAGTGGCAGCGGGGGGTAGGGATGGTGGAGAAGGAAAGAGACAATCTCAAGCAGATTCCCCTCTGGGCAGGGAGCCGGATGTGGGGCTTGATCCCACAACCCTGGAATCACGAACTGAGCTAAAGGCAGACCCTTAATGGTCTGAGCCACCCAGGTGCCTCTGGAGATGGCATTTTATTTTTATTTATTTTTTTTATTTTTTTTTTAAAGATTTTATTTATTTATTTGAGAGAGAGAATGAGAGACAGAGAGCACGAGAGGGAAGAGGGCAGAGGGAGAAGCAGACCCCCTGCTGAGCAGGGAGCCCGATGTGGGACTCGATCCCGGGACTCCAGGATCATGACCTGAGGATGGCATTTTATTTTATTTATTTTTTTAAATGTTTTATTTATTTATTCATGAGGGTCAGAGAGAGAGAGGCAGAGGCAGAGGGAGAAGCAGCCTCCCTGCCTAGCAGGGAGCCCAATGCGGGACTCGATCCCAGGACCCTGGGATCATGACTTGAGCCGAAGGCAGACGCTGAACCATCTGAGCCACCCAGGCACCCCCAGAGATGGCACTTTAAACCAAAAAACTGATCAACAAACAAACCTTCTGAAAATTTAACAATTATCTCTTTAAAATTACTCCTGTGTCAAGATTTATTATGGTAAGTGTCCCATATGCTAGCAACATAGAAAACTTATCATCAAGACATACCTCTTCTGCGTCTTGTGATTTGGTGGTTTCTTCACTCAAAACATATCGTCCTCTATAAAACTCCCTTATCCTCAGATTCAATGTTTCAGTTTCTTTTTTCAAGTTCTCATAACTTGGCAGTGGTTTAATGGCTGTATCTGAGGCCCTAAAAGGTAAAGACTCATCCAAGCTGTACTGAGATTCCTGGAAGGCAGGGGAATGTCTATCTGGGTCAGAGTGTATGTCATCTTCATCAAGTTCTTGTTCTTTAACCAGAGGGGCTGAAGAGAGTTTTAGACACAAAGAAGCATAATTCTGGCCATACAAAAACCTCAAAGTTTCTTCTGTCTTCCATTCAATCAAAGTCTCCTTCAGGACTTTAAGTAAGTTTGCCTTTGCAACTTCAGGACACATCTGCATTGGACTAGAGGCTGACCTAGAAACTTGGATTGATTTGGCAAATTTTCTCTTAAAATGCTCAGCACTTTTCTTACTTATACCAACTAGAGTTATTTTTGAACTACTGTATTTATTTTCAGAATTTTCTGTAGCTTCTAATTTTTCTTGCAAAGGACTATTTGAAGAAATCTGAGTACTTACTTTCTGTAAAGGAAGTTCACAAGCAGCAGTTTTCTCATGACTATCTATTCTGCAATTGCCTAGCTGCTCAGTGACATCTACTACTGTCTGTTTTTTGTCTTCATGTTTGGAGTTAGCTTTCTGACCAGCTTTCTTTTTCATTATGCTTTTTTTGTGCAGCTGTGGACTTACACCCGTTGCCTTTGGTCTGTTTCCTGGTAGAATGGAGGAAACAAAGTCTTGCTCATTATCACTGCTACTATCACCATGAGAGCTAGAAGAACTAGATTTATAATGCTTCTCAAAATGGCCAGGATTGTCAATATCTGATGCTTTAATGGCCTTAGTGCATAACTGTACTTCCTTTCCAGAATGGCCACTGTAGAAGGAAAGAAACAAAATAACTAATATGGAAAAGCAAAATGTCCCATAGCATTTATATTTTGTAACTTTCAAGGTAAAAGTTTGTACTCCCTAGGCAAAGCCTTATTTATAAGCATATATATGTATATACACACACATATACACACATTTCCAAAGACTACTATAAATCTATAATTTCTCTATATCTTATTTGATATAATTCCACCATCTTCTTTGCATTTTTTCCCCATTATTTAAAAAGTGTTAAAAGAGTACAGCAAAAAGAAAAAAAAAGCTTTGATAATTCCACCCTAATGAATTATTTTGATTTTTGCCTGTTATATTTCTGTGACTATTTCATATATCCTTTTTAAAAAAAGATTTTCTTTTGAAAACTTCACTCTCGCTTTGTCCAAAAAACATATTACAGAAACTCTGCTTAGATTTTGAACGATAACAGGATAAAAAGAGACATGTTTAAAATTTTCCAATTCTGGTTGATAGTTATACAGACAATTCCATAGATAGAATAAAAAACACAAAGTCATAGCAGAAAATAAAGTTGGCAAATTAACATTTATTGATGAAAGATATATTTGAAAACCCAGAGTTACAACATAATGCAAACAATAAAAAATAGTAGTTTTCCCTTTGACTATGTTCCTTCAATTTTCAATCAGCTGTGTCTATACAAACTTGAGATATGCAATGATAGATAAGCAGCTACTTTCAAGCAAATGCACATATCAAAACTTTAAAAGATTAGGATAAGGATTCTGGGTCAAGCGGGGGTAGGGGGTGGTAAGAGAGTATATGGGAACTTTCTATTTTTCAGGCAATTTTTCTGTAAACCTAAAACTGCTCCCTAAAGGGGCTATTAATTTTTTTAAATGATTAAAGAATAAAATGAAATAAAATAATGCAATAGTAATAAAAAAAAGAAGCATGCTAGGAAGAAATATAAAAAAAAGAAAAAGAGTTGAAAGTAAGGTTGTGGATGGGAATAAAGAAGACAAGTTTATTCAGTATTAGGTATCATTTTTTAGTTAGAATCTAGTCTATATAGCCATGGGACTGTTTCCTGTATTTGAAGTAAGTATAATTTCAAAAAAATTAGAACAATTTGACTTTCACGTTTCATAATTTCTCTTGGAATTTTAAGGTAATTATATTTTTCTATATTACTTTAAATCTGTAAATTAAAAATATGTATCAATAAGTATCTCTCACATGTGCTCAATTCCATGTACTAAGGTAGCAACTAATAACCAGGAAAATTTATCCTGATAAAAGATAAAAAAAAAGTTTTGAGAGATGGTTATAGTTGGGCAAACAACACAAGAGTTTAGAAAATATCACAACTTCAAATTTCTACTAATGCTTTAGACACTCCAAAGTGTCTAAAGACATTAGTAGATATATTAAGTGATATATTAAGTATATATCATGTATATATCTATATCTATATTATATATAGATATATAAAGTGATATATTAAGTTTTGAAATCCTATAAAATAAGACTAGAAAAACCTTTCGACAAATATAATTGGTATAATCTATTTGACAAAGAAGCACAGTATCTCAGATGGAAGCTGTGTTTGTGTCATATTTCAACAGGTTCAATTAGATTGCCTTGGTAGGAACAGCTGTACAATAAATCATACAGATCAAACACATCATCTTACTATCACAAAAGAAAAAGCTGTACAAGGCAAATATTTCTTTGTGTGGGCTAAAATGGGCACTTACATAATGCATCAACACAGGAAGTCCAAGAGCTCATATCACCTGGTTTACTCTTAATGTTTCTATTAACATGAATATATAGAAGGTAAGTAATACTGATTCAACCATACCTTTGTCCTTCCTGTAGCAGCTGAAAATCAGGATGCCTGTGACAAAACACAGCAATAGAAAATTGAAGGCAACTCTTATGGCAAACATTTTCGAGTGTTTGTTATAACTATATTGGGTAGAATATATAACTAAAACGAAATAGTTCATTTAAAGTTTTTTTAAGAAAAAATTGAAGGACGAAGTAATGTGAAACTCATCTATAAGAAATCTGAATTAATCTCTTTTCCAAAATTTATTCATACTTCAGAAGTTCAATTTCCATGAGCCCAAAAAGTTTTCCCTGAATAACCTGACTAAAGTAAATCACTTCCTTCTGTAAATTCCAGAGTCAGTATTATCCATTCAATTAATACATATTAATCGGGTCCTCCTCTATGACTTAATACTAGAATTATTATCTCCATGTCTTACTTTTCATATGTTTAAGTGTGGTTTCTTAACTAAACTACAAGCTCCTTGAGGGCAGGGATTATGTACTATAATGCTCTTTTATTTCCTTTTTATGGATGTGAACTATGTAGATAAGGTGATTTAATTTAATTCTGGGAACAATTTTGCTATGCAATACCAGAAATCATATTTGGCTGGGCATCATAGATATTTTAAAAAGGGGAAGAAAAAGCTCTTAGAAAGCCAATATAAAAAGGAACAAATATAATAGCAAGTGAATCCAAGAGGACAGGAAAACTCTGTAAAATACTTCTGAAGTGACTCAGAAAAAGTGCCTTCTAAAGATTACAAAACAGATTAAATTAAATATACAAAGAAAAAAAATGGAGTGATATTCCATGTTCATCATAGAAAGACTCAATATTGTCAAGATGTCAGTTCTTTTCAACTTGATCTACAGATTCAATGCGATCCCAATAAAAATCCCAGCAAGTTATTTTGGGGCTATCACCATATTGAGTCTAAAGTTTTGGGGGAGGCAAAAGACCCCGAATAGCAAACACTATATTGAAGGAGAAGAACAAAGTTGGAGGACTAACATTATCTGACTTCAAGACATATTTTAAAGCTACAGTAATCAAGATAATGTGGTAGTGGCCAAAGAACAGACAAATAGATCACTGGAATAGAACAGAGAACCCAGAAAGAGAGCCACATGAATACAGTCAATGGATCTTTGACAAAGAGGCAAAAGCAATACAAAGGAGAATGGTATTGGAACAAGCGGGTATTCACATTACAAAAAAAGTGAAGCAAGACGAAGACTGACAGCCTTCACAAAAACTAACTCAAAATGGATCACAGACCAAAATATAAAACACAAAACTACAAAACTCCTACAAGATAACAGGAGAAAACCTAGATGACTTTTTACATAGGACACCAAAGATACAATCCATGAAAGAAAAAGAAAAAACACAGATTAGGAGAAAATATTTGCAAAAGACTATTATCCAAAATATGAAATAACTGCTAAAACTCAACAATCAGAAAGCAACTCAATAAAAATTAGTCAAAGACCTTAACAGACACCTCACCAAAGAAGATATAAGGATGGCAAATAAGCATATGAAAAGATGCTGTACATCATATACCATCAGCAAAATACAAATTAAAACAATAATGAGATACCACTACACCCTTATCAGAATAGCTAAAATCCAGAACACTGACAACATCACATGGTGGTGAGCATTTGGAGCAAGAGAATTCTCATTTCTTGCTGGTGGGAATGCAAAATGGTACAGTCACTTTGAAATATAGTTTGGTGATTTCTTTAAAAACTAAACCTACTCTAACCATATAATCCAGAACTCTTGCTCCTCAGTATTTACCCAAAGGAGATGAAAACTTATGTCTATACAAAAGCCTGCACATGGATGTTCATTGCAGCTCTATTCATATCTGCCAAAACTTAAAAGCAGCCAAGATGTCCTTCAGTAGGTGAATGGTTAAATAATTTGTAGTAAATTCAGAGAACAGAATACTATTAAGCACTAATAAGAAATGAGCCACCATCAAGCTAGGAAAAGACATGGAAAAACTTAAATGCATATTAATAAGTGAAATAAGCCAGCCTGAAAAGGCTACATACTGTGTAATTCCAACTATATGACATTCTGGGAAAGATAAATCTTATGGAGATAGTAAAAAGATCAGGGATTATGGGGGGTGGGAGATGAATAAGTGGAGCACACAGGATTTTCTGGACTATAAAACTACTCTGTATGATACTGTAATGGTGGATACAAGTCATTATATATTTGTCCAAAGCCACAGAATACACAAAGCTTAGAGTGAACCCTAATGTAAACTATGGGCTTTGGGTGACAAAGATGTGTCAATATAGGCCCATCAATGGAAACAGACGTACAATTTTGGTGGGGGATGCTGGTAATGGGGGAGGTTATACATGAATGAGGGTAGGGGGTATATGGGAAATCTCTCTACCTTCCTTCTCCATTTTGCTACAAAGCTACAATTGCTCTAAAGAATAAAGTCTATTAATAGAAAAAAAAAGTAAACATAAGAAACTAGGTGTACATGAAAGAGAAGATAAGGCATTGAGTAGTAATCCCATTTAAAGGACAAAATAGGGTTGCCATGAAGGCCATGATATTGTAAAAAACTTTTAATTAAAAAAAGTGAAGCTAAATGGATAGATGGAACCAGAGGTCATTTGAGTTATTACACTGAAAGACTGCCAATCAAAAAATGTCAGAGTTGCAAGTCTTTTTCTATATAATTAAACATCACAACATCAACCATATAATATTATCTAGATAATCTATTCATCTTTGGTCAGTCTTAAGCATAAGAGGCATTGCAGGGAATGGGCTCAACTACCAATCCTCTCCTTAAGTTATGGGAGGCACTGCTACCTGATCGAGGCATTCTTTCCCATTAAATTCCTTCTCAGTACCACACATCAGGAAGTATAAGGGATGAAACCAGTATTTGCAATCCCTGCTTTAGAGAATTCCCTTGTAGTTCAGGAATTCCCAAAACCAGTAATAAAAAATGTAGAAGGAAAGGCAAAATATGGCAATGGGCCAGAGAGTAAAAATGTAATCTATTTTTGTTTCTTCCTTAGTCCCTCAGCCCATTGAGGCATATCCTTTCCCAATCACCCAAATTATCCTGTTTATCCTACTTCTTTCCACTCACTAAAACTCTAGTCATAGAAGCTATCTTGGGTTGGTGTTCTTCAAAGCAAAGGACACTACTTGGATGGTGACTAGCCTTGACTGCCCCAGGGGATATTTATAACTCCCATTAAGAGCTTTTTTGGCTGAAATAATATGCTAACTTTCACAACAGAGAATTTTATTGCCTGTTGACTACATCCTCCCACTTCCACTTGGAGTTCTCTCATTTTTCCTATCCCACATCCCCACCCAAGTCTTCTTGG
This sequence comes from Leptonychotes weddellii, assembly GCF_054177405.1. Taxonomy (NCBI): domain Eukaryota; kingdom Metazoa; phylum Chordata; class Mammalia; order Carnivora; family Phocidae; genus Leptonychotes; species Leptonychotes weddellii. The sequence goes on along the minus strand of NC_138372.1, from coordinate 71,288,495 downwards.
CTAAAATTATCAAGGTTCAGTACCTTGCAGCTATCTGGCATTTGGTCCTACACTGGAATCTGAGTATCATTATAGGGAAGAAAGGGTGTGTAGACAGTGATTCTCAATTGAATTCTTATACTCAATCACTAACCTGCAAAAGCAGAGTATATTCCATCATTCCTTCAAATATAAAATTCTGATTATATGAATTATGCTGGGTATACTAAGTAATATAAAGAACAGATTCTTAAGGATGTTACAATTTAGTAGGAGGAAAATGGCTGTTCTAAGAGCTTTACAAATGTTAATCCTCATAAGAATGAGTAGTTACTACTATTATCCTCATGTTACAGATAAAAAGACTTGAGTACTGAAAGAATCAGTAATTTGTGCAAAGTCACATAGCTCGTAATGCTAAAGCTAGGAATCAAACCAAGACAGCAGGGCTCCTGACATTTTGCATCATATAATTCAAGAGAATATGTGGCAAGTATGATGAGATATACATGAGCTGCTACAAAAAATTAGAGAAGAAATAAAAACTTCTTGTTGAGTGAATAAAAAAAAGCCTTGGATTCAGATGGGTCTATAAAGATTTGATACAGTTTGTATTATAAAAGCTAATCCTGAATCTGAGGTTTTACTCCATAAACCTCTCCCTTTTTTCTCCTTCCTTTTAGGATGTTATCATACTTAAATCTATCTTTAGAAAAAACAAACAAACCGTTCCTTCAATCATGCAGCTCCCCCTCCATTTTTCATTTTAAGCTTTCTTTAATGTCTGCACTAGTTTTCAATTCCACATCTCCTATTCAGTCATCAACCCTCTGCCTCCTGGAATCTGTATGCATTACCCTACTGACATGGCTCTTGCTAAGATCATAGAAATGCTAAATCTAATGGATATTTTTCAGGATCCACCCCCCCCCCACCTTTTTAAAATAGAAGAAAAATAATCAGTATGAAAGGAGAGCTTGAAAGAGGAAGAAAATAGGAATAAATCATGAAACAAGCCTCAGTGAGAAAAGAATCAGGAATATAGAAAGTACTGTATTTGCAATGAGGCAGAGAAATGAGAGAGCATAAGTAGAAAATAGTGCTTAAGGAGATTCTGCTGAATGTGCTCAGTCCTTTCAGTTAAGCAGTAGGTTAAATTATCTACTATGAGTTGGGATTTGGGTTCAAAGCTTAAGAAGAGAAGAAAAGGTATGAATGTGTCAAATAGTCAATAAGAAACAAAGAAAAAACATGGGAGCACACAATTGAGACTACACAGAATAAACTGGAACCGGGCCAGAGGAATGCAGAGATCTGGGTTTAAATCCCAAATCTGTGTATATGAGCCAAGTGTTCCTGGGTGAGTCACTAAACCTCTGTGAGCCTCAGTTCCATCATCCATGAAATGCGTAACAGTATTTCCCAGGGGTCTTCTAAAGACTGAATTAAATGAGACAGCTTATCTAAAGCACTAAAGTGCTAAATGAGACAGCTTATCTAAAGCACGTGAGAACTTTACCCAATAAAGTTCAGGAACCCAAGCACAGAAAAAAAAGATGACTGAAGCTTGGGAAAGTAGACATGGTAGAAGGTTAAGGGAGAAAGAATCTGGGATAGTTTGAAAGGACAGTACTGTAACTGCTAACCGCAGTGCTCAAGAAAGCTAATTTAATGAAGGTCTGGCCAACCTGGAACAGAGCTAAGGTAGAGATAGGAGGTCAAAATGAGGTCACAAAGCACACTCAAGAGTGATAGCTGTAGATGAGATAGAGGTTGTGGTGAGAAACGGGAAGCTCTTATTTCAAGATCTTGGAGGCAGAATAGCCCATATAAAAATAGGTCTAAGTATGGCTGAATGAAAGGGTAATCAAAATGTAAACATTCTAAATCATGAATACAATTTAAGATAGTTTTATGATAAATATCCAGCTCTACAATGACATTTTTTGAGGAAAAACATTAAGAATTAAAAGAAAACTCAATCTCTAAAGGCAAGGGGAAAATCAGAATATACTAAGTGCCTATCATACGGGAGGTGGGGTTTTTTGTGGTATAATACACATTACATAAAATTTACCATTTAAACCATTTTTAGTTACAGTTCAGTGGTATTAAGTACATTCATACTTTTGTACAACTATCACCACCATCCATCCCCAGGGCTTTTTCATCTTCCCATACTTTCTGCTAGCTGGTTTTTACATTACTTCATTAATCCCCAAATAACTTACGACTTCATTTTTACAGATGAGGAATCTGAAGCTGTGAGGGGTTAACTAATTAACTAGTAAATCTAGGATTCGAATTTGGGTCTTTCAAAGTCCAAGCTCTTTCTACAACATGCTGCCCCTAGTTAAACTTCTAAAAAAGACTCAAAGTGGTGAGGGTGCCACTTTTGCTTACCCTCTCTCATAGGAACTCAATATACTTCACAAGCTACTATTTTCCTCTCCTTTGTTTCATTTTTTTTACTTCAGGTAAAGAGAACTATACGGAACATCGTTTCTAGATACTTGATGAGTAACCTTAACAGTCTCCCTGATTCCCAGTCTATAAAATGGAGAATGATACATGACACTGAAATAAATTAGATTTGAGTTTAATGAAGTATTAAATGAAAGGTTCAATATAAAACTTCAGTTTTACTATGAGCTGTTTTAGAAAGAATGAGGCACGAAGTTATGTTGCTTTCTTTTTTATCCTTAGATGAAATTCAAAAGCTTTTTGTTAAAAGTGCTGCCTCTCTTTGCTCTATGCACTTCCCTTCAAAGTTTATGTTGCCCCAGAGATAATTCTCAATCTAATTGACATGAGATTAACTTAAAAAACAAAAATAACCATGTTAAAGAAAACATTCAAACTAGTTCTTTATAAATATTTCATATTATTTTCATGGAAGTATAAATTAGATGATTAATTGTAACTTTAGCAAAAGAAATCTAAAATTAGAAGTAACTTGTGCCAAAAAACCTGTGAATGTATGCGTATCGATGTATGTTTGTGTCGGTCAGAATATGTGTATTCAACATAAACCAACAGAAGCAGCAGGCTACAATTCCCCCCTGTGGTGGAAATTTTCCAAATATAATCTGAGACATGTTAAAACCTCTTATCACTCTGCCTGCCACTCCCTCTGCTTGTACTCTCTCTGACAAATAAATAAAATCTTAAAAAAAAAAAACAAACAACCTCTTTCAGAAAGTTTTTATTCGGTATACCAAGCAACAGAAGTGGCTGTTCAGGAAGAGGTTACAGAAGTTGTTCTGCAGAGGTTTTTTGGCTTCCGCACCTCTAAGATTATACTGTTATTGCCAAGAAGCATGTGTGAAAATCCCCTACTCCGGGCCACATGATGGCGCTTTTAGCTCTGTCAGCATTAACCATTCACCCTAATTTTATCTTTTAAACCATAATTTGATTCTCAACATTTGTCCTTCCTTCTTAGTTTTAACTCCTGACTTTTTAGGTTACAAAGAAACTTCCAAGGCTTGTCAGAGCCTACAGTCAAACAAAACAGGATTTCTAAGTGTAACTATATGACTATCTAAATGAGCACGCTGTCTCAGAGGAACACAGTGTATGTGGTCTGTTTCTGGCCACCAAGTGGGTGAAAAATTTCTAACTCACAACATGAGAAGCATCATACTGCGTCATGGCCCAGTCCATCTAGGTCAATGTTTTGTCTCTCACACGGCATCAGGAGACATTTTGTGAGAAGCACTGCTATTCTCCATGACATTAAAGATATACTCTAGATATTTTTTCATACCTTAATAATAAAAATGAGGGAGTAGAAAACCTCTAAGGCCCCTTCTGACTCCAAAGCCTCAACAGAAGTATGGAGCTAGAATTCATGAATTTGTCTAAATCTTTCTTAAATCTATCTATACATATTTACCAATGAGGTAGTGAGCTTTCTGTGATATAAAATAATACCTTAGAAATGTTAAGAGACACTACAGATTTTAGTATTTTGGTATCTGATGAAGAAATTTATATTAGCTTTCACAGCAATGTAAGAAAGACTATATTGAGTCAAATTCAATATTCTATTTCCAAATAGTGTGCAAGCTCATGGTGTCCCTGAAGATGTCAACTTCAAGTTGCTCTGGACATGCTATAAAACATTCCTGTTTTTCTTCATAATTGAAAAACTTTGATCCAATCCTTTATCAACCTTCAACTTTACAGGCTGAAGAGTTCAAATTATTTAAGTCAGTAACTTTTAATCTAAATTCTTAAATGAGACAGACTTCCCTAAAAGTAGTATAACTTTCCCTAGTCTTATGTTGATAATTTTAATTTTCATCACTTTTATAAATAAGACATTTCCTATCTAGCAAATTTTCACTACAGTGGCAGTGACTGACCCAGAACTGTAAAACATTAGAATTAAAGGGAACTAAGAGGTTAAATGCAACTTTCTACTTTGCAAATGAGGAAACTGAGGCTTACTGTTGATGGTAACACTTTCTGACAGTAACACAACTAAAAACCTAAGCTAGATACAACAAAACAGTACTCTTAAAACTTTGGATCAGAATCAACCAAGTAAATGGGTTGCTACAGCATTTTAAAAAAGCAACAGAGCAGAAAATATCAGAGGCTTTCGTGTTATAAGGATAAATGTAATTTCATAAAACTTTGTTTCAGTTATATGTATTAGATCATAATGTAAAATATACTTATGGTGCTCAAAAATTTTGGAAGTCACTGTGATAAAATATTCAATTCTTTGAGTGGATTTTAAAATTTCCTTTTATTTTTTAAAAATTTAATATTTATTATTATTTAATAATAAATAAAAAATATTATGATTTAATTATGATGGTGATGTAATTTATTATGATGACACTTTAAGTTAATAAAAATATCTCTGCGTTAAATACTAGATGCTGCCATTTAAAAGAAACATTTTTTCCCCTTCTTTTAAAGAAGATAGGTTCTGAATGTTATACCCCATACCATTTGTGAACAGACTTTCTTTAAAAATCACATTTCTGTAGAGCTTACACGTGCACCAGCTACAAAGGCTTTTGAAAAGAACACTGAATTCTAGAATTCTTATCATTAAAACACTTAAAAATATCATTCTCTGAAGACACAGTGACCTCTAGTGGATTCATGAAATAAATTAACATAACGCTTGCCCATAAGAATTTATAAATTAAGGTAACACTGATGCATGCAGATATAAAAAATACTAATATGGCTATATACTGACAAGTATCATACATAAATAAGGGCTACAGTTACACTATGTACATTGTGACAACTGTATATTTATAGATTACTCACTGGTTACTTCCAATCAACTGGAATCCTGGCATTGTTCAGAACCTATCACTAGCTTACGAAATACATTTAATCTTTCTGAACTCCTTTGATAAAGATATTGGGTTAAATTGTGTCTAAGGGCCTTTCACCTCTTTATGATCTTTTCTTCTTTAATTCATCTTGTACACCAATGTCAGATCAAATTCTGTTCAAAAGCATTTGAAGGCTCCCCAATACTTGTCCCCATTAGAATTAAGTACAAATCTGTTTCACTCGTGTACTCGTTATGCCATCCCATTAACATTTCAATTTAAACTCACAGATTTGGGGGCACCTGGGTGGCTCAGTCGTTAAGCTCAGGTCATGATCTCAGGGTCCTGGGATCCAGCCCCACATTGGGCTCCCTGCTCAGCCGGAAGCCTCTTCTCCTTCTCCCGCTCCCCCTGCTTGTATTCCCTCTCTCGCTGTGTCTCCGTCAAATAAATAAATAAAATCTTTTTTTTTTTTTTTTTATTTGCGAGAGAGAGAATGAGAGACAGAGAGCACGAGAGGGAGGAGGGTCAGAGGGAGAAGCAGACTCCCCGCTGAGCAGGGAGCCCGATGCGGGACTCGATCCCGGGACTCCAAGATCATGACCTGAGCCGAAGGCAGTCGTTTAACCGACTGAGCCACCCAGGCGCCCATAAATAAAATCTTAAAAAAAAAATAAACTCATACATTTGGTTTCATGTGTGTGTGCTCGTACAGGTGTGGGTAGCCTGTCATATACTAAGCACATACTACACACACTGAATATAAATTAAATTGATTTGTATAGATTAGGGAAACCAAGGCCATTTTCATTTCTCTTTTTTAGTGAGGTAGGGAAGGGCATATAGGTAAAGTGGAATTTCAAGAACCACAAATATAAAGTGACAGAGCTTCATATTCTGGGAAAAGGTGGGCATTCTGAACATAGAATAAGATTTTAGGAAAAAGAGGGAAGAACTTTTAAATTAGTTGAAGGAAGTACCAATAACTATATCTGAAAAATATGAAGGTGACAGAAAGGCTGATTTTGTAAATGGTTTTGAAGCAGATATGAGGACGGGCTAAATTTAATAAGTAGAGAAGATATCACTAGAAACAAAGGGTAACTTAAGGAAACACTAGTTTTAACAGCTTAGGACCAGATCATGTAGCTGCCATAAGACTAAGGAGGCGATAAGTAGCTCTGCTGAAAGAAATGTTAAGAAAGAAAAAAAAGTGTTAGCGAAAAAGGTGCTCTTAGGTCCCCAGTCACCTTGGACAATGCTACAATCCTTTATCCTCTAAATAAAAAAGTCAGGCTGGTGGAGAAATAGTGAACAATTTAGTCTTCATTATGTGTAATTCACTTAACAAAGGCCATAGGGTGGGTGTGTTTTACATTATCTTTTTTTTTTTTTTTAAGAGAGAGTGTGTGAATGAGGCGGGGTGGGGGGCGGCGGGAAGGGATAGAGAGAATCTTAAGCAGACTCCACGCTGAGTGCAGAGCCCAACAAGGCATGGTGCTCAATCTCACAACCCTGAGATCATGACCTGAGCCGAAATCAAGAGTCAGATGCTTAACCAACTGAGCCACCCAGGCGCCCCTTGACATACTCTAAACCACAGAGCATTGGATCTGCAGGCAAAGGTGTCAGCCAACAAAGAGACTGTCCCTCAGTACAAATGATGCTAGTTCAAACTACAGTGGCTTCATATTACCTTGTGCATCAGATAAGACTTTAATAAGCTTTTTTTTAGGCAAAGATCTTTAGTTAACTTGGGTCTCATTACATTTACGTCATTAAGTTTATTTAGCATTGATACTCTTTTACTACATGCCTTGTGTTGCAATATTCTCTATGAAACATGAGTTAATAGGACATTATTTCATTTAAGCCTGTTTGAAATTGGATAATACAGTTTAATTACACAACAAATTTTGTTACCTTTTATAGAAAAGGTAGATTATGGCATTTGCCCCTCAGTAATAAATTTTCTCTCAAATTCAACAATTAAAATGTTGCAAATGTTTAAACATTTCCCAAGAGGCAAAACCCCAGAAATGTTCCTATACCTTTTTGCTAAAAATTATATTGGATTTCTTTAAATTTATGAAATACTGTACTGATTTTTAATAAAGATTGAGTGAATTAGTAACCTGAACTTTTTAACCTTAGTACATATTTTTTGTTTGTTTGTTTTTAGTACATAGTTTTCTTTTTTTTTTTTTTTAAAGATTTTATTTATTTATTTGAGAGAGAGAATGAGATAGAGAGAGAGCATGAGAGGGGGGAGGGTCAGAGGGAGAAGCAGACTCCCCGCTGAGCAGGGAGCCCGATGTGGGACTCGATCCCGGGACTCCAGGATCATGACCTGAGCCGAAGGCAGTCGCTTAACCAACTGAGCCACCCAGGCGCCCTTTAGTACATAGTTTTCTAACAACAAAGTCAGTTCAGCTGGATCCTAAGATCTAGTATCTACTGGAAAACTTTAACATTCTTACTCTAGGATTATTATACTAGTAGGATTAATAGAAATAATTGGCATAGCAGAAAGCAAAGTTCAGGTTTTGACACTAAAGCTAACAGCTAAGAAACAACATTTATAATTATTTTCTGATTTTAAGTATAAAATCCTTAATAACTATGCTTAAAATATAACCGTTTCCCCACAATTAAAATGTGTACAATGGTAAATTCTACAGAAAACTAGGACTACTCTTTATATATCTCAAAAAGTTGGACTATATCAACAAATGTATATGTAATGATTTAAATTACCTTTCCTCTTCTCGAACCCATACTGGAGTTTTAGGAATTTGTGCTTCAAAAAACTTAGATGCTTTATAACAAAAATTGCTGCAAAAACACTGAAAGGAACATTTTTAAAATTAGCAAATTATTTTTTTCTTATTGTGCAACACAATTTATGTACAGAAAATATAAATACGTAGTGCAAAGAAAATAATGAAAACGCAAGAATCCACCACCCAAGAAAAGAAATAATGTATAGTACCTTTGAAGCTCTCCATGTATCTGTCCCAGAGTCATTTCCATATTCCCCAGAAGTAATCACTATCATAAATTCTGTGTTCCTCATTCCCTTGCTTTCCTTTAGTTTTGCTATCTATATACACATACCTACAAAAGATATCATTCAGTTTTGCCTAATTCTAAACTTCGTGTAAATGTAACTGTACTGCTATGTTTTCTGGGGTTTTTTTGTTCCACGTTATATTTTTCAGATTCATGTAGGTGTAGCTTATATATTTACGCTCGGTATTACATTCCATTGTGTAAGTACATTACCTTTATTGTTTATGAATAATTGAGTTGTTTCTAACTTTTTGGCCATCACTACAATGTGCCTATAAACACTTTTTTAAGAATTTTTAAAATTAAAAAAAATTGTTGTAAAATACACAAAATTTACCAACTTAACCATTTTTAAGTGTTATAGTTCAGTGGCACTAAACCTTCTCACTGTAGTACAACCATCACCACCATCTATCTCTAGAACTCTTTTCATCTTGCAAAATGAAACTCTATACCATTAAACAACAACTCCCATTTCTGCCTCTTCAATCACCATTCTACTTTTGTAACTATGAATCCAACTACTCTAGTTACCTCACATAAGTTGAAGCATTTAATATTTGTTCTTTTGTGCAGGCTTATTTCACTTAGCATAAGGTCTCATAAGAGCATAATGTCTTAAAGTACATTCATGTTGTAGCATGTGTCAGAATTTCCCTCCTTTAAAAGGATAATATTCCATTCTATGTATATAGCATATTTTGTTAATCCAACTAGGAACATTCATATACATACATAGTTGTACAAATGGGCAAGAAATTCCTTAAAATATATACCAAACAACAGAAAGTCTTGGCCATAAAAAATGTGTGAACTTGACTTTATTAGATAATACCAATTTCCCAAAAAGGATGCAATTTTATTTAACCAGTAGTATAAAGAGTTCCTAATATTTAACCAGTAGTATAAAGAATGCCTAATATTGTCAGATTTTAATTTTGCTAATTTGGGGGTTGTGAGAATGTAAATCAATGTGTTTTTATTTTTTATTTGCTATTTCCCTTACTACTGATGAGGTTGAACATCTTTTCATATATTCATAATCAAGTTCCTTCTATAAAATTTTTCTAGGGGTACCTGGGTGGCTCAGTTGGTTAAGCATCTGACTCAATTTTGGCTCAGGTCATGGTCTCGGGGTTGTGAGATAGAGCCCGCTGTCAAAACTCCACACTCAGCTTGAGATTCTTTCTCCCTCTCTCTCTGCCTGCCCCCCCCCCACCTGACTCACTCACTCTCTCAAAAAAAATTTTTTCTGCAAGGTTTTCTGTCTTTCCCTGGTTATGAATCTGTGGTCAGTTATATGTGGGAAATACACCTCCTTCTGATTTATAGCTTATCTTTTCACTCTTTTTTGGAAACTTCTGATAAGCAAATGTTTTTAACTTTAATGTAGAAAGACTTACCAATTTTTCCTCTATGGTCTGTAATTGTCTATCTTATTTAAGAAATTTTCTCTCCAAGTTTATAAAGATACCTTCCCATATTCTCTTTAAAAAGGCGTTTATCTTTTTAATTTAAATATTACTGAAACAGGGATCAATTTTCAGTTTTTCCATCTGGATTTGTGCCAGTACTATTTTACTGAAAAATCCATACTTTCTCCACTGATCTATAATATTTCTGTTGTCACATATAAAGTGTCCACATGTGGTGAGTCTGCTTCTGGCTCTCTATTTTGTTTCATAATTTACTTGCCTGAATTTGTGCTGGTATGCACTTTTAGTTTTTATTTTATTTATTTAAATTTTATTTTATTTTTAGAGCAAGAAAGAGAGCATGAACAGGAGGAGGGAGGGGCAGAGAGGAGACAGAGAGAGAGAGAACCCCAAGCAGGCTCCACGCTCAGCATGGGAGCCAGATGCAGGACTTGATCTCACTACCCTAGGATCATGACCTGAGCCGAAATCAAGAGTCAGACGCTTAACCGACTGAGCCACCCAGGTGCCCTTGCACTTTTAATTTTTAAATGTTCAAGTATTAATTAAAGCAAAGCTTTAATTTTCAAATATTTTCAAATATTAGATATTTTTCAAATAAACTTTTTCAAATATTTTTGAAATATTTTCAAATAAACTTTTAATGTGGCTACTTTCTAAAAGGCAAACTTTTCAAACAATTCTTTTTAAATTCCATTTAGTATATTAAAAATTAACTGCCACATGAGAATAGCCTTTAAGCTTACCTTTCTTTCAGTAATATCATAGACTTTATTGGTTTTGGTAGAAATTTTATATTTCTGTTTTGGTACCTAAAAAAACGAAAGTATAGCTTAAGAAGAATTCAAGTATCATATCATATCTTTGGCTAACTCATGTAATTAGTTCATGACCTGTTTCATTTCTTGTCTTGTCTACAAAGTATTTTGCTAAATATAAAAAATTTAAGTTTCTATTTTAAAAAATTAATTACTTACAATTCCTAGTTTCTTCTGACATAAGGGATAACCGCAGAGTTTAATAATAGAACGCTCATCCACGACATCGCTATAGTGAGCAGGTGTGATGAACTTCCCCTAAAATGAAATGAGAGGGGCATTTCCCCGCTAGATTACTGGACAAGTTCATTTATCATCTCTCTCAGCCTCACTGATCTCATCTGAAAACGTAGGGATAATAAGTCTATCTCACAGGTATGATGTTAGAATCAGAGGAGAAAATAAAGGAAATACATTTAGAAAAGCACTGGACACATAGTAAGCACTCAAAAATGTTAGCTATTATTTTCTTTTAAAGAGTTGTATTTAAAAAAAAAAAATTTTTTTTAAATTTACTTGAGAGAGAGAGAGAGCACAAGTAGGCAGAGTGGCAGGCACAGGGAGAGGGAAAAGCAGGCTCTCTGCTGAGCAGGGAGCCCAATGCAGGGCTTGATCCCAGGACCCTGGGATCACAACCTGAGCTGAAGGCAGACACTTAACCGAATGAGCCACCCAGGCGCCCCAAATGTTAGCTATTATTAAAAAAAACAACCCGAAAAAACTTCTGCCAAGAGACTATACATCTTTGTAGATATATAGTTCATGAAATAATTCTGAGGCAGGAGAAAGAAATGGTGCTATAGTGATTGCTATTCCAAAGCAAAACACTGAAAAGTATATTTTATTTTAAGAATATATTATTCAGGGGCACCTGGGTGGCTTAGTCCTTAAGCATCTGCCTTTGGCTCAGGTCATGATCCCAGGGTCCTGGGATCAAGCCCCGCATTGGGCCCCCTCTCCTACTCCCCCTACTTGTGTTCCCTCTCTAGCTGTGTCTCTCTCTGTCAAATAAATAAATAAAATCTTTAAAAAAATAAAAAATAAAAATATATTATTCAAAAAATAAACCATGTAGAATAAAATATAATTTACCTGTTTTCAAAGAACTATCTTAAAAAACGAAGTATATCAAAGGTGTCAGGATACAAAATCTTCCAGCTTCTGGAAAACTGTACAGGAGACTGATGAGGTGGCTATAAGCTGACACCAAATATTTCCCCTTGATGTATCTTCATGTTTAAATCTCAACTCATAACTATTTCATAACTTTGAGATCATTTTTGAACAAGTTTTTCTGTTTTCCCAAGGACTGAAATACTTCTTACTAAGAGTGATAGAAGGTATTTGTTTCAAATGAAGCATTTCTGGTTTGTCTTTGTCTTTAGTGTCATCATGCATGCAGATTCTGATGTAGTTACCTCTATCAATTTAAATATTGTCCTACTTATATTCCTCTTGTTTAGAAAAATCTCTGACCCACACTAATAATTATTTTTGCAATGGAAGCTCTGAGTTTTAATTTTCCTTTTCTTTTTTCTCTTAAGGATTATGAGGATATAATAGAAATTTCCATTTGAAATTTTAATGCAATAGAGTTGTTAAAGGAAAAAAAACTTTTAATGCAGATTATAATTCTCGTGTTATGTGTTAAATGATAAATGATCTATATTCTAGGTTTTTAAAATATCAAAACTAATAGAACTACATTAATAAAAATAATAACCTTCTGTTACTAAAATAGGACAACACACAGAATATGGAAAATAACATCGGGATAATTAGTGCAAAGTGCTGAAAATCAAGTGAGATTAGCAGACATATTTAAAGAACTACTATTAAGGGGTAAAATATGCATATTATTTTTCATTAGTGCATTTTAAAATCATACAACAAGGAATGCCTAATAGGTGATTATTTTCAAATGCGTGAATTATATAGCATGCTACTTGCATCTAGTGACTGAGAACAGATTCAAAGTTTTGATAATACAAGGAAGTCTCATATTGCACAGATTTAAAGATCTAATACTACAAATGTAATAATTTCCCAACTTAACACATACGCATTCCCTTAGGAATTCTTCTGTAATATCTTCTTCTAAAAGCTGTTCAACAATATGTAGAGCTTTTCTCTCAAATTCAATCTTCTTTCTCACAGCTGCTTCTAGTTCTGCTTTCCTAAAATTAAAAAATGAAAACGTATTTAAAATTTAAAAGTTTGGGGCGCCTGGGTGGCTCAGAGGGTTAAGCATCTGCCTTCCGCTCAGGTTATGATCTCCAGATCCTAGGGTCGAGTCCTGAGTTGGGCTCTCAACTCAGCGGGGAGTCTGCTTCTCCCTCACCCTCTGCCTCTGTCCTTGCTTGTGCTCCCTCTGTCTCTCTCTTCTCATGAATAAAATCTTTAAAAAGTAAAATAAAATAAAATTTAAAAGTTATTCTACTTAAAAGTTTTATCATAGCCAATTTTCTGTCTTAGAACACAGCACAAACATGCTATTTTGCTATTTAAATTTGTATTTTTTAATGCTGTTACTTTTGATACAATACTTTTCAAAGTATTAACACATAGAAGTCTGCCACAATAACAGGACTATTTGATTTCCAAGGCTTAGAGCACAAGGAAGAAAATGAGGTGAAATTTTTTTGCCAGTTAGTGATTATACTCTCTCAATTACTCCTGTGTGCACCTAAAAAGACAGGCTTTTCCTTTGAAATCCTTAGAAATCAGGAAAGATCAGAGAGGAAAAAGATAACTTCAGCTGTTCTTACAAGTAAAAATGTATTTGTGTCAACTCTCAAAAGTTAATGATAGCCCAGTTTGACAAGATAGAGTCCTATTTGCAAAGAAGTGTTTACTTACTTTTGTTATTAAGTCTTATTAAATAACTGTATCGACATGACAATGTAGTTTAGGAAAACAATCTTCCTACGAGGGCTGGTCCTTGCCCTGGCACCAGTGGGACTGTCAGCCTTTGCTAGCTGTCAGCCTTTCCACACCATGGAACATAACGATAAACAATGGCTCTAGGAGAGTGGTTCTCAATCCTAGCTGCACATTAGGATCATCTAAGGAGATTTCTTTAAAAGATTTTATGCCTAGGTCCCACTGCAAGCTCCAGATAATCCTAATGTGCAAAAGGGTTGAGAAACCTTGCCATAGAACCAAAGATACTCAACCATCTTGGTAACCTATTTGCTCCTATCCTGCACTGGTTTCTCCTTTCCTACCAGAACTACCTCAGCCAGCCTCCTGGGCCTTGACTTGGCTCTCATATCTGGATCTATAATGTATTCATTTTTTCGTCCTACTTTCACTGACTCTCAAGACTTTAGACTCTAATTCCTTGCCTAGAAAAATAATATTCTACAAAACAAATATAACGTGTATTAATAATATGCTACAAAAAAGAAGGATGATGCCGGATTGCCAACTCTTTCTTTTGCCAAATAGGGACATTAAAACAAGAAGGAATTTGCAACTAACAACTGTTCTCCTACGATTTCATAAAGGCCATTCTTATATCAAAGGAGTATAAAAGACATGAATACAGATTTAAAAGCAGTTTTTTATGTTAAATGTATTTGGCTTTATGAAAAACATTATTTTATTTTTCTCATATTGCTGCCTACCAATAAAAGCTATGCCATATACTAGGATCAGTCTAACAACCCACACGAAGGAATTGCTACCTCAACCTGCAGTAAGTTACACTCACTCTTAACTGATGCCTAGAGCTGCTCCCATGAACAGCCCTATCTCGCTGTTGCCCTCTGTCCTAAATGATGACAGGTAGTATGGTGTACAGCAGTGGTTCTCAAATTTTTTGGTCTCAGCATTCCTTTACACTTTTAAAATTAGAACTTCTGCTTATGTAGATTATATGAATTGATATTTACCATACTTGGATTAAAAATGAGAAAAATTTAAAGCACTTATTAATGCATGTAAAAATAGTAATTACATGTTAATAACTTTTTAAATAAAAAACTTAGTGAAAAGAGTAGAATTATTTTATATCTTTGCAAAGTTCTTTAATTTCTGGCTTAATAGTATTTGGTTGGATTGAATGTAGAAGTATTTTTCAGTTGGCATAGATTTATAAAGGATCACTTCCTTCAACAACTATTTGGTTACCTATCTCCATGGATTTTTAACTGTTTCATCATCCAGGGTAATCTGTCCACAATACATTCTAGTGTATTTATACTTCCCACACTGTACTGCTCAGAATAAAATATAATCTCCGTGGGTTTGTGGTCAGATCACTATTGAGGAAAGTTGCAAATTACCATCATTATCAATATTAACTTTACTCTTGCAGTGTATCATAAAACCAAGTCAATACAATTATGCTGCTCCACAGGGAAATATTCTCTAAAATAGATCACAAGGGGCACTTCGGTGGTATAGTCAGTTAAGTGTCTGACTCTTGGTTTCCATTCAGGTCGTGATGTCAGGATCATGGGATTGAACCCCTCATCAGACTTCTCTGTTCCACTAGAAAGGAACTGTGTTTATTCTGTTCAAAACTATATCCTGAAGGCCTAACACAGGTCTGGAACATCTCAAATTTGGTAAATAATTTTTCAAAGAATGAGTAAATGAAAGCCAATACCTGCCTGATGAAGGATAAATCATAGAGGTGCCTGGGTGGCTCAGTTGGTTAAGCATCTGACTCGACTTCAGCTCATGATCTCAGGGTCATGAGATCAAGCCTTGCATCAGGCTCTGTGTTCCATGGGGGAGTCTGAGATTCTCTCTTTCCCTCTCCTTCTGCCCCTCCCCACAGCCCCCCCACACCTGCACTCACTCTCTCTCTAAAAAAAATAAATCTTTTTTTTTTAAAAAAAGGATAAACCATAGACATATGTATTTTAATCACTTTCACAGACTACTCCTAGTCTAGAAACTTCTTTGTGACAGGAGCTAAATCTAGCCTTTTTAGGAGATGCCAAGAAACAGAATAGGACTTTTTGCTGAAAATACCGACATGATGTAAACAAACAACTGTAAAGGTTTCTTGGAGTCTCTGGCATATAAAGTAATAAAAGGCAAGTGTACCTGAAGAGGTGGAAAAGGAATACCTGGTTAAATCAGGAATGTTTATTTCCTTAATCTTTCTACAGATACTCATACTTTCACCAGCAATCTAAAAGTGTCTTGATTTGGTTTTCTTAAAGCCTGGAATGGAGAGATATAATGAGTCTATATGAGAATTTATAGTGCTTCTCAGATCTTCCCCTTCTCTCCCATAATAATTTTTTCTAAGGTATCACCCATTACTGTTTTTTGTTTTTTTTTTTAAAGATTTTGTTTATTTATTTATTTGACAGAGAGAGAGAAACAGCATGAGAGGGGATAGGGTCAGAGGGAGAAGCAGGCTCCCGCTGAGCCGGGAGCCCGATGTGGGACTGGATCCCAGGACTCAGGTATCATGACCTGAGCCGAAGGCAGTCGCTTAACCAACTGAGCCACCCAGGCGCCCCCATTACTGTTTTTAAAAATGGTTCAATTAATATGAAATAAACACATAAGCAAATGCATTTGTCCAAGTAGTTCTCATACCTTTTAGAAGCATCTTCTTGTTTTAAGGCATTTGTCTGTTTAGCACCTACAATAATAAAAAAACAGTAGGTCAAGTCTTCAGAAACACACTAGCTTACAGGACAGATTCCTACTCAAACTGCAGACAACCTTTTCTTCTTTTCCCCACACATTACTTTCCAATCCTGTGTGTAAAATAAATGAAATGGGCAGGGAATTCGGTTTGCTTGTGTTATTTCCGAATTTCTCTTGGTTAAAATGTGTTTCTTTGGGGATTGAATTTTCTCACGTATCACGGCTGGGCGGTTACGTCCTCCTGAAAATCTGAGATATGAGTACTTTTACGGGCAACCTGTTTCTGTCCCCCGAATGTTCGGGGGGTGGGGGTGACACCTCAGAGGACCCGGGGACCAAAGCAGCAGTACATCTCTACGGTGGGCTCACTTGACCACTCTGGCGAGCCAGCTCTAGACTCCAGCACCTCTACTCCCTTTCCCTCAGAGACAGCCCATTCTGGGGGAAATCTTGGAACACTAGTGTAAAGAGGTGGGGATATGGCCGGAGGTCTTTTCAAGAAGACCCAGGACAGTGATGAGACGCTCTCGGCCTTCTCTGCCCTGGAGACCTCCGCTCCTGGAGCAGTCTTTCCGGTGCGCCCCGCGGGCCTTACTGTGGAACCCTGTAGGGGCTCAGTTCTCAGGGTGCAAACGTGAGAGAGGCCCTTCTTCCTACCTGCGGCGTTTCGGGAGGCGCGGGGTACCCGGGCCTTGAGGCGCGGAGAGCGCGGCCCCGCGGAGTCAGCCATCCGCAGCGTCGTCAGGAGGTGAGGCCCGGACCTGGCGTCTCCCTTTGAGGCTCCGCCTCCCCTCGCGTAGCGCGGGGCGGGGCCGGCCGGGGCGGGGCGGGGCCCGGAGAGAGGCCTGCGCTGCCGGAGGAGGTGGAGGAGGGCGCCGAGAGCGGCGAGAGGCCCGGCGGGTAAGTGGACGCACCTGGGAGTCCGGGAGGGCCCGGGCTCGCGGCCACCTGTGAGCCGCGGAGGACCCGGCGCCACGGCCCGCAAGGCCCCGCGAGGTCATGGGGCCCGAACGCCTAGGCGAGGAGGAATCGGGAGAAATGGCTTCCCTTGGATGCAGTCCGCACGCGCGCTGGGGTTTTATCCGCCCTGGAGCGCGCGGCCGTGCGGACCGGCTGACCTGTGCTCCCGCTGCGGGCCTGGGGCCGGGTCTTCGCGCTGGGACGAACGATGGCCTGCGGGACGGAACGGTGTTCTCCTGAGCGCTGCTGGTTGCTTCGTCTCCGTGCAATATAGGGATTACACCATCTGGATTATTTGGGGGACTGCATCTCTTACAGAAAAATGTTCGGGTCACACTTGGGACGGTGGGCATCTGAACTTTCACCCACTCTGGGTGAGTTGTATTGGCTCCAGTTTTTGTCAAGGGGGACATTGAAAAAAATTTTAATTCCCTAATTACTAGAACTGACTTCAGGAACACTTTTCAGAAATTTTTTCAGAAAAGAAATACTTTGCCTTTTTAAAGCCATTTATTTAGTCCATATTTGCTCTCCTGTTGGGCATACCCTAGAGGATTTTTTTTTTCAAGTGTATCTTTCAAAACTGTTCTCCTAGAAAACTTAAAAGATGCAAGTTTTTTACTCCTTAGGCTAAGATGCTTTCAGTAAAAACATTTCAGCATTAAAACTTCACATTTTCCTTACTGTATTTACTAATAATTCATCAGAATGAAACACAACTTACTAACACTTTAATAGCACTGATAGTTTACTGTTTTATATTTCAGCATCAAAACTAGGAAAAATAACGAGGAATGGCTGTGGAAGAGCTTCAATCCATAATAATGAGATGTGTAAGTAACTTTTTTTCTTTTTAATGAAAGTTAAATACCAGATTATTTTTAGTTATAATTAAGGTCATTCAAATTGCTTATCTTATTTAATCCTTGCTTTGTTTGACCTGTGAATAAATAGCAGGAGGGCCAGAAGGCAGATTGGATTATTTCTCCAAGTGACCTACTTGTTTAACCTTTTAAATTTTTAATACTGATCCTTATTGGAGAATTTTTTGGCGGACTGGGTTTCAAGATCATTCATTAAAGTACTTTTTAGGCTTATTCTAATTTTCACACATATGCTATGTGCAACTTACCTAGAATTTAAACAGATTTACTTTTTTTTTCCAGAGAGAATAAATCAAGTAGTTATTGAATTTTTATTCACCAAAACATGTTTGTTTTGCCTTCATTTTGTTTCTGTCAGCAAATCCTAGAAGAACAAGACTTTAAAGAAGAAGATTTTGGCCTATTTCAGTTAGCAGGCCAAAGATGCATAGATGAAGGGCATATAGAGCAGCTATTAGAAATTATTCAAAATGAAAAGAATAAGGTAAGTACAATCTTTATGAGTCCTTTTTAGCCTTTACTGGGAAGATAACAGCCACATGATACTATTATTTGTCCACTCATTTATTTATCAAATATTTAAGAATTAAATTTCTACAGTAAGAAACTGGAAAACAAAAAAGGAATTAGGGCTATTCATATACTTGAAGGTGCTTATAGTCTGGTGGAAGAGATAAGTATGTAAACTAGCAATAAGAAGGCACAAAAAATGAAATAAGTGATAGTTGAAGTGTAAGTAAAATACTTTAAAATAAAAGCAGGGATTACGTCTGGTTTAGGGATCAAAGGTGGCATTTGGATTATTAATTTACATTTAGTACTATAAGTATCAGGCAACCTGGATACTCATTTTTGGTGATCAGCACATTCTCTTCCTTCAGCCAGATGTATATAGAAAACCAAATATTAAGTAAGATAATTTTTGGGGGGCGCCTGGGTGGCTCAGTCAGTTAAGCGTCTGCCTTCTGTTCAGGTCATGATCCTGGGATCCTGGGATTGAGCCCCACATCGGGCTCCCTGCTCAGTAGGGAATCTGCTTCTCCCTCTCCCTCTGCCCCCTCCCTTGCTCGTTTTCTCTCTCTCTCTATCTCAAATAAATAAATAAAATCTTAAAAAAAGAAGGATAATATTTGGGTGCATAGAATCAGAATAGGAGGAGACCTAGATGGCCTCACTGGCTGATACCATACAGCTGTGATTATCTGAGAGGTCATTCTCAACAATGGGAAAAGGATCTTTGGGGGATCAGGAACTTTTTCTTGGGACACAGTGTTGGCAACACTGCCAAATTTTGTGTCTTTGTACTCGCCTTCTTATACAAGAAAAGACCATCTTCTTTCCAGGAATACACTCTTTCTTCATTTACAGTACTATTTATTTACATGAAAGGTTTCTTTGTTGATATCACAGTCTAGTCATGCTGGCCTCTGATTATAACCAGGGCACCTTGATTGTGTTCAGGAGATTACTAAAACTTTTAAACCACACATAGTAGTTCAAAGGGCTTATTCCTTTTTTATTAAAAATAATTTTTTAAAGAAAAATTAGGACATTTCATTTAATACATTTGTTTTTGATATGTGTTTATGGAACCTTTGTAGCCCCAAATACAGTAAATTTAATATTTTCTTTAACTCCTTGATATTTCCCAATTGTGTTCTCAGAGGATAACCTTTGAGAGTACCTTACTTATAGCTAATAATAATAAATTTAATAACGGCTAATACTTAAGTATTTACCATGTGCCAGATGCTGTCCTAAATGCTTTACATGTGTTAACTCATTTAGCTTCCCAGAATCCCATAAGGTACTATTAAGTTCATTTTGTAGATAAGGAAACAGTCGCTGAAAGATAAGTGACTTGTCCAGAAGTAACTCAGTTTTTATGTAACATCTAGGGTTCAGACCTGTGCATCCTGGTTTCAGAGCTCTTAACCACTCTCCAGTTAGCACTGTGTGGTACTTAGAAGGAAGTTTTAGAGTGTTACCAGGGACTAATTGATTGTGGGGCTGAGAGAGAGAGATGACAAAGATGACTGGGTTTCTAGCGCCGAAGAGAATAATATATTATATCCTGAACAGAAAAGGGCAACCTAAAAAGAGAGAATTTCTTGAAGGAGTGTAAGTAAATTTACTTTGGAAATGTTTAGTTTAAGTGGCAGCAGGCAGTTGAAAAGTAACGTTTGGAGCTCAGTCAAGAAACAGGAGATTAAAATGTAGAATTGTGCATCACTATTAGAAATTAGGTGATTGGGGCACCTGGGTGGCTCAGTCACTTAAGCATCCGACTCCTGACTTCATGATCTCTGGGTTGTGGGATCCAGCCCTGTGTCAGGGCTTCGTGCTCAGCAGGGAGTCTGCTGGAGATTGTCCTCCCTCTGCCCTCTCCCTCTTCTCTCCCTCTCTCTCTCCCTCTGTAAAATAAATAAGTCCTTAAAAAAAATTAGGTGATTGTGTTAACTAGAATTTAAATAAACACTTGAAACAAAAAAAAAAAACTGAAAGAAAATTAGGTGATTGTGATATTTTTGAGCATAGTGAGTTTGTCTTAATAACTTGAGAATCACTTTTGGAATGTGTGGTCTGCTAAATTCAAAGGTTCAGACACTGATAGGACAGTGTTTCAAACTGACTGCGACTTAATTTTCTTGCCAGGTGACGCAATCAGGATTGATCAAGATTTACTATTACTCTGTGTAAATTAAAAAGAAAAAAAAGCCATATGAATAGTTTGTCCTATAGTACAGGGCTTCTCAACAATAGTACTCAGGTATTTTTTAGTAACCCCCTGCCCCCCACTCTGTAATGACAATCAAAATTATCTCCAGATTGCCAAATGTCCCCTGGTAGATAACAAAATTGCCCCTATTGAAAACTACTGGTGCAGTGGGAAACACATGGGCTTTGGAGCTGGACAGATTTATATGCAGTTCCTGGTTCTGCCACATTTATTTGATATTTGGGCGTGTCAGTAATCTCTAAACTTTGGCATTCTCATCTGTCATTTGGGGATAATCTTACTCTGTAGATAGTTAGTATTAAACTAAACAAGGTGTAGTTTATGGTTAGTATTGATTCCCCTTCCTTATATTCACTATTTACAGAATGACTAGATACCTGGCAGCTGAAATGATGTTTGTAAAATATTTTATCAAAATTATTTTTTTTCATTTCACATATGCAAAATCTTATCCAAATCTATAATTTCCCATATAGTTAATTATTCTCAGAGAATCACTTATAGGGTAGAAGTACACCAATGGAAAGGGAAAGAAGTGCTTAGTTGGAAAAGTAGAGTCTAACAGGAGCTAGTTAAGTTTTAAAAAGCAAGTATAGTCTTAATTAATGTTGGAATAAGGTAGTTTGGAAAAAAATTAATAAGCTCATAATATAAATTTCTGATTAAAGGCCTAAATATTAGGGGCACCTGGGTGGCTCAGTTGGTTAAGCATCTGCCTTTGGCTCAGGTCATGATCCCAGGGTCCTGGGATTGAGCCCTGCATCAGGCTCTCTGCTCAGAGGGAAGCCTGCTTCTCCCTCTCCTCATGTGTGTGCTTGCTCTCTCTCTCATTCTGACAAATAAATAAAATTTAAAGACCTAAATATTAAAAGTCTAGCCACACAAAAAAATAGAAGAAAACAGAACAGAATGTCAAATCTTTGGAGGGAGGAGGATAATTTGTTACACTTAAAGATAACAGATACTATTTAACCTGTATTTATGGAGCACCTTTTTATAACAGGCCCTTGTCTAGATGCCAGGAATAGATATAGCAGTAAACAAAAAATCACTGTCCATATGGATCTTAAATTCTAATGAAGACAGGAATCTACATGAAAAATTATATAGTATGTTAGATACTATAGAGAAAAATAAAGCATAGCTGGGGGATGGACCATGCTAGGTGAAATTGCAGAGATTTGACAGAAGGAGGGGTGTAAACCATGGGGCTGTCTGGGAGAAGAGTGTGCCAGGCAGAGGAAATAACTAGTATGAAAATATTTAGAGAAAACAGCTGAACTGTCTTTCCCGTTAGATAAAATGGATGATTGTTTTGCTATTTATTTTTTTCTTTTTTTTAAAGATTTTATTTATTTATTCATGAGAAACAGAGAGAGGCAGAGGCAGAGGGAGAAGCAGGCCCCCCGCGGAGCAGGGAGCCCAGTGCGGGACTCGATCCCAGGACCCTGGGATCACGACCTGAGCCGAAGGCAGACGCTTAACCGACTGAGCCACCCAGGCGTCCCTTGCTATTTATTTTTTAAAAATCAATTTAAGCCTTCATTTTATGCCATTTTTTAAAAAGATTTTATTGGTGTTTATACGCAAACAATGAATCATGGAACACATCAAAAACTAATGATGTAATGTATGGTGATTAACATAACATAATAAAAAAAAAAGATTTTATTTATTTGAGAGAGAGAGCACGCACGCATCTGCACGCGCATGAGTGGGGGATAGGCAGAGGGACAAGCAGACTCCCTACTGAGCACAGAGCCTGACACGGGGCTTGATCTCATGACCTGAGCCAAAATCCAGACCTGAACACCTAACCAGCTGAGCCACCCAGGTGCCCCTTACTTCATGTTTTTAGTATAAATCTTACTGAGTAAAAAGAAAGGTGAAATGTATATATATTTAAATGTAAATGAATGTTTATGAATCCCTAAAAGGGGGAATCCATTTTAGATCTAAAAGCCAGTAGGAAAGGAACCAAAGAAAAATAAGTATATTTTGCTATATAAAAAAATAAGGACAACCAAAACACCAAGTAATTATTTGTCATAAATACAAGAAGGGAATATTAACATGTAGGGAGCTCATGCAGACTGATAAAGACAGACGCTAAAATGTCCAATTGATAAATGAGCAAAAGTATAAACAGTATTTCCTCTTTTGTGAGTTATATGTTCATATACCCTAACATATTCTGTTGCTAGTTCTCTAGGACATGTTAAGTCTTACATCTTTACACATTGCTATTTCAGAGCCTTAAATATATTTCCCACCTATCTATGCCTGACACATTTCCCTAACAAGCCTTAGCTTAGCCATTGCCTCTTCTGGGAAGCCTTTCTTGCCTTTCCTAGATGGAAGTGACAGTTCTCCTGCTATACCTTATACTCTACCTTGATTATCTTGTAAGACTGAGATCATGGCGGGGGTTATTGTACTTAATTGTCTTCTTCCTATATGTGTGTGTGTTTTGTTTTTTGTTTTTAATGAGTGAACCTAGAATGTAACTCTATCAGGATGGAGATCTTACCTTGCCTTATTTCTAGCACCAGAATATTTTAGGGACTTGACATACAGTAGTATATTCTTGATAAATACTGATGAGTTAAAATAGAAAGCAGGCCAGAGAAATGGAGTATATTGTTGCTAGTTCCGAAAATAGTGGTTTTGATCATGAATGTGAATCACTAATTAAAAAGATAAACTTTTACTTGTGTGGTAAATATTCTGAAATATCTTTGAAAATAGAAGTAACTTATATGTAGGAGAGAAAATAAAGTGGCATCCCCTTCTTTTACGTAAGTTACATAATCGTAATATATGTACAGATTTTCCAAGGAACTTTAAAACGTTCATAAGCATTGGATGGATTTCTTCATGAATCAGGAGAGCAAAATTCTCCATGAAAATAAGTGTTTGCTCACAAATTAACTCTCTTGTTGGAAATAGAGGAACTATTTAAATTGTGAAAAAGACCAGCTTACCTGATTTAAAATAAATGCCCATTCACCTTTCCTCAGTGAGAGTATTAAAAACTATCTTAAAATGTTGATAGTTGTTAGCAGCCAACCCTAAGAAGTCAGGGTGAAATGCTGTAGGCTTCATTTGCCTCATCTTAGCTATTTCAGAGGAAATTTTAAGCTCCTTCATTCAAGGTAAGAAAGTTCACCGTAAGAGTCCTATAGATGGCAGTATCTTCTTTACTCTGAAAATGTTTTTACAGGTCATTATCAAGAATATGGGCTGGAATCTTGTTGGTCCTGTTGTTCGATGTCTTTTGTGGAATAAGGACGATGGGAAAAGAAAATATTATTTTCTGATGCTTGATTTATTGGTAAAGGTAAGTTAACAAAATGAGGTACTCTTTGTCCCAATAGCCAGCAGTATTTTGTAATTCCCTTTAATGTTTAATGCTCATTTTGGGTGACAAAGCTTTTTGTTCATGAAAATATAGAGAATTCTTTGAAGAAAAGGCCCAATTTTATTGGTTGGATGGGCAAGTCCATTTCAGTTTTTCCAAATTTCTGGATATAAGAATTATCTAACCTCATCTCAGACCCACTGATTCAAAATCTCCAGGAAGATACCTAAGAAGTTTTATTTTTAATAATAGCTTACTGTATAGATGTGGAATTCAGGGTTTAGTGAGGCAATTAGTTCAAAGCCACACTGTTCTTTTAGCAGCATTGGAACTAGCAAACCTCAGTGTTCTTTTCTCTGTGGTATATTCTCTAAAAGAATATCAGAAACCTAGAATGCAAATGATCACAGGGGATATAGGAAGAGGAAGTAGATTTGTTGCAACCAACAACCTTAGAGACTTTTGATAAAAGGTTACTAGAGTTATAAGTCAAAAATGATGGTATAGGAGGATAAGGAAAAGGACATTATAAGAAGCTACCTAGAGATCAGTCCAAATAAAAATATATACTTGGAAAGAGGAAACCCCATCTAGATAGTAGTTATTAACTATGAGGACTTTTCAAAAAGGCAGGTGAGGTAATTCTGGCTAGTCAGAAGACAATGCAAAGTTTTATCTGTTCAGAAAGTACAAAAGAGACTGTATTCATGTTAATACCCTGGCAGTGTGAGATAGAAAGGTCCCACCTGCTGAAGTCCTGGGAAACTAAGGCAGCTTTCAGAGTAGACAGGCAAAGCTCAAAGGAAACCTCAGTTCTGATAATCAAGTTCTTCTTTCTCCCTATTTTTCTAACTTTTCCTTTAGCCAGGAATTTAAGTCTCCAAAATATAGTTGTCTACTTTTTTAAAGAATTTATTTGAGAGAGAGAGCACAAGCAGGGGAGAGGGGCAGAGGCA
Source organism: Leptonychotes weddellii (assembly GCF_054177405.1). Lineage (NCBI taxonomy): Eukaryota > Metazoa > Chordata > Mammalia > Carnivora > Phocidae > Leptonychotes > Leptonychotes weddellii. Next base: position 71,263,361 of record NC_138372.1, on the reverse strand, counting down.
GAGGGAGAAGCAGACTCCCCGCTGAGCAGGGAGCCCAATGCAGGACTCAATCCCAGCACCCTGGGATCATGACCTGAGCTGAAGGCAGACCCTTAACCGACCAAACCACCCAGGCACCCTTGTCTATTTTTTTTTTTTTAAGATTTTATTTATTTATTTGAGAGAGAGTGAGGGAGATGGGGAGGAAGAGAGAATCTGAAGCAGTCTTCACACTGAGCACAGAGCCCAATGAAGGGCTCGATCACACAACCGTGACATCATGACCAAAGCCAAAACCAAGAGTCGGAGGCTTAACTAACTGAGCCACTCAGGCACCCCAAATATAGTTGTCTATTAAGAGACTTATGACTTCTTGCTTCTTTGTAGTTTTACAGTGATTTGACAGTCAGAGTCTATGTTTTGTTAGTGTATTTTTTTAACAAGTGTATGAGGTGTTTTACTGTTAAGCAAAAATAATCATATTTTCTTAGTATGTGCTGCCTTTTAAAAATAGTAATCATGTGGCTTTAAATACAACTTGTATTAAACAGGTTCAATTGTGAATATTTTTATAGTTGTGTAATCCAAAGGAATTATTGTTGGGTTTGCTTGAACTGATTGAAGAGCCCTCTGGAAAACAGATATCCCAAATTATTCTTCTTTTACTTCAGCCATTACAAACAGGTAATGAGTATTTTGATATCTAAGTGTTTCTTATTTTATCTGTGTTAAGTTCTTGATATTACTCCAAAATGTCAGCACTATACCAAAGTAAAATTTATGACTAATTATTGAGTACTCTGCTTAAACTAGCAGTAGCAGTACCAATTTGAATCCTGCTGCCTATACAAAGATGACAATACCTGGCACTGATGGGTACCTAATTTTGACATTTGTTGAATGTCATGCTGTTTTTCTGGTATTATGTTATAATCTATAGCTTTCTGCCTAACCTTCCTATCTACAACATTAATCTAGAATTTTCCCTGTAAACATATTTAAAGGATTGCTTCTGTGATGTCTGCTTTACTCTGTCTGTTAGCATTGTGGTAGGTCCTGTATCTTGGTTAAGAACAGTATCGCACAGGCATTGCTCATCCTCTGCACTGGGAAGTCGGGGCTGGGAATAGCAAAAGAACTACTGAATGAAACAAGTGTAGGAAGAAAAGTCTCCATGATTGAGTGCAGTAACATTATTGTTAAGCAATGGACCTTGGCAACCAAAGCAGACAGTATTTATCCATGGGAAGAGACTACTTTTTCATTTTATAACTTACATATAACTCAGAGTCTGATAGAAGGACCCAGCATCTAGAAGTGAGAGTAGATTCATTTTAAATGAGAATGAAGCAGCTTTGTACCGCCTAAAATATTCAAAGTCTCCTAGAAAGGAAAATACAGTAAAACTACCTCTCATTTTTACATTATATTTTACAAAGGCACTTTCTCTTATTTGATACTTGCAACAACCAAAAATAATGGAACGAAGTGTTTCTGTCTTATCTATGTAAACCGTTAGAAACAAACTTAAACAAGATTTCATGGCATCTGTTGTAAGGTGCCATGATTGTAAGATGATCCAATATTTCATGCACCCCTAAGAAGAATAAAAACACTACCAATTAAGTTATGATATGTCATCCTGATTTCAAAGTTGTTATAATGTTTTTTTTTTTAAACGTGTTATAATTCTACATTTACTGGACTTCTGGTCCCATGTGTAGCATACTTGATGAAGCTACCTCAAGTCACAACTTGGTCTCTGTTTCAGTGATTCAGAAACTTCATAACAACAAGGCATATTCGGTGGGATTAGCATTGTCCACTCTTTGGAGTCAGCTGTCTCTCCTTCCTGTTCCGTACTCAGAAGAACAAATACAAACAGATGACTATGGCCTTTGTCAGTGTTGCAATGCCTTAATAGGGTTCACTAAGCCTTTTGTGGAAGAAGTCATTAATGACAAAGAAAACTCACTGGAAGATGAAAATGAAAAGTTAAAGGATGAATTACTGAAATTGTAAGTACATTTTTGGTAACATTTCACAATGGAATTAAGTAACCGATCAGTTATTTTATGTTTCTTTGTTGTATTTGTTTGCCATGGACATATAAATCTAGTTTCAGGTTTTGAATTTTAGAAGATTCTGGGGTGCTTCATTAAATGCCATGTTCTGCATTTTTAAAAATTAAAAACCAAAATCCATTTGTTTAATTTACTTTATATTCTTCTATGACTTACTTTTATTCATCATAGTAAGTGAATAATTAAAGTGGGGGAAATAGGTATAGCTCAGAGAATCTGGTCTTTCTGTGGGGGAATTGTGTTTTTACTCTCCTTTTGAAAGCAACAGAAGCAGCACCAGACAGTTGAACATCCAACTTGACCACAAAAATGGTAACAGAGTACCCAACAGCATTCAGTCTAGGGGCACTATACAGTAAACATGCGCTGTTCAGTGTGGCTGTCAAGCATTTGATGTATGGCTAGTCCAGATTAAGATGTGCTCTAAGTATAAAATGCTCCTTGGATTTTGAAAACTTGTTATTAAAAAAAATACTAAAATACCTCAAGAATTTTTTTTTTTTTAAGATTTTATTTATTTATTTGACACAGAGACAGACACACACAGCAAGATAGAGAACACAAGCAGGGGCAGAGGGAGAGGGAGAAGCAGGCTTCCCGCAGAGCCGGGAGCCCGGTGTGGGGCTTGATCCCAGGACCCTGGGATCATGACCTGAGCCGAAGGCAGACGCTTAACGACTGAGCCACCCAGGCGCCCCTCAGTAATTTTCATACTGACATATTGAGGTAATACTTCAGATATATTGGGTTAATAAGAAAAGTTACTACTTTCCCTTTTCTTTTTTAATGTGACTACTAAAAGATTTTAAATTATATGTGGGGCATGTATTATATTTCTGTTGGACAGTATTGGACTAGATTATTGAATTACATGGACTAGTAATTTTATCTTAAATTTTGGAGACTAAAACTATAGTTAGCTTTCTATTTTTTCAGGTTAGGACATTAAAAAAATTTTTGCCATTTATAGAACCCATTATTTCATGAAGTAAAGATATTTAAACTAAAGAAATTGGGAAGGCTTAATCACAGAATAAAGTTTGGTTTTCTAAATAAAACAAATAGAGCTTTATGAAAAAAATTACATTTCCTGATTTTTCCTTGACCTAATGAAAACTACATCATGGAATAGCACTAGTCCTTAAACCTTCAGTAACCACTGATACAGTCCAGACATGGAAGTGCATCTTACCACAGAGTCTAGCAAGGTGTTCTCATGCTTTCCCCAATACCAGTAGGAAGGATTTTTTTTTAAAGGTTTTATTTATTTATTTGACAGAGAGAGAGCACAAGCAGGGGAAGTGGCAGGCAGAGGGAGAGGGAGAAGCAGGCTCCCCGCTGAGCAGAGAGCCCGATGCGGGTGGAGCCCGGTGTGGGTTGAAACCCTGGGATCATGATCTGAGCTGAAGGCAGCCGCTTAACCGACTGAGCCACCCAGGCGCCCCTAGGAGGAAGGATATTACATCGGCAGTTTTACAGGCGGTTGAGTTATTTTTCATGTAGAATTAACTTTGATATGTTTATAGAACTAGACATTTTATACTTAGGAAATACTCTATTCACAGTTACCTATTTCTTATACCTTAGTTGTTTCAAAAGCTTGAAATGCCCTTTGCTGACAGCACAATTCTTTGAGCAGTCCAAAGAAGCTGGAAATGATCCTTTAAGATGTTTTGCATCTGAAATAATAGTAAGTATAGCTATTTAATCTGCCATAAAATCTGCTATAATTTAAAATGTTATCCTGCTATATTCTCATGTACTGCACATGGGCATGTAAATTGATACATTATTAATGTGATATGTATTTTTTGTAGAACATAGATAAAAGGATGGAAAATAAACAGCAATATTATTTGGGTAATGAAATCAACACCTTCCAGACTTTGCTTTTGTAGTCAGAAATAAATATATACATAGGTATAATTTTTTTAAAGATTCTATAGCATTATACATACTCCTTTGTAATGTACTTTGTTTCTCTTAGCATATTATGAATATTTTTACGTTGTCTTTTTGTTTTTGTTTAACTTGGACCATCTAGCTCTACGTTTTCTCCAATTTTTCAGCATTATAAAACAATTCCAACTTTCTTTTTTTAACTGTTAAGTCTGTGATAAGTATCCTTTTAACCAAATCTTTGCATATTTCTTTAGTTGTTTTCTTAAATTTCTAGAAGTGGAATTTCTGTGCCAAAGGATATTCTCACTTTTAAGACTTATGATAAATATTTTCAAAATAACTCCAGAAATAAGTAAATTTTATTTTAAAAGTAATTTGGCTTAATGCATCCAAGAGTATTTTTAAGTGTGTTGGGATTCTATATTAGGGAACTAATTTGAAATATGGAAAATATGTACTTGAGATTGATAGTCTTGAATTTCAGGTTAGAGCAGTCATTGTGGTTGTGGGTTTTCTTCAGCCATGTTCAGCTGTATAGGAAGAAAGTTGGATTTAACTAGGTCAGAGTTTGGAGAACTGTGTGAGTTCTACAAAGCAAGAGAGGGGGAAAGACATGTATGCAAGGAAGTGACTGTGATGGACAGTAGAATTTAAGCTGAGTAAGGAAGGAAGTTTGGACGTACTAAATGTGAGAGACAGTGGAAAAGATGATGGGATCACTGGATTGTAGTTCCCAGTGTGACTGACAAGTTGTTGGAGCTAGGTTACTAAAAGGAATGAGCTGAAAAGATTGGAGATTAAAGAACAGGATGCTTGAAATAATACTGTGGAAAAGTTCAGTTACTAATAACAATGCCTGGGGTATGACCATGGAGTGGGTGGGTGTTCTAAGGAGCGGGTGGAGACTGAAATCATTGGACTAGACAGTGAAGTACCTGAGAGTCCATGGTATTAGAAGTTCTTTGGTTGTACATTTAAGTCACACAATTATAAGAATAATGTCCAAAACCCAATTAATGGAGTGACCTTGGGGTAGATGTTGGATAGTCACATGAAATGAGTTTCAAAGCTGAGGGGTTCAGAGAGGATGGGGGAGAATGGTCTAAAAGCAGCAAGGAGAATAGGTATTTTACTTCCAGGCTTGGTATAGTGGATATGGGTGAAAAATAGCAACTCTTTGAGAGGTCTGCAGAGAAAATAGTTGTTTTCAGAAGAGTCAGATTTCTTTTAGAGCAAAAGAGGTAAGAGACAATTTCATGAAGAATGGATTTTGCTAATAACTGAGTTCCACAGGCCATACTTTGAAGGGTACCTGAGATCTGAGAAGAGGTAGGAGAAGGGTTTAGAAGAGGAGATGCCAGAAATTTAGGGGAACTAGATTCTGAGGATAAGAAATAATCTGGTAACTAATATAAATAGGGTTACATAGTTAATGGGGTTAATGCTGATGGTCAAGATAGTTGAGAAGAGGCTCTGAGTGATGTAGAGGGAGAAAAGGGGAGGGGTTTCCCAGGAGACTGGGGCCTCCTCATTGTTGCCAGTGTTAGCGTACAGCATAATCCCCTGGATATAGTATAAACATTACCTTATATGATAAATGTACCCTATTTTGAGAAGATAGATATGAAAATTGGTAACTGTTGCAGGATTTTAAGCCTGGGAGTGATGTAATTGTTTTGGATTCATCACATCAGTGGAGGTTGAATTTAACCAAGATAAGATTAGAAATAGGGAGATCCTTAGGTGTGTTTGGGAGTTAAGTGAGAAATAATGGGATCCTTGAAATGGTTGTAGAGATGAAGAGGAGAGAGCAAAATAAAAAATTTGGTCATTAATTGGATTTAGAAAATTTAAAAAGTTGATTCATGGATGAAGTTTTATGCTTGGGTAACTGGGCAGATGATTGAGATAGAGAATACAGGGCAAGGAACAGGGTGTTTTGTGCTTTAAAAACATTTTTTATTAAGATAATTTTAAAAATCCAGAAAAGTAGAAAGAACAATATAACGTAACCTCATGTACCCATTACCCAGCTTTAACAATTTTGACATTTTGCCAATCTTTTTTTACTGTAGTATTTTATAGCAAGTCCTAGACCTATCATCCATAAGTCTTCAAGTACGCTTCTCTAATTAGTAAGGACTTCTAAAAATAGCCACAATTCATTATGACATCTAACAAGATTAACAGTAATTTCTTTTTTTTTTTTTAAAGATTTTTATTTATTTGACAGAGATAGACACAGCGAAAGCAGGAACACAAGCAGAGGGAGTGGGAGCGGGAGAAGGAGACTTCCCACGGAGCAGGAAGCCCGATGTGGGGCTCCATCCCAGGACCCTGGGCTCATGACCTGAGCCGAAGGCAGACGCTTAACAACTGAGCCACCCAGGCACCCCTTAACAGTAATTTCTTAATATATATTTAATTCCCAGAGAGCAGGTTTTGAAGGGGAAAATTTTGAATGGTGATCAAATTTTGATGAGATCATCTAAAGAGGTAGTTAAGTGTGAGAAAAGAAAAGGGCATAGGACTGAACCCTACAGAGTACCAACACTTAAGATAAGCCTACCAAAGAGACCAAGAAAGAAGGGTCACAGAGGTGGTACAGATATCACAGAAACTGGGGTAGTAGAGTTTAAGGAAGAAAAAAGTGATTGGTCATGTTACATGTAGCCTGTAAAGTAACAGTTGAAAAGCATCAATTGGATTTAGAGAGATGGCATTGATAATTTTTTTTTTTTTTTTTAAAGATTTTATTTATTTATTTGGCAGAGAGAGACACAGTGAGAGAGGGAACACAAGCAGGGGAAGTGGGAGAGGGAGAAGCAGGCTTCCTGCAGAGGATGGAGCCTGATGCGGGGCTTGATCCCAGGACCCTGGGATCATGACCTGAGCCGAAGGCAGACGCTTAACGACTGAGCCACCCAGGCGCCCCAGGCATTGATAATCTTAGCAAGAACAGTTTAAGTGGAGTGTTGGAGACAAAAAACAGTGGAGTGGTTAAAGGAGTGCATGAACAATGAGAAAAAGATGCCAACTAGTATAAGGTGTTCTTCACAACAGGATAAGAAAGAAGAGTAGTGGGAAGACATGGCCCTGAGGTAGGAAGGTAATGGGGGAGATAGGGAGTCTTGAGCATGTATATTTATAGACTGAAGGGGTGGGAACCATTAGAGAGGAAAAGAGAAGTGTTCTATGGGATAACTGAAATAATGTGGCTCGAGAGCACACAGCTGAGCACAGGATCAAGGACACCTAGAGGAGGTAAGAATGGGTATGCATGCAGGGAAATTTGTAGCAGGAATGGAATATTAAAATTGAAGGGAATCAAACTCACTGGCTTCAGATTTCTAGGTGAAGGAGATCTCTTAAGAATCTAAGAATTAGGGCGCCCGGGTGGCTCAGTCGGTTAAGCGTCTGCCTTCAGCTCAGGTCATGATCCTGGAGTCCCAGGATCGAGTCCCGCATTGGGCTCCCTGTTCAGCGGGGAGTCTACTTCTCCCTCTGCCCCTCACCCTGCTCGTGTTCTCTCTCCTACTCTCTCTGTCTCTCTCTCAAATAAATAAATAAAATCTTAAAAAAAAAAGAATCTAAGAATTAGAAATGGGGCTTCAAGGAATTGGTAAGGGTTTGGAATACTGAAGGGAAAGGAAATAGATGGTAGAAGACCATAAAAGCATTAGTCAGTAGTCTGAGCATTCAACTGTGGTTGGAGACCACAACTATAGTGGTAACAGTTTGTATTTGTGTATGATTTTTCGCCAGCAGTACTCAACTGCCTGGGTATAGAAGTAGAGAAGGTGGATTGTAGTTATTTTCCCAAGCTGGCATTTTATCGGGTAGATGGAGCTGAAGAAAATATAGGGTGTAGGTAGTTCAACTAACCAATAATGTGTTGGTTGGACAGGGAAAGAAGGGGAGTTAGGAGGGGACAGACAGGTAGGTTAGATGAAGGGATCCCAGAACTAGAGAAGTCAGAGGTAGAAAAGAAGTTAAAGTCACAAAATGAGATGTTGGGGTTTAGGTATCTAATGTAGAATAGCTGCAAATGCTGCGATTATGTGCTGAAATGAATTAGAAATTAAGGTCATTGGAATTCAGAAATCAAGAGCCCTGAGGCTGGCCTATTAGAGGAGTTATCTACATGAACATTGAATTTTTTCCCATATGGTAGCAGGAGTTGGATAGAGAAAATGATTGTGAACAGGTACCAGAGTCTTCAGTGAATGTGAGGCAATGACCTGGCAGTCAGCATATGCCAGAGATAGGACAGATAAAGGGCAGTATGGCATCTGCCTCAAAGGAAAATGTGCTTTTGCTTGAGAGTGCAGGAAGAACCAAGATAATACCCAGGCTCTACCCATACCACCCTTCCCCACTGCTGCCTCCCTGACTGTGCTGTGGAAGAGATGTGAGAGGATGAGCAGCTTGCACCAGAAATCAAGTCAGGTTTAATTACAGCAGTGAGATAGAGCAAGTATCTTATGAAGAGGTTGAGGGTGTAGGGAAGAGGTCGTAAGACCTCAGCGGAAGGATCATTGTAAGTAGAGACAGAATGAGGAAGCACAAAGCAGTCAAGTAGAGGTGAGCTCTTTTTTTGCCACTTGCTGTGCCAACCACATGCACCCCTGTACCCCTCATAGCCATTCTTTGCAAAATTGAAAAAATCAAGGACTTTCTGCTCATGGCCAGGCGGAAGGATGCCAAATCCATCAAGAAAAATAAAGGATAATGGTGAAGTTAAAAGTTCGATGCAGCAGAGACCTAGTATACACCTTGGTCATCACACACAAAGAAGGCAGAGAAACTAAAGCAGCCCCTGCCCTCAGTTTTGGCAGTGAAGGAGCTGAAATGAACCTGGCACACTGATTTGAACTGTATTAAAATTTTAAAAATTAAAAAAAAAAAAAAATAGAGGTGAAATCAGGGTAGGAGATGAAGTGAGGAGATGCCTTCTGTTCTATGCTGGAGAAGTTCAGGTAAGTGTGGCATGCTTGAGATTGATAGCCTTAACTATCCCTCCTTTGGCAGAAGTTATTTTGATATAGAACTGCTTGAATGTCCCAAGGGTTTCACCACAGAAACATGCCTAAAAGGGCCAAGGCTGCCATGAGAAATTATGGAGTGGCAGGTACATCCTGGGTATGAGCAAGACTGCTGGAGGGTGTGTGGGTAGATAGTGAAGGCCCTAATTTGGACACAGGTGGACTCCATGTATCCTAAAGCAGCACTGAAGAATCTGGTTATATGTAATGATTTTTTAAAAGGCTAATCTTACTCTGGGGAAAAAAAAAATATATCTAGTATTGGCCGAATGAAGAAATGGAGCTTCATGATTAAGAGGACATTTAGAATCCAAGTACAGTAAACTTGTTGTCTTATAGCTATAACAGGAATGCGTGGCTTTGAAAATCAGTATGCAAGTATATATTTAGCATCTGGTAGCTGAATAGCAGTCTCTTGTGACTGAGGATGATTTCCCATCGTTCTTTTTTGTGTTCTGAAATGACTAATGGAGCCATCTGGGATCAGCAGATTTTACTTCCCTGAAGGCTGGAAAAGTTTTATTTGACTTTATAATTCCCCACAATGTCAGGCACAGTGCCTGACATTCAAGTATTTATTAAAATAAATGAGTGAATATGTGGAAGGTCAGTATTCTGATTTAGCTGCTTTTGTCATTCCCTTTGTATATAGTAGTTTGTTGTAACCTTTTCTTATACTCTTTTTGTGAACCTTCTCAATAAATATTTGACATAGACATTATATCATTCTCTAGATAGGGAGATTGAGGCTTTAGAGAAGTTAGGTAACTTGTCCAGTATCTCACAGCTAATAAGTGGTAAAGCCAAAATTCAAATCAATTCCATTGGACTCTGAAGACCAGATGCTTTCTAGTATACTATAGTTAGAAAAAACATAAGAGGCATAGGAGTGGCCTTATGTTTCCTGAGTGTCTCTTTTTCTCTCTTCTTCCCTCCTTAAAAAAAAAGATAAAACCGTAGTCCTGTCCACTCATGCTTTTTCTCTTATGACACAAGAACCCTTACGACCTGAGATAGCAGCACTGTTTTCCAAAGCCTCTGGTGCCACTGACCAGTATTCCTCCTGCCCACTCTGTATCTAGGAAGACAGTGGTCAGTGGAGCACTGCTCCTAGAGTATTCTTTATCTGAGTAGTTAGTTTACTATCATTTCATGATATTTGTATGTCTCACATTTTTAGATTGTTTTCAAATACCTCTGAAGCACTTTTTAAAAAAAAGTTGTGATAAAATATATATAACATAAAATTTACTATTTTAACCATTTTTAAGGGTACAGTTCAGTGGCATTAAATACATTCACATTGTCATGCAGCTGTCACCACCATCCATCTCTAAAATTTTTTCATCTTTCCACCCGGTTCCCTCAGGTTGTTGGCGAATTTATCTCCTTGAAGCTATAGATTGAGGTCCCCATTTTCTTGTTGGCTATTTGGTCAGGGACCATTTTCAGCTCCTAGAGGCTGTCTGTAGTTCCTTGCCCTACAGCCCTCTCTTGTAGGCCCTCTCATTACATGGCAGCTTAGTTCTTTAATGCCTACAGAGGTGAGTTTCTGACTCTGAAGAAGGGCTTGGCCCCTTTTTAAAAGTCTTCTACCTGCTTAAGTCAGGCCCACCAAAGATAGTCACCATTCTGAATGACCCCAGTCAACTGATTTGGTACCTTAAATACATCTGCAAAAATCCTTTCACTTTTGTCATGACATAATCTCATCATGGGGTGACATCTTGCCATACTTTGTTGGTTAGAAGCAAGTCCAACAGGTCCCACTGACACTCAGGGGAGGGGATTATACAGGATGTGAATATGGCTGGGGAGGATGGGAAGAACATAATAGAGCCTGCCTGCTATAGCTTACTTTTTTATCTGTTTCACAGGGCTTTTTATCAGCAATTGGACATCCTTTTCCCAAAATGATTTTTAATCATGGAAGGAAAAAGAGGACTTGGGACTATCTTGAATTTGAGGAAGAAGAAGACAAACAGTTAGCAGACTCTATGGCTTCTCTGGCCTATCTGGTATTTGTACAGGGCATCAGTATTGATCAGCTTCCAATGGTCTTAAGGTAGGAATTAATGTTTGGTTTCTTCATGTAATTCTAAAAGGAGTATCCAACTCAATCTAATTTCCAGTATATGTTTATTAATGTACTAATACATTTTAAATGAAGTATAAACAAAAGCTATTTTTATTAATATTACTGCCTATCATCTATTAAAGCCAGTAGTACTCAAAGAGTGAAAAGGTGTTGGGGGGGGAGGGTAGGGTTGAAACAGACATAATCATGGGGACAAGACTCAAAGTGTGAAGCCAAACCGTTGGGCTTGGTTTTGAAGCTGTTGGGATCATCCTGGTTTATAAGGGAGGGAACTAGTCAGTTACCTATGGAGTGGTCTAAATTGCCATCTTCTTTTAACTGTATTACTCATGTAATCCTGAGTATTTATATATCCAACCTCAGTCCCTTTTAATCCAGCTCTTTCAAAACACTAAGAGTAGTCCCTAATGAAAACCCTTCAGTGGCTATTTATTGCTTTAAAGTCTAAAAATCTTCACATGAGACAAGCTTATGCATAATCTGGTCCCTGCTTGATTGTCCTGGTTCACCTTCTACACCTTTTGTCTTGTTTACTATGCTCCAGTAACACAGACCTTTTTTTGGTTTCTTATTCAAATGTGTCATGAACCTTTCTGCTATAGGGCCTTTGTATATGCTTAGACCATCTCTAACCTTAAATATCACTTTATGAGGAAGGTCTTCTCTCATCACCCAACTGTTGTAATTATCTTAACCTTGTCCTCCTTTTTCCATAAAGTTTATCAAAATTATTTTTTAAATCAATATAATTTTATAATGTAATACCTTTTGGACTTTAATATCCATGATAATAAGGATTACGTGCTTGCTTGTCTTGCAGGCCATAGGTGTATCTCTTTGTGTGCATTTATATATTTATGTATGAATATACCTGGGGATATATTTCTATGTAAATACTGCAATAATGGTTACGACTTTCATGTTCACCATGTATTAAACAATATGCAGACAGCTTTGTATGCATTATCTAATCTTTACAATACTATGAAATAGAGCATTCTCATTTTACAGATGAAAATAACAGGCTTAGACAAGTTAGGATACCAGTCAGTACCATACAACTTAACTAGTGGGATAGGTAGATTCAAACCGTTCTGAGTAGGTGGTGGTGGTATAGTGGTTAGCACAGCTGCCTTCCAGACAGTTCCATCTGACCCTAGAGCCTGTACTCTTCATCATACTACCACCAGAACGACTTAGGTACGTATGTTGGTTTGCTAAGGCTGCCATAATAAAAGGCCACAAACTGGATAGTTTTAAAATAACAGAAATTTTTTGTCTCAGAGTTCTGGAGGATAGAAGTCCAAGGTCAGGGTGTGGGCAGGATTGGTTCTTTCGGAGGGCTCCGAGGGAGGATCTGTTTCATGCCTCTCCCCTGTTTGCTGGTGGTTTGCTGGCAATCCTTGATGTTTCTTCGCTTGGAGATCTATCACTCCATTCTGCCTTCATGTTCATATGGCATTCTCTCTGTCTATGTCTCTGTCCACATTTCCCTTTATTATAAGGACACCAGTTGTACCAGATTAGGGCTCACACTAATGACTTCACTTTATCTCCAGGGTGGGGAGGTTCTTGTTCATCCCAATTTAAAAAAAATAAATAAGGTGGCCCTATCTCCAAATAACGTCATATGCTGAGGTTCTTTCTAGAGGTTAGGATTCCAATATTTCTTTTTAGAGGGGGGCACAATTCAACCTGTAACAGTGTTTATGTATATAAAATTTCTAAAAATGTACGTGTATGTGATGATATATACATATATATATATATGTTGTCTATTTTAGCCCATCGTACCTTTTGCAATTTAATATGGGGCATATTGAAGTCTTTTTGCAAAGGTAAGATCATTTAGATGGCATCTCAGAATTAAATAGTGATATTAAAGTAGTTCTTGTTAAGAGTGGGGGAGACTACCTTCTCTTTGCCAGACCCTAATTAATTGGTTATTTTATAAAACAGTGATGTAAACGTGAGACAAAAATGAGTCAAAGAGGTTTTACAACAAAAAAATCTCTTTTAAATATTAAAATACTGTCTTCTAAGGTAATTTCCAGTCATATGCTTCTGAGGTTTCTTCTCTTATTTTAAAAGTTGGTAGATTAAAACACCTCTCTCCCACTGCAGCCTCCTTAATCTAAGAAGAGGTGGTCAGTAAAAGAAATTTATCCATGTTTTTGCTTCATGGACACAATCTGAACTGCATCGAAAGGAAGGAGGTGCCTTGACCCCACCTTTTTATAACTTAGATTATTAGATTATTGACAGTGATTATATCCAATAACTTTTCTTATTTGAGGCATTAAGAATACAAGTCTTTCTCTTTAAAAAAATTACAAAGTGACAAATATGTATAATTCTTCCAGATAGATATTTAAGAATTTTGCAAAACTCTATACGCTTTGTGTTTTCTTGTAACATGTTTAAATTATCTCTTGCGATCAATCAGGACCTTTCAGTAGTATCCTATAGGAACATTAGTGACAGTTTATCAATCCCATCTCTTCCCAGGTGAAGGAAGATTTGTAACATGGCAAATGTCCAAAGCCTCGGCCTACAAGGCAGGAATTTCCAAGGGTCTCCTGGCACGAGTAGTTATTAACTCTGTAAATTTATTGTATTATGTATGTCTTAATGATTTTACATTCTTTTTAGTCTCTGTTATATTCATACAATGAGAATATGTATTGATTTGAATCTTAAGTTCTATATTCTTAAGATTTCCAAACTATTTAGTCATTAAACAAAAACAACAGTTTTAACTCCTTGCATGGTTAGAATACAAACTTAGGCCTTAGATAAAATTTTTTGCCACAGAGCTTAAATATTTACTTAACAAAGATATACACCTTTAAAAAAATATTATCATAAATGGAAAGCATTTACTTCTTGTATAAAAAGAATGGGAAAGAGTTTACAGATTAATCAACTGGAATACATAGTATATCATGTATAATTGGTTTCTTAGCACTTGCTGTTGAAGATCTATTGATTTGTTACTATGAAAGAAGCCCTGAGAGGGCAGATTTTGGTCAGATTCAGATGTCAGTAACCAAGTCAAAAGACAGATCAAACATGGATTAAGAATTTTGACTAAGTTCTTCAACAGAATTTTTCCTTAATGATATATATTTTTAAAGTCTTTAAATTTCAATTTTTGCTTTATTTTTCCTAAAATGAAGAATCATTCTAAAGCAGTTTAGAAAACCATGTTGAGGGGCGCCTGGGTGGCTCAGTTGTTAAGTGTCTGCCTTCGGCTCAGGTCATGATCCCAGGGTCCTGGGATCGAGCCCCGCATCGGGCTCCCTGCTCTGCGGGAAGCCTGCTTCTCTCCCTCTCCCACTCCCCCTGCTTGTGCTCCTGCTCTCGCTCTCTCTCTCTCTGTCAAATAAATAAAATCTTTAAAAAAAAGAAAAGAAAGCCATGTTGATAAATTTTAATATTCTCTTCCAGAACAGAAGAGTCTGTTTTCTCCAAAGGAGTGGTAAGATTCATTTGCGCCCATTGTAATTTACACACAGCCATTGTCAACAAATACAGCTGTTGATTTCGCTATATCTGTATCTCTGCATATATTTTAATCTGTAGGATCTGTTGGAGAATGGTTTATTGAGAATAGAAGACAACGGTCTACTTCACCAGTACTTAGAAATCAAGAGCTTTCTTACTGTACCTCAGGTAAGTAAAATGTGTATTCTAATTTTGACATAGCCCCTTTCCTATTTTGAACTTAAGTAAAGGTCTTTTCAGACTCCTCTCCTACTTTTTCTCCATATCCTTTGAAAACTCTAGTCCCATGTGTCCAGTAAAACTTGCTGTGATGATGGAAGTGTTCTAGCTCTGATCAGTATGAAGGCCACTAGCCACACTGAGCACTTGAAATGTGGCTAAAGTTGATTAAGGAACTGAATTTTTAATTTAATTTAAATTAATTTAAACTTAAATAGCTATATGTGGCTAATGGCTATCATAGTTGATAGCATAACACTTAGTGGAAAAACATAATTTTCTTCTTTGGCACTTTGTTTCTGTAGGGACCTTGGAAATGAAACTCCTTTACTCATAAACTCAAGTCCTGAGGACTCCATCAAGGGGTGCATGGACTCATTACTAGAAAGACATTTTGTTTTTTCCTCCTGTGATTTATTTTACTTTGTACTATTTGTTAGTTATAATAGCCAGGTAGGTCTTAAGATATTGATGTAGAAACATGTTTTTCCACTGTTTAAATAGAAGAACATGGCTATTGTTACTAAATTAACACTGATTGTTTTTTAATGAATGGATTATATTTTCACATGTCTAATTTCATTTTTTGCCACTCTAGACAAAATTGTAAATTACAATTGACTTCTAAATTTACGCTCTGTAACACCCCTCAGTTTTAATTACAAAATGGATTGAACTTAGTTTCCTTAGATGTAAGAGTGGAATGAAAGGCTCGGGGAGTGGCACCTGGGTGGCTCAATCAGTTAAGCATCTGCCTTTAGCTCAGGTCATGATCTCAGGCTCCTGGGATGGAGCCCTCGCATCTTGTTCCCTGCTCAGTGGGGAGTCTGCTTGTCCCTCTCCTGCTGCCCCCCCCCACCCCCAACCCCTGCTCATGTTCCTCTCTCTCTCTCAAATAAAATCTTTAAAAAAAAAATAAAGAGGCTCAGGGAAAAATTTACTTAATTTTTATATCTCCTACCTTCACTTCTCTGAAATTTTAGTACCCACCATTGATAATATAGTTGTCTATTGTCAGTGTAATCTATTAATGTCTGAATTTTTTTTTTTTAATTTCCAGGGCTTAGTCAAAGTAATGACACTTTGCCCCATTGAGACATTGGTATGTAAATGTTTTGGGACTAAATAATAATGAATTACAGTGAGAAATTTTAATGAATAGTTTATAATTGATTCTTGAACAGCACAGGGATTAGGGGTGCTAACCTCCAGCACAGTCGAAAAGCCATGTATAACTTTTGACTCCCTAAAAACTTAACTACTAATAGCCTCCTACTGACCAGAAACCTTACTGATAACAAGAGTTGATTAACATATAGTTTGTATGTTATATGTATTATATACTATATGCATGCACTAAAGTAAGCTAGAGAAAAGAAAATGTTAAGAAAATTATAAGGGGCGCCTGGGTGGCTCAGTTGGTTAAGCGACTGCCTTCAGCTCAGGTCATGATCCTGGAGTCCCGGGATCGAGTCCCACATCAGGCTCCCTGCTCAGCAGGGAGTCTGCTTCTCCCTCTGACCCTCCTCCCTCTCATGCTCTCTGTCTCTCATTCTCTCTCTCGCAAATAAATAAAATCTTAAAAAAAAAAAAAAAGTAAAAAAAAAAATTATAAGAAAAAAACATTTACAGTATTACACTTTATCAAAAAAATCTGCTCATAAGTGGACCTGCACATTTGAGACTCCTCGTGTTCAAGAGTCAACTATAATCTCCACTTTATGTAACAATATTATTTGTTTTATTTTAGAGGAAAAAGAGTTTAGCTATGCTTCAACTGTATATTAACAAGTTGGATTCACAAGGCAAATATACGTTATTTAGGTAGGTATCAGGAATGGTTGTCAAGTGTGTAGTTGATTAAAAACCAGATTAATGCCATTTAATTATTCCAGGTTATAGTATTTAAGTATGTTTTACATGTAAGTCAACTCTACTTGGAAGCCTTATTATAATAAATTTTTTTATCCCTATAGGTAGAGAAGGGTTAGTCAAATATTATGGATACATATTATATGAATAATAGTATTTCAGTTCAACTAATTGAAATATTCTAAAATTAAAAGACTAGAGAGAGATTAAATAAGAGATTGATAAGGCTCCTGCTAGAACTTTACATGTCAATAATCTCCATTATTCACTGTTGAAATTAATTGCTCTGGAGTTATAACTTTGATAGGCTATTCACTGTAAGTTAATAGTAGAGATTATTAATAGTGCTGTTTAAGGGGAAAAAGATTCTAGCAACTTTCCAAGTTAAAGAGCAGCAGACTTTTGTATAAAGGGCCAAATAGCAAATACACATTTATGTATCACACGGTCTCTGTTGCAACTACTCAACTTTGTCTCTTTAGTGGGGGGTGGATGTGTTCCAGTAAAAGAAAACAGGCACCAGGCTGAATTTGGCCTGTTGACCTAGTTTGTTGACATACCTGGTAGTAAATAAAAATGAGTTAAAAATAGATTTGGGCAATGTCAATGTGCCAAGAAGTCTTTTTTGAGGATTGGCCAATACTAGCACCCTTGATCCCATCTTCACTTCTATTGATAAGACTTAGACCAGGTTTATGAAATTTTAATTTGATGCTTAGGTCTTATACCAGCTTTCCTGTTCTTATCTACCTATATCCCTACCAAGAAATCCCCCTTTCTTCTTAAGCCATTCATACTGAGTTTCCTTTTTTTGTAATTAAGTTAGTCTAACAAGACTAGTCTACTTTCACAGGGAGTAATTCTGGGAGTTTTTAGGCTATTATATACTAGTCCCCATTTTTGCCATGTCAAGTCATTGCAACTATATGCACAAAAGATTCACATTAGGTTTAATAGAAATTTCTTGTTGGAAAGATCCAGTTAAAATAGAATTTGCCGGGGGCGCCTGGGTGGCTCAGTCGTTAAGCGGCTGCCTTCAGCTCAGGTCATGATCCCAGGGTCCTGGGATCAAGCCCCGCATCGGGCTCCCTGCTCCGCGGGAAGCCTGCTTCTCCCTCTCCGACTCCCCCTGCTTGTGTTCCCTCTCGTGCTGTGTCTCTCTCTGTCAAATAAATAAAATCTTAAAAAAAAAAAAAAAGAATTTGCCGGTTACAGCAAGAACCCACAAGTGACTTGATAATTGGTTGACACATTGCTGTCTTCACTGATTGTTGTATTTCTAGAAATAATACATGGCCCATTTGAATTTGTAAAATTTTCATCATCATTTAAATATAATGCAGTTGAGGATAAGTTCAAATGTATTGTAATTTTGCTTTTAAGGTGCTTATTGAATACAAGTAATCATTCAGGTGTGGAGGCTTTCATTATTCAGAATATCAAAAATCAAATTGATGTGTCATTAAAGGTAAGAGCATAGCTAAGGTGTTGATTATCTTTTTTATTTTGTAGGATATATTCATTCATTTGTGGAATACATTAATGTGGACTTTACCCTATGGACTTTTTCTATATCTAGTGTTAGGGCATATTTATTCACCATTTCTGTTTTTTAAAAACCTGAATTTTGAAATTTTGTTAACTATATATTTAAATAGTATTAATTCTTTGAGCTGAGAATATGACTTTGTTTTGCTCTATACTTCTGAAATATTAATGGAAACTTAAGTCTACTCTGTTTATGAATAGTCAGTAATTCTATATTGAAAACAGAAAGAATATATCAATGTTTTCAACTGGCATTTTGTTCCCAGTGTCTACAAAAAGTGTGAAAGAATGGAAATGAAAGTTTAAAAAATATATTTTAAATGTGTAATGTTTATTTTTATAGTATGAAGGTATTAGAAAAACACATGAATTAATCAACTGTTATTTAAAACCTTTCCCAATTTTTATTTTGCTTTTCAGAGAACACATAACAACAAATG
Organism: Leptonychotes weddellii; assembly: GCF_054177405.1. NCBI lineage: Eukaryota > Metazoa > Chordata > Mammalia > Carnivora > Phocidae > Leptonychotes > Leptonychotes weddellii. Next base: position 71,244,667 of record NC_138372.1, on the reverse strand, counting down.
GTTTACAGGCCCACAGCTGATCTCACTTCTAGATTTGGTACTCTTTCTCCCAGAGGGTGCTGAAACAGATTTACTCCAAAACTCAGATAGGTAAGGTGACCATTACTAAGGTTCACATAGTAAATTCACAATAAAATGTGGAACCCCTTGCTTAGGAAACCTGAACAAATAAGATGTATTTTCCTGTTACATTCTGATCTATGGCTAATTCATAAAATTACATAAAGATTTTCATATTTAGGTAATTAGATACTGTGTAAAAACGAAATTAAAAATTCCTTTCCAAAATTATGACCAACAGGATGATTTTATACCTATGATGTGCCCTGCGTTCCAATACACAACTCATAGGGATTTGCAACTATAGCATTTAGTCACTATAGTGACTAAAAACTAAGAATTTCATATATATAACTTATATAAAAGACATGTGGTTTGGGTTTTATTGTTTTGTTTTCTAGGACAACATGTAATTTTATTTTCAGTCTGCTAGCATGGATGATGAGAAGTGGTTGTAAGCTTATAAAAGGAGTCTTAAAATTCAGGCAGTAAGGGATGTTATTCTCAAGTATTAAAGTTAAGGCTCCCTCAGGGGAAAAGAATAGTAATTTTCACAATTGTATTTTGTGAACTTGGAGAACAAGAGTGATAATTACTACTCCAAAAGATGTGTTAAGGGGAATAATTTCTAATGGCAAACATAATTGTAAAAATATGCCCTAGGTTTTAACTTATTTTATTCATTGAAATTGCTGATTATATAAAACCGTACTGTAACAAATTATATATTTTTAATTAACAGGATAATGGCTTCATTAAATTTATTGAGATATTTGGTTATCAAAGATAATGAGAAAGACAATCAAGTAAGTGAGGTTTTTTTTTTTAAAGAAACAGTATATTCAAAATGCATGAGCCAATATTATCTTACCCAACAACAAAGGCTAGGAGAAGTACCAGCAGTTATTCTAAAACCTGAAGTTACTCTAATTCCCAGGAGCCCTTACCACCCCACACCCAGCTTCCCTTTCCTTTTCCTATTGAACCTCTGCTATCTTGCTGCAAGCATTGCTTAGCCCTGTCAGGAAGATACGTTGCAGGTCCTGAGTTAACTAAATTTTTGGAGTGTGCATATGTTTGGGTGTCTTGTTCAGTTGCCTCCACCTATAGGTCATGATTTAAGTCTAAGCTGTCTAAAATAAAACCATCTGATAATTTGATAGCCCCTCACCAGATATGACTAATTGAAGCATTTTTTTTAGATTTTAGACTTTAGATTTTATCTAAAAAAAAAAGATACTCCACCGAGTAAGCCACCCAGGCACCCCCTACCAGTACCTATTTTTGACCTGTTAAGCATGCTGAGAGCTGAACTAGTCAGATGAAAAGCTGAGAAGCAATCAGAAAGGTATATAGGAAAATTAAGAACGGATCATTCAAATACAAAACAAAGTGATTCATAATTGAATAATAATCCATTTCTTTTCCTACTATTTTGGGTTGCTGTCAGCTGACTCATTCTTTTCAGAAGTCATTCATTCCCCTTTTCACCCTATATCCCTTCACCCTTTTATCTCTCTGCATAAGTTATAGGCATCTTCTCTCACACTTCAGCTTCACAAAACTTTTCTTGAACCTCCATCTCTCTTGGTAAAACCAACTTAGTTTTTATACCTAGTGTTCTATTTGGTAGGTATCTTTATTTATTTATTTTGCTAGGTATCTTTAAATGTTAGTTGTTTTGAATTACAGTAATTTATTCTAATACACAGCCCGTAATAATTTTTATCCCTTACTTTCTGTCCTGTCTACTCATATACTTTCCCATCTGCCCGCTTACCTATTTTTGTCCTAAATTGATATTGTAATATGTTGAATGAAAGCAGGGTCAAGGGAAACCATGGGAGATTGTAAAGGCCACAAGTATCAGGAATTTTTAAAAACTGAATTATATAATGTATGCAGATTTGCTTTTAGGAAAAAAGCTGTAAGTATCTGGCATATATATACACATACATATAATTCCATATAATCCATGTTTTGGGTTTTCATTTATTGAAACATATGCCTTGTGTATTATTTCCTTCTTTTATTTCTTCATTATCATGGTTGACTGTATCTTTTGCGAGGTCCCAGTCTGTTCTGGCAATAAATTTCACTGTTTTTAGAACTGTGTAGTCTTCCTTTTTTGAGATAGGCTACAGTGCATTTTGAATTATATAGGTAAGCTTTAGAACTGAAAAAACTTTCGTTACTACATAAGTGATTCTACTTGGGAAAAATTAAAAGCAAACATTTGTGAAAACTTCACATTTTTATTTTTATCCTTCTATTTTTTTAATTCTTAAGTTACTTTTTCTAGACATTGAAGATAAATCTTAAAATGTTTTTCTTTGTAGTATTTTTTAAGTATCTAGTAACCTTATTATAAGAGAAAATATTCTTACTTCCATAGCTTTTACACTCCTACATGCTTCTAAAATTATTACAGTTCATCATATGAAAGATTTGTGGAATTATGCCGAACAGAGTGCACAACAGATTTTCTGTAACCTAATTTTTCCACGATTTTATTGCCTTAAAATCTTTAAAAACAAAAACAAGGGGCGCCTGAGTGGATCAGTCAGTTAAGCATCTGCCTTCAGCTCAGGTCATGATCTCGAAGTCTTAGGACTAAACCCCACGTCCGGCTCCCTGCTCAGGGGGGCGTCTGCTTCTCCCTTTGCCTGCTGCCCTCCCTCCCCTGCCCGTGCTCTCTCTCTCAAATAAATAAAATATTTAGTAGCCATATCTGAATATTTAAAATGTGAATCAAAAAAATTTAATTAAAAATTCAGTTTCTCATTGGCATTGGATGGGGCCATTTTAGATCATTGTATCTTAACATACAGTCCTAATCAAAATCACCTGGGTATTTGTTCCTTTATACATATAAATGTAAATTCCTGGGTTTAGCCCTAAATCTACTCAGTCACCAAGTAAAGCACAGAAATCTACATTTTTAATTAGCACATTGAAGTTTGAGAACCTTTATATAATTATGAATTATGAATAAAATCAATTTTATGAGATGTTTGTATACATGATAAAAGATATTAACTATTTAAAACTGAATAATCAAAAGTTGATTACAAAACAGGTTTTCAACTGGTCAACTTCTAGTTAAGGATAATTGGGTTCCTAAGTTTCCCTTTTACCTAAGATATTTTTTTTGTAAAGAGTACCTGGGTGGCTCAGTTGTTAAGCATCTGCCTTCGGCTCAGGTCATGATCCCAGGGCCTTGGGATCGAGCCCCACATCAGGCTCCCCGCTCTGCGGGAAGCCTGCTTCTCCCTCTCCCACTCCCCGTTTGTGTTCCCTCTCTCGCTGTGTCTCTGTCAAATAAATAAAATCTTTAAAAAAAAAAAAAAAAGTACCTGGAAACTTAATTCTTCTACTCAGTTTTTTCTTTCCTCTTCTGTCTCCTCTCTCACTCTCCATTTCTCCTTCTTTCTCCCCTACCTCCAGCCCCTCCCCTCTCATTTCCCTTTCTTCCTAATAAAATTAAGACTTTATGACTCTCCTTTAAGTACTATAGGAGGAAATGCTCTTGGAATAAAAACTTATAATATGGATGACAGAAAAAACCTAAGCTATCTTAGGCAGGTAAAATCTCTGTCTACATTGATCACCAGAAAGTTCATTAACAACTTTGTGTTAGAAATGTTTCCATCGGGGCGCCTGGGTGGCTCAGTTGGTTAAGTGTCTGCCTTTTTGGCTCAGGTCGTGATCTCAGGGTCCTGGGATCAAGCCCCACATTGAGCTCCCTGCTCAGCGAGGAGTCTGCTTCTCCCTCTCCCTCTCGCTTTTGCTCCCTCAAAAAATAAGATCTTTTAAAAAAAATGTTTCTATCAATAGGGAAGGGAAGGAATCCTCTAGAACAAGATCTGTGACAAGGATATCAATTGAAAGGTCATGAGTTAAAGGAATATATAATGTAGTCATTGTAGCGATGGTTTTTACAGGAAAAGAAATGTCTCATCATTAAGGATTATTCTCAAATAATTTTCTCATGAATAAAACTTGTGAGTTACAGATCTCAAAAATCAGGAGCTGTCCAAATGGTGTATTAATGAGTACACTGTCCAGAGTACATTTTTGTTTGTATTGGTATTCACATAAAATAACTAGATGTAATAATGAACGTATTTATTAAATAGGAAACTATCTTGGAAGGCAAGGATTAGATTTTATTTTTGTTTCTCCAACTCTCAACGTGTGTTTAATAATAGTAGGCAATCAAGAAATGTTGAACCAAATAACTAATTCTTTCATTAATTCTTCTGAACAGACTGGATTATGGACAGAACTTGGAAAGATTGAGAATAATTTCTTAAAGCCACTCCATACAGGACTTAATATGTCAAAAGCACATTATGAAGCAGAAATTAAAAATAGCCAAGAAAATAGCCAAGGTTGGTAATGTGCAATTTCATTTTTGGTTAGGTCTAAAAATTAGTCAAATTTTAGAACTGTCAGTTATATTCAAAATAAAGAACTTTTTCAAATCTCATACTTGTTTATTTTCTAACATGGAACCATGACAGCTAAGTCATTTTATTTATAATTAAAATGATTTTTAGCAGATCTGTAAGCCAGTTAACCCTGAAATTGGGTTAACAAAGATTTAAACCAAATTGAAGCATATTCTGGTTTAAAACCAGATTAAAATCAAATTCTGATTAAGAATATAATTGTATTACAAGTATTTCTGTTTGGATATTACACTAACTTGGGTATGGCTCTGTCCATCCTCACCCTCAAGTAAATCTGTACAAATTACGAAAAAGAATCTTAGATCCAGAATTACTTTTTAAAGTCAGCAAGCAATTCTATAATAATCTGCTGCTCTTTTCTGTATAGCTATGGAGTATTTCTTACAGGCATTACTAGAAATTTTTTTTTTTAGTGTAAGGGGTATAATAATGAAAGTAGCTTATAAATTATTGAAATCTGAGATTTGTTTTAATGGTTAAATGTGACACTTTTTTTTTCTTCTCTTACAGAAGTCCAGAAGTCTAAAGATCTTTGTTCTGTAACTGTAGGTGGAGAAGAGATCCCTAATATGCCTCCTGAAATGCAGCTTAAGGTAGATCTGAAATTTTCCTAAGCTATATCCAGCTGAAGACTTGTTTTTTTGCTTTAACAGCAACATTAATATAACACTAATTTCCCTTGGCACTGCAGGTCCTACATTCAGCTCTTTTCACATTTGATTTGATTGAAAGTGTTCTGGCTCGAGTAGAAGAACTCATTGAAATAAAAACAAAGTCTACTCCGGAAGAAAATATTGGGATAAAGTGAAACCTCCATTTCCTAAATAAAAACTAGTAAAATACTGTATTTTCCATTATGATTATTTAATACCCTTATAAAAACTTTTCTGTAAGACACTGCTAGAAAAATAAAGGTAGCCTTTCTCATACTGGTTTCTGTGATGACACATTATGGATCAGTAGTATTCTTTGGTTTTAAAAAGATAGTTTACATGGTAAATAATGCCCAAATATGTATTCTAAATTCTGTTGAAAATCCAATACAAACTAATAATTTTGTACTATAATCTCATAAAATGTAGTTGTATTGCCCTCATTCATACAGTTGTAGTGAATTTATAAATACATTTTACACTTTATGTTCCAATTAGATGCTTTGTTACACTTCAGAATTCCTGGTGTCAAATAGGATATCACACCACTGTAAAAGTATACAGGAGAGGTTTTCAATTAGGCCAGTTGGCTGCTTCTCAGAATTTCCCTTTTTTGTTTTTTTTAAGATTTTATTTATTCATTCGAGACACACAGATACAGAGAGAGAGAGGGAGAGAGAGAGCACGAGCAGGGGGAGAGGCAGAGGGAGAGGCAGAGGGAGAGGCAGAGGGAGAAGCAGGCTCCCCGCTGAGCCAGGAGCCGGACATGGGGCTCGATCCCAGGACTCTGGGATCATGACCCAAGCCGAAGGCAGATGCTTAACCATCTGAGCCAACCAGGCACCCCTTAATTTCTCTTTCTTTCCCTACCTCAGGAGGAGTCTAGGGGGCAGAGTCCATCACCACCTCTCTAGCAGCACTTATAATATGAAAGCATCTGCAAACATTAATTTTAGAAATACTGGCAGCCCTTGTGGAAAAGCTAAAAAGTGTATGTGAGTTTTCCTTTAGTCTAAGGGGCTAGTTAGAAAATGCTGTGTTTTTATTTTGTAGTAAGTATTTTCCATCCACCTTAATTTGTATCACTAAGGAACTGCATCTGAGTTTTATAATATATGTACCAGTTTTTTCTAAACATTATTAAATGGATTATCAACAAAACTGAAAATCATTTTTGATCATATACATTTTATTATTTTAAATTTTTTAAAAATCTTTAAATATATATTTGAACATTATAATTTAACTGGTAATTAACATTCTTGCAAAAGAACTTTTGTAATTGATACTCTAATTTGGATTAAATGAATCACTACTCAGTTTTAACTTTTGAAGTGTCTTCCAAACAGGACTTTGCTCAATGATGTAAGCCTCAGTTGTTATCATTCTATAGCAAATGCTGTCTCTGTATGGTTTGGAGGCAGTCTGTAAGAAGTTACAAACATGCAACATTATTTACAGAAATATTTATAAAAATAACTAATTTTTACAGGGTCATATAAAAAACTTTCACTTATTCAACAGGTATCAAATCACCTTCTTTGTGCTAAATACTAGGTATGAGTTAATTATGAGTAACAGAAAAATGCTTGGTCTTTGTCTTTAAGGAATTTCCAACAAGCCAAAAGTAGAATACTTTAAGAACCGCTTTAATATGGAGATCTGTTCCAAGTATAAGAAAGAGTAAGAAACATCTAACTCTGCCTAGGGCACAATTCACAGGGGAGGACAAGCATGAAAACCAAGTGGACAACTTGTGAAGATCATCCTATAAAATAGTATGTTTGCACTTTGACAGTTCTTGTCTACAACCTGATCAATAATTGTACTTTAGAACTTGAAGGAAGATTTAAGAAACCAGTAGGGCCAACACAATGTATATATGCCAAATGCTCTTGGCCTAAAGTTAGTCATTCTTGTAGTGGCTACTGGAAGTAAACTGAGAAGATGATAGGCTGAGTTCAGGCTTCAAAGAGCTGCATACTGAAAGAGCAACTTCTGAGGGGAACAGAAGCAGAGTATTTGTTAATCCTGCTTAAGAGGGTGTGCATTTTGAAGTCAAGACCTTAAAATCTATGAGTGCTATGTATGCGTCATTTTCCTAGGTGACTCACCTTAGCTATAGTGCACATAAGATTAATAGCATTTACTGTGTTGTGTACTGGAAGTATCCGTAAATTACTACCCAGGAATCTGAAAAATAATTCATAAATAGATCATATAACTTATACAGACATCTGTTAAGCGGAAAGGAGACAGAAACCTCTTATTGTTTGTCATGTATTTATTCATGCCCTGCCCTATTCCACAGAGGATATGATACGGCTTTATACCCAGAATTTAATAGACTAAAAAGTGTTCACTTTTGTTTTGGTCTTGCACGAAAATCTCAGAAATCAGCATGAACTCTGAAACTTGTCACCCTGATTCTTGGGGTAGCCATTAGGCCTGCATTTTATTAAATATGACAAGTTAACATTACAATGTTTATCTTTTGGCAAAACATAACTCAACTGCTTAAAAGGATTAAGAACTAAAGTAAACACATGTGATTTAAGAAAAGTCTGTAGTACTATTCTTCCATACCTCTGCTGAATCCTAAACATCAGTTTCCATTCCTCAGGCCCATGGAGGGCAGCAGACAGAACCAAAAAACTCTTTTGGTGAATATTAATAAACTTCTCAATTTTGGCTAGAAATATTTCTTCAGCTGATATAAAGCATTCTTTAACATCCATCAATAAAAATGCAAGTCCTAGAAAAGGTAAGCATAATATAAAACATCACTTTGTTGTAATAATGAAAATTATTTGTAAACTCAGTAGAATCAACAAAAATAGCTGTAATACAGCTCTAAGTGTCCAGGATGCAAACCTGTAAAAAACAGAATTTACTGTAACAAATTTTTTTTTTTAATACATTTTATTTATTTATTTGAGAGAGAGAGACCCATGAGAGAGGGAACACAAGCAGGGGGAGTGGGAGAGGGAGAAGCAGACCTCCTCCGGAGCAGGGAGCCCAATGCGGGGCTCAATCCCAGCACCCTGGGATCAGGACCTGAGCCGAAGGCTGACACTTAATGACTGAGCCACCCAGGCGCCCCTAACAAAATTCTTATACTACAAAATGATTTAGCTAATTCTTTAAAATGCTCTATATAAAAGGATAACATTCTAGAGGAAAAAACTTTTTTGGTCAGTAACCATTTTCAAACCAAGGCACTGTACACAATGAAAATAATGCCTAATTTTAGTTAAAAGTTGTTTTTTGTGTGTGTTATAATGACTTTTAAAAGCTGGAAATCAAAGATAATCTTAAGCCTTCAACTATTTCTTGGAGAAACCTTTGTAGAGAACATTAACTATTATTATTTTTTTTTTTTTAAAGATTTTATTTCTTTATTTGACAGAGAGAGACACAGCTAGAGAGGGAACACAAGCAGGGGGAGTGGGAGAGGGAGAAGCAGGCTCCCGGCTGAGCAGGGAGTCTGATGCGAGGCTCGATCCCAGGACCCTGGGATCATGACCTGAGCCGAAGGCAGACGCTTTACGACTGAGCCACCCAGGCGCCCCAGAGAACATTAACTATTATTAAAACAGTGAGCAGATAATCTAGGATTTTTTTTTTAAGATTTTATTTGTCAGAGAGAGTACAAGTAGAGGGAATGGCAGGCAGAGGGAGAAGCAGACTCCCTACTGAGCAAGGAGCCCGATGTGGACTCCATCCCAGGTCCCTGGGATCATGACCTGAGCCGAAAGCAGACGCTTAATTGACTGAGCCACCCAGGTGTCCTGTAATCTAGGACTTTTGAAACAGTATCAGGCCTGTAAAAATAGTCCTGAAGGGAAATTTGATCCAATTATAGCTCTTTAAAAGAGAAGACAATCTGAGGAAAGTGATTATATGATTATATGCTAATTGAATGAACTTGCACAATTTACATAAACCTTCCTGAACCTAAGTTCTCCCATCTATAAGAATGTAATAATTCTTTCATTGGTTTGTTAAGAGGATTAAATAAGATACTGTATATAAAGTGGCCAAGGGACACAGGAGGTATTCAAAAACATTTCACTTCTCCCTAGAGGGCTCTATTCAACCAGAAAGGATGAGTTTGAAGTTGGACCACTTTCAGCCTGGAGTTTTATTTCTAGGAGCTTTTGAAAGCTGCCTGTCTTCCAAAACCTCTGCTAGAATTAACCAGTCTATCTGCAACCCTCCTGGTAAAATCCTTTACCTCCACCTCTTTTATCATTTTGGTCATTTCCCTACCGCAGACCTATGCTCTGTGCTGCTCCCTTCCCATCCACCTTAGGCTTCTCATATCCTAATCTAATTCCTTCCTGTATTTTGCCCATGACAGTTGTACAGTTTTATGATTTGAGGAAATTTTGTCTCTATTTGGCTCTTTTCTTTTAGTTAGTATTTGTTTCCATTATATTCAGCAAACTCTTGTACAAAATCCTGAAAAAACATTCTCCTATATTGTTTTTATATATGGCTTTTGACCAGTGTTGTGATGTTGGCCTCTTTAATACTGGTAACGCATTAAGTACTGACTGTTGGAGAGATGGCTTTGTTCTATTTGCATCTTAGTTCCAAAGCATGTCGTTTTTACTATCCTCTACCAGATTCCATGGGTTCAGCTTTAGTTCAACAATAATTTTTGTCTGTTTGTTTAAAGAGGAAGCGGCGGGGGGGTGGGGAGGGGGAGAATCTTAAGCAGGCTCCATGCCCAGCACAGAGCCCAGTGCAGTGCTTGATCTCACAACCCTGAGATCACGACCTGAACCGAAAACAAGAGTCGGATGCTTAACTGACTGAGACACCCAGGTGCCCCCAATTATAATCTAAACAGAAATGCATGTTGTAGTTGGCCACGCGCACTACTTTTGTAGCAGTAATAAAAGTTTTATACATTTACTTCTCCCAAAAGATAATACCTTAAGCTTCTTACCTGGTTATTGAACTACCACTATTAGAATTTATACTCACGTATTTTATAAGAAACTTAAATCAAGACAGTTAACAAATACACCGTACCAGAAAGAGAAAATATAATTGATCCATTTTCCACGGAATCTGAATACCGAATCTTGTGGCTTCGATTTTCTAGGGCAGTTGCAACTTCACAACTCTAAAAAAATTTTTTTCAGAAACACAAACTTAAGACATGCTTTTAGAATGAATGATTTTTTATTAAAGCTAATGAAAAAATTAAGTTTAATAGCTTCTTTTATAACCATTTAAATACCTGTTCATCAAAGGAGACAGTAAATGTTCCCTCTGGTGAAAAAAAAACACTTTAAAAAAAGCAAAAATATTTAGTTCTACTGAAACACACAGTGTTTGGAAATGAGTTGTGCACTACTTATTTAGGGACAGAAACTAAGGACAGTATTAAAGAACTATAAGAAACAGAGCAAATGCAAACTTCGTTAAAAAACAACTGGGGGGCGCCTGGGGGGTGCCTGGGTGGCTCAGTCGTTGGGCGTCTGCCTTCGGCTCAGGTCATGATCCCAGGGTCCTGGGATCGAGCCCTGTGTTGGGCTCCCTGCTCTGCAGGGAGCCTGCTTCTCCCTCTCCCTGCTTGTGTTCCCTCTCTCGCTGGTCTCTGTCAAATAAATAAATCTTTAAAAAAAAAAAAAAAAACTGGGAGACAGATTCTGACATGCATTAATGTAAATTGGAAGGTGGGTGGCGGTGAGTTTCTTAGATGGTTCACAATAACATGAAGTGCCAGACATATAGAATACCACAAGGAGACAACCAATTCTCCAATTCATTTGTGTACCTTACAGTTATTTTTATACTTTTTTTTTTTAAATTTTAAGATTTTATTTGTCAGAGAGAGAGCACAAGCGGGGGAGTAGCTGGCAGAGGGAGAAGCAGACTCTCCACTGAGCAAGGAGCCCAATGCAGGACTCAATCCCAGGACCCTGGGATCACGACGTGAGCCAAAGCCAGACGCTTAACCGATTGAGCCACCCAGGTGTCCCTACTTTTATACTTATTAAAAATATATAATATTTATTTATTTATTTTAGAGAGAGAGCACATGGGGTGGAGAGGGGGGTGGCCAGAGGGAGAGGGAGAGAATCTCAGACTCCCTGCTGAGCATGGGGCTCAGTCTGACATGGGGCTCGATCTCACAACCCTGAGATCATGACCTGAGCCAAAACCAAGAGTCAGACTCCTAACTGACTGAGCCACTCAGGCACCACTTTTACTTTACTTTTAAAATGTTCTAAGCCTTAGACAAGTTAGAAAACATGTATAAACACAGCAACAGGGTTTCTACTTGACCATTTTAAAAATCATCTCATTTCCTACTCTATCCATCCAAGTAATTACTTAGATCATTTTATCCAAGCCACTAAGATATAAACGGTTGATAGTGTTTCCTGACTGGTTACAACTCAAGCTGGTTGTTCTCCAAGTAGACAAAAATCCCTTAGGTATGTTAATTTTACATTTTGCTTTAGAACGTGTATATTTTAAGTATACAGGCTGGAATTATATATAAAATACGCTTCCTTTCTGTCCTAAAGAGAGTATTTTGTGCCAAACAGATCCTGACCTAGAGTACGACTATGGCTCTTCCCATGAATTTCTTCTGCTGTTTTAAAATTATACATTGATTCCAGCAATGGCAGACTAAGTAATTTAGGCCAAACCTCCTGCTGAGGCAACGAGAAAAGCTGGACAATTTTTAAAATCTGCCTGAATGCATCAGAGAACTAGCAGGATAGTGAAAAAGTATAAGGCCAAAATCTACACAGAAATTCAGAGATATGAGACCAACATTTAGGCCACCTTTTCCCTAAGGGCATTTGCCAATTCAGAAAGAGATGAGAGGCTGAACACAGCTTCTGACAAAAGTAGGACAGCTCTCACAGGGGCTATAGCCTACCTTCAAAGCCTTTTAATCCCTGAAATTGTCTTTAGGTGATACTGTATTACTACAAGCACCTTGCAGAAGCACTCCCTAGAGTAACCTTTCTCAATCAGGTTTCCTTATATGAACTACAAAGAATTATTTGAGTGACTATTTTTCAATTCTCACATAACTAGTGCCATTCTCGTTGTAGTTCATTTATTACATACAACAGATGCTTTAAGGCTTGGATTGCCAGATTTAGCAAATAAAAATAAATACCCAGTTGAATCTAAGTTTCAGATAAACAACATAATTTTTTAGTGTAAGTATTTCCCATGCAATATTTGGGATGTACTTTTACCAATTTCATTGTTTACCTAAAACCCAAATGTTGTAACTGAATGTCCTGTATTTTATGTGGCAACCCTTAGGGCTTTGGGGATTTAATTCTCTTGTAAAATTAAGACTTTTTAGAGGAACAGAACACTATTCTAGGCCTCAAGTTATTTCTACAATTTTTCAAATACAAATTCCAACACACGATCAAAAATAATCAGAGACAAAATTACTTGAAAGAGAACTATAAGAAACAACAGGCAATAGACTCACAGGGGATGTTACATATAGTGAACTTACATAGATACATGCCTTAAAACAGTGATGTTTACTATGTTCAAGGAGATGAAAGACAAGATTGAGAATTTTGGCAAAAAAAATCTGTAAAAGGATATAACATGTCAAAGAGTCAAAAAGCTTCATAAAATATGAGTGAACCTTTAAAGTGGAAAGGAGTTTAGTAAGCAGACAAGGGAGAAGACAAATGTGAGAAGAGCAAGGACAGAAAGAGTAAAGGCAAAGGCATTCAGATGCAAAGTATGATTCTTATATGGTAAGTGTGTAAGGTGTACACAAGTCAGTTAATTTGGAGATGGTATTAGGAATAACTGCTGGCATATCCTAAGGATCCATGTATGCCATGTTAATGAATTTCAATCATATTCTATCAGTAGCTACACCTGTGTTGAGTATATAGTAATGTAAAGGCTTGTCAAATCACTATGCTATACAACTGGAAACTAATGTAATACCGTGTGTCAACTATACTTCATTTAAAAATAATAATAAATTTAGGGCGCCTGGGTGGCTCAGTTGGTTAAGCGACTGCCTTCGGCTCAGGTCATGATCCTGGAGTTCCGGGATCAAGTCCCACATTGGGCTCCCTGCTCAGCAGGGAGTCTGCTTCTCCCTCTGATCCTCCTCCCTCTCATGCTGTCTCTCATTCTCTGTCTCGCAAATAAATAAAATCTTAAAAAATAATAATAATAATAATAAATTTAAAAAAATCATACTCCAGTGCCTCTGCTCAGGCAGGGCCCTCTGCCTAGAATGACTTTTTTTTTTTTCCAAGATTTTATTTATTTGACAGAGAAAGACACAGCGAGAGAGGGAACACAAGCAGGGGGAGTGGGAGAGGGAGAAGCAGGCTTCCCACCAAGCAGGGAGCCCGATGTAGGGCTCGATCCCAGGACCCTGGGATCATGACCTGAGCCGAAGGCAGACGCTTAACGACTGAGCCACCCAGGCGCCCCTAGAATGACC
>NC_138372.1:71200869-71230900 GCF_054177405.1 Leptonychotes weddellii | reverse complement strand
ACGCTTAGCGACTGAGCCACCCAGGCGCCCCTAGAATGACCTCTTGACCCCCACCTCACCCCCAACTGCTAGAAATTTTTCCCAACTTTCAATGCCAACTAAAAGAATAATAAAAATAATAAAAGAAAATAATAAAGATAAATACAGAAAGTACTGAATTAAGAAAAAAACAGCCAAATTCAAGAGTAAATTTTTTGGGGGTGGCGGAAGTGTTTGATAACTGGAGGAAAGGAGGTGGGATTCTGAGGAATCAATCCGGTGGGGAGAGAAGCTGGCAGTTCCCACAAAAAGAAGCATTGCTGCTGCCACAGAATGTTCTGTGGATGTACTGAGCAAACAAGTACTGAGGTTTAAGTGTGTGTAAGTGAACGGGGTAGAGAAGTGTCAGGAAAGTTCACTGACTCAGCAACTGACTGCTGAGTTCGCACTCAATTGCTGGGAAGACGGTCACTGAAAGTTGGGAAAAATTTCTAGCAGCTGGGGGTGAGGTGGGGGTCAAGAGGTCATTCTAGGCAGAGGCCCTGCCTGAGCACAGGCACTAGAGCAGTATAATAAGTCTTCAGTAGTACCCATTTTGTTCTCAGCACCTAGCACAGTTCCCAGAACAGAATATGTGTTAATGGATATTTGTTTACTTGAACCCAAGCGTCCTTTGGGGGAGTCACCGAAGGTATCTAGTTAAGAAGGTGTATCTAAACCATGCTTTAGAGAAACTGAATTGTCTGTGATGTACATGAGATAAACTGAAAGGAGAGCAATGAAGATGATGAGTTGGAAGGCTGTTTTAAGGAGCCACATCAGAAGTGATAAAAACCTACTGAGGAGTGACTGCTAATGGGTACAGAGTTTTTTTGGGGGAGGTGATGAAAATGTTCTCATAATTGATTTTGATGACAGTTGAACACCGTGTGAATATGCTTTTAAACCATTTAAGTGTATATTTTAAATAGGTAAGTTGTATGGTATGTGAGTTTTCTCTCAAGCTGTGAAAAAAAAAGTGCTGAAAACCTGAACTGATATGAGGGTGGGTGAGGGTGGAAGCAAAAAGGTTGGAGCTGGTGTTACAAGAGCTTTAAGCCTGAGCAACTGATAGAACAGTAGTGCCATTAATAGAGAAACTGGACAGAGATTTTGCCAAAAAAAAAAAAAAAAGGCTTAGTGAGATAATAAAACCATTAATTACCTGGTAGTACCTAATAATCAGCTGATATTTAAATTTCCTCAGTTGGCCAAGTAATGGCTTTTATAGTTGTTTTTTGTTTTTGTTTTTTTTAAAGTAGGTCTATAACCAAAATGGGGTGTGAAGTCAGGACCCTGAGATCAAGAACTGCATGCTCCACTGACTGAACCAGCCAGTTTTTCAAACCAGGATCATGCATTTGGTTGTTACATCTTTTGTTAGTCTCCTAGTTTTTTTTAATAACGTTGACTTTTTCAAGCATATTCACACAATGGAAATTATTCAGCAATAAAACAAAAAGGAATAACTGGTATTGTGAAAATTCATCAAAGGAAACCTCATTTAAAATAGAGTCATTGGGGGTGCCTGGCTGGCTCAAGTGGAAGAGCATGCAGCTCAGGTCATGAGTTGGAGCCCCAGGCTGGGTGTAGAAATTACAAAAAACAAACAAAAAAACCTTTGAAAATAAACAGGCAGATGAAATGGAGTCAGAAGCCATAAGGGGGTGCTCTCATGCCCTATCAATCTGTCAACTGCTGATCCAGTGAGAAAAGGGGTGGAGGGAGGAGGGTGGGGAGGCATGGCTGGCTCAGTCCTTGGAGCATGAGACTCTTGATCTCCAGGTTGTGAGTTCTATTCCCTCACTGGGTATGGAGATTACTTAAAAATAAAATCTTTAAAATAAAATAAAAATCTTCAAAATTAAATTAAAAATAAAATCTAAAGGGGTGCCTGGGTGGTTCAGTTAAGTGTCTGACTCTTGATTTCAGCTCAGTCTTGATCTCAGGGTTGTGAGTTCAAACCCCGTGTTGGGCTCCACGCTGGATGTGGAGCCTACTTTAAAAAAAAAAAAAAAAAAAGACTTAAAAATAAAATTTAAAGGGGCACCAGCTGGGGTGCCTGGGTGTTCAGTTGGTTAAGTGTCTGCCTTCTGCTTGGGTCATGACCTCAGGGTCCTAGGATGGAGCCCCGCATCGGGCTCCCAGGGAGCCCAATTCCCCCTCTCCCTCTGCCCTTCCTCCTGCTTATGCACTAAGAAAAACTAAAATCTTTAAAAATAATGATAATAAATAAATGAATAAAGGGGCATAGTTGGTTAAAGCATCTGACTCTTGGTTTCAGCTGTGGTCAGGATCTTCGGGTCATGGCCTCGAGCCCAGAGTCTGTCTCCATGCTCAGTAGACTCTGCCTAGGATTCTCTTCCTCTCTCTCTGCCCCTCCCCCCTGCACTCACATGCGCACTCTCTCCCAAATTAAATAAATAAATCTTTTTAAAAATACAAAATGAAAATTTATTTTTTTTATTTTAGATTTTATTTTTTTAAGATTTTATTTATTTGCAAGAGAGAGAATGAGAGACAGAGAGCATGAGAGGGAGGAGGGTCAGAGGGAGAAGCAGACTCCCTGCTGAGCAGTGAGCCCGATGTGGGACTCGATCCCGGGACTCCAGGATCATGACCTGAGCCGAAGGCAGTCGCCTAACCAACTAAGCCACCCAGGTACCCTGAAAATTTTTTTTTAAAGTTAATTTTTCAAAATAACCAGGAGCTAAGACTAAATTTTCCAAAGCATGTTTCATGGACTATTAGTCCCATGAAGTATTAAAAGATGTTCCTTGTATTCAAATAATATTGGGAAACACTGAATATTATTTTGTCTCCTTTTGAGGATTTACCACGCATTTAAGCATATGAAAGGCTCTTAAGAATAGTGCAGTAAAAAAAACTTGTATAAATTTGTTTATATAAGCATTCCAAATATAATCCAATACTTCTTCCTACAAATTTAATACCTATTAATATTCTGTAAAACTAGTATTCTGTCTACCAAATCTACTCATAAAAAAGGAAATATAAATAAAAACAGAAGTGGGAAAGGGTACTCAATAACTGAGAGAGTTTATCAGAAAATTTAAAAGAATGTCAGTATGAAAATTTTAATCACAGAAATGGCAATCTCATAAATTTCAACTTAGTAAGTTTACCACCTCTATGACTTAGGTAAATTTTTTAAAAATATATAATTTATAAAAATAGACTCATAACATAGTATAAATCACTATTTTTCTACAGTTCATAAAAAATTATCAGCACAGAAAATTTAATAGAAAAGCTTTTACCTTAAAGAACAAATAATTTCCATACTATATAACTTCACAGATATAAACAAAAGGAATGAAAAAAAAGTATGGAAAAGGAAACCCCCTCTTGCCTACAAAAATAGCACAGAAAGAGAAAACCACAGCCTAATCATTAGTAAATAAGGATTCAAAAATAAAATATTAGAAAACCAAATTTTAAGAGACTATGAAAGAAAAACCCATAATGATCAACTAGTTTAATCAAGAAATGCAAAGATTAGTCACTTAAGTTCTTCTCAACAGACAACAAAAAATAATGCACTTGAAACTGAACACCTATTTTTCTTTAAAGATTTTATTTATTTATTTGAGAGAGAGAAAGAAAGAGCACATGAAGGGGGAGGGTCAGAGGGAGAAGCAGACTCCCTGCTTAGCAGGGAGCCTGATGTGGGACTCAATCCTGGGACTCCAGGATCATGACCTGAGCCGACGAAGGCAGACGCTTAACTGACTGAGCCACTCTAGAGCCCCTGTACACCTATTTCTGATGAAGAGAAAACCTTTATAAATTAAGCTTAGATGAATATTAACACAACAAATATTTTATAGCAACGGGTACATCATATGTAATAAAACACTGGAAGTATTCCCATTAAAATCAGAAACACTATTTTAGATGCTCTGGTTACAGCAAAAGGCCATGAGATATAGCTGTCAGAAATTCTAATCACAAATTATGACTGCCTCCCTTGAAAATCCAATAGAATCAACTGATAATGTATCATGAAAATTCAGTGAAGTGATTAAAAATAAATTACCACAAACTCAAAAGTTGCTACTTACAGATTGAAAACATGGGGAAACAATATTCCATAACAGCAACAAAAACATCAACTATCTACAGTACTTAAAATGAAATAGGAACAATATGAAGAAAATTTTTTAAATCATACCTGAGAAAAATAAAGACTTGAAAAAAAAAAACAAAGATATATCTTGAATCGATTTAACTGTGTAACTAACATGAAAATAAATGTGGGAATTACAGCTACAGAAAAAGTATAGGTGTTATACACATTTGATATAATTAATAAATTATAAATATCTAATATAATTGGTATTTGATCATTGATATAATTAATAAAAGTCCTGAAGAGAAAAGAAAATTAGTAATGTTCTATTTGTTGACCTGACTGGCTACATGGTATTCTTTTTACAATAACTCCATTAAATGGTTCATATATACTTTTGTGTACTTTTCTCTATGTATCTTTCATAAGTTGAAAAAAGTCAAACGAAACAGAACAAAAAACCAAAAAACCTTCCAATGGATGAGTTTAATAGGAGTAGAGAGAAATACTGACAGGGAAGACAGAACGGATGAAATTACCTAGATTGCAACCTAAAGACAGAAAAAGTGAAAGAGAGGTCAAAATGCATAGAGAACATTGTGAGAAGATCTAACATACATCTAATGGGAGTTCAGACAGGAAGGAGCAAGGGAATAGGAGATGATGAATAAGAACTTGATAATAACAACAATTCAAAGATTCATGAAACCTCAAAAAAAAAAAAAAAAGAAAAAAAATCTATACCTTAAAACTACAGAATGCCAGGGGCACCTGGGTGGCTCAGTCGTTAAGCTACTGCCTTCAGCTCAGGTCATGATCCCAGAGTCCTGGGATCAAGCCCCGCATCGGGCTCCCTGCTCCGCGGGAAGCCTGCTTCTCCCTCTCCCACTTCCCCTGCTTGTGTTCCCTCTCGCGCTGTGTCTCTCTCTGTCAAATAAATAAATAAAATCTTTAAAAAAAAAAGCAAAAAAAAAAAACTAGAGAATGCCAAAATCTGAAAGGCAGTCAAAGAGGAGAGACAGGTAATCTTCAAAGAAGTGACAAACTGACTGCTAGCTTATCAACAGCGACAATGAAAGTCAGAATCTAGTGAAATGAGTTCAATATGCTGTAAGAAAGTATCTGTAAATCTAGTGAAATTATCTTTCACTTTGGAGCAACTGGAATTTTCATACATTGCTGATGGGAATATAAAACCATAATCCCCACATTTATTTTTATTTTAGTTACACAGTTAAATAGATTCAGTGCTCATTTGTACTGAACCTGAGAAGAGTTGTGCAATTTCTTATAAAAATAAACATATGACCCATATGACCCAGCAATTCCATTACTAGGTATTTACAAGAGAAATGAAACCATGTAAACATACAGACCTATACTGAGGTTAAGAGCAGCTTTAATTCATAACAGCCAAAAACTGGAAACCCAAATGTCCATCTATTGGTGAACAGATAAATAAATTGGGGTAGTATACTCATACACTAAACTACTACCCAGCAATAAAAGGGTACAAATTGTTATATGCAATAACATGAAAGCAAGGCACAAAGAGTACCAACTATATTATTCCACTTATATGACGTCCTAGAACAGGCAAAACTAATTATAGTGATAAATATCAGATCAACAGTTGCTTCAGGCAAGGAGTGAGAAAAGAAATGACTACAAATGACTACATGAAGGAATTTTCTGGACTGATGCATACGTTCTATATTTTGATTAGGGTGGTGGTTACACAGGTATACACATTTGTCAAAACTCATCAAACTGTACATTTAGAATGTGTGCATTTTATTGTATGTAAGTTATACGTCAATTAAATTGCCCTTTAAAATATCTTTCAAGATCAAGGGGAAAACAGAAATATTTTGATATTAACAAAAACTGAGAATAAGTTTTTACCTCTAGAAGATACTCATTGAGGTAACTTCTAAATTACATTCTTCAGATAAAAAGAAAGTGATTTAGGGCGCCTGGGTGGCTCAGTTGGTTAAGCGACTGCCTTCAGCTCAGGTCATGATCCTGGAGTCCCGGGATCGAGTCCCGTATCAGGCTCCCTGCTCAGCAGGGAGTCTGCTTCTCCCTCTGACCTTCCTCCCTCTCATGCTCTCTGTCTCTCATTCTCTCTCTCTCAAATAAATAAATAAAATCTTTAAAAAAGAAAGTGATTTAAATTGGGAGGTCTGAACCAAAAGAAGGAAAAGACAGCAAAAACAGTAGCAAAGACATGAGTATATAAACAAATGCTAACTTTAGAAAAGTTAAAAAATAGAATTAAACTAAATATAAAAACAGGATGTAACACAGAAAGGGATGACTGGAATTAAAGTGTTCTAAGATTCTTTTGTCCCTTAAGAGGAAAATAAAGGTAATTATTCACTGTGGATTTTGTGGAGATAAGTATGCATGTTAAAATTTCTAGGGAAACTACTAAAATAGTAGAAATAGAGCATATAATAAGGAAGGGAAGAAAGAAGTAGAAATAGAGCATATAATAAGGAAAGGAAGAAAGGAGAGGGACACAGAGAGAGGGAAGAGGGAGGGAGAGGGGTAGAGAAAGAGAGAGAGAAACCAATCAATACAAAAAGTGACAAGGAGATAAAAAAGAAACAAATAGGACAAAGCAAGACGGTTAAACATAATAAATGAATTATGAAGTAGTTGTTCTTGGCAAATTAGCATGGGTTGCTGGCTCCCTCTCTCAAAATCAGTCTGAAAAAGACACAGAATTAAGAGAAAAACAGGAATTCCAGAAACCTAACAAATAGAAGCACAAAAAAAACAGTGAGACTTAAGGCTGTCTTAAAACTGGTTTGTGTTATGGAGCTAGATGGCGAAAGCCACTGGGGCAAAGTGCAGCCTGAGGTAGCAGTGGGAGGATAGAATGGATTAAAAAATCTTATTTTTAGTCTTATTCTTGCCTCTCTCATCTTTACTGTGGAAAAGTCATTTCTTGCCCCTCCCCTCTAGACATCAGCTAGTGTCCATAGATAAATACCAGCACAATGGAGAAATCCTGTTGGCTGAGGAGCTAAAAATGGTTGTGGACTGACCAACTGCCTTCATGGATTCAACTTTCCATCCCTTCCCCACCCAAACTGTATGGAGACAGCCTCCCTCTAACTCCACTAAGGTACAAAGATCAGTTTCTGTGGTTTATTTCTTTGAAAACAAGTAATATACATGTGCGCATTACTGCTTCTCAAATCCTTTAACATCTCTATTAGAACAGGCTTATAGAGGAACATAACTTTAAAAAATTTCCAATCTTCAAATATTTAGAGAAGTAGGATGTTGAAAATGGATGCAGTAAAGTTTAGAATTTATCTTTAAAATACATTTAGTTTGGGGCGCCTGGGTGGCTTAGTCGTTAAGCGTCTGCCTTCGGCTCAGGTCATGATCCCAGGGTCCTGAGATGGAGCCCCACATCAGGCTCCCTGCTCAGCGGGAAGCCTGCTTCTCCCTCTCCCACTCTCCCTGCTTGTGTTCCCTCTCTCGCTGTGTCTGTCAAATAAATAAATAAAATCTTTAAAAAAATAAATAAATAAAAATAAACAAATAAATAAAATACATTTAGTTTATGTTCTTCCAGATCCATATAACTTTGGATAATCAAGCTAAGAATCTTTTAAAATATTGTTCTATTGCTTTTAATTTTTAAATTAAAGATCAATGGCCCAAATGCCTCTTTACCTTAAGAGATGAGCTAATAATAATAGTGGTTGTCCATTTTATTTTTTCTTTTCTGCCATTTTCAGCCATCTGTCTGTGTCTGGATCAACCCAGCTTCTTCTAATGGTGCCACAATCTGATAAAAAGAAACAGCAAACAGGACAATGTAGAAACGTCTAGTGAATGAAAATTAAAGACAGAAATGAAACTAGGTTAATGGAGACACTCTAACGAATATTTGAAAGTTAAAATTTGAAACTGAAAAATATCTGTCTTGTTATACATTAAGCTTATTCAATACCATGCTTCCGATTGCAATACTATGCTTCCTACTGTTAAAAAGGAGACAGAACACCCAAAATGGAGTCATTTGTGCTAAACCCCACATCAGTAAACCAAAACTTAATATCTAACCTAACTACATTTTCAACCCCTTTGAATGTATATAACCTTTAACCAGTCAACACCAAATTACCTGGTCAGCACTAGTGAAATAAATAATCCACCCAATAAATCCCTTCCTTTCCCCTCAGGAAGGCGATCTTGCCTGAAACAATGCATTCTTTGTAAATAATTTCTTTTTTCCACCTGCCTTTAAAAACCCCCTTTTCTACAGTTTGGTGGAGCTCCTTTCCCTTGCTAATTGGGATGTTGCCCAATTCATGATTCACTGAATGAAGCCAATCTGATTTTTAAATTTACTCGGTTGAATTTTTGTTATTTAACTCTATTAACAATTACTAAAAGCAATGGTTCCCATTTCAGGGCACTAACTTCATGAAAGAAGACTTGTGTCAAGAACTGTGAAAGGCCTATGGTTTTACTGTATTTGCAAGCTAAAAAAAAAGTTAGCCTGCCACAGTTTAATGGATTTAACAAAAGACATAAGACTCTTGGATCAGAGGACAAAGAATGTTTTTTTTTACTTGTTTTTTTACTCACAGCAAGAGAAGTAACCTCATTCTCTCTCTTTTTTAAAGATTTATTGTTTTAGAGGAGAGAGAACACAGGTGGAGGGGAACAAGGAGAGAGAATCTCAAGCGGACTCCCCAGTGAGTGCAGAGCCCAAAGTAGGGCTCAATCTCACAACCCTGAGGTCATGACCCGAGCCAAAATCAAGAGTCAAATGCTTGAATGACTGAGCCACCCAGGACCCCAGGATCCTCATTCTCTTGCAGCAATTCCCCAAATCCAATTCCCACACGGTTATGGGGAAAAGGCTAGGTAATATCAGCAGAAACAGTGAGGTGTATTATAGGAAAGGAACCCTGAGCTTAGGAATCCCTAATTTTTATAATGGGCTGTAACCAAACCTGCCCTGTGCTCTAGAGGAAAATACTATCTCTAACCTACAAAACTATTCACTACACATCCTTGAAAAGATAGTTGAGGGGTGGGGCCAGTATATGTGTATTTCTGTTGGTGCTGTTAATGCCTGTCTAGGGACCATACTTTTAAGAACTGCTGCACTAAAGGAAGGAAGAGTTTTCTGGGCGAGAACAACACAAAGTACTGTACACATTGGCAAACACCAAGTACTGTACACACTGGCAACCAGATAATAAAAGAAAATGATATAAGAAAATTTCAAAAACATCAGTGTGGTAAAGTTTAAAGTACAGGGGCGCTTGGGTGGCTCAGTCGTTAAGCATCTGCCCTCAGCTCAGGTCATGATCCCAGAGTCCTGGGATCGAGCCCTGTGTCGGGCTCTCTGCTCAGCGGAAAGCCTGCTTCTCCCTCTCCCACTCCCCCTGCTTGTGTTCCCTTTCTCGCTGTGTGTCTCTCTGTCAAATAAATAAATAAAATCTTAAAAAAAAAAAAAAGTTTAAAGTACAGTTGTCTGAGATGGGTGGGAGAAAAGGTAAAAATTAATTACTGTAAATCTAGTAGCATTCAAATGAGTATCACTGTGGTCTAAATTTGGCACTTTTCTTATTATTATGGACACTGACACTCTTAAGCCATGTTTCCATTTCTGTCAAATGGGTATGTCTTTTGTCCATTTTTCTATTAGATTTTCCTTTTCTTTTTCTCATTTGTAGAATTTCCTTATATATTCTAGACATTAATTTTTGTCAACTATTTGTATTTTCTCCCAGTTTAGACTTGCCTTTTCCCCTTCTTTATATTATATGATACAAAACTTAAAATTTTCAATATTGTCAAATTTACCAATGTTTTCATTTATTCTTAGTGCTTTTTATTTAAGAAATCCTCTCTACCCAGAAGTCACAGATATTCTCTTTCATTGTCTTCTAAATTTTTAGTTTGATCTTTCACATTTAAGTCTTTAATTCATCTAGAATTTTGTATAGAGTCTGAAGTAGGGATCCAATTTCATTTTCTAAAAATATGGCTACCTAGTTGTCCCAACACTATTTAGTAGTCTTTTCTCCCCCTCATTATTTGCAATGCAATGTCACCTTAGTGACACATTGTTTTTACATATTCATAGGTCTGCTTCTGGGTTCTATATTCTATTCCATTGTTCAGTTTAATTTTTCCCAAGTCAATGTCATGCTGTTTTTAATTTTTATAGTTTTATAAAAACTCTTGATTTCTATATGGGAAGTCTTGGTATCTTACTCTTCTTTTTCAGTAGTGCTATATGTGTTCTTGGGTCTTTTTTCTTCCCTCTAAATTTTATTTTATTTTTTTAAAAGATTTTATTTATTTAGAGAAAGATCACGAGTTGGGGGAGGGACAGAGGACAGAGAGCATCTCAAGCAGAGCCCAACATGGGGCTCGATCTCATGACCTGAGTCAAAACACTTAACCGACTGAGCCACCCAGGCTCACCACCCCCCATAAATTTTAAAATCATCATGTCAGTTGCTTTAAAACTGTTAGAGGATCTTTAAAATTAGAAGTGCATTTACCTATAAAACAATTTGGAAAAAACTAAATTCTTTATGAAATTGAGTCTTTCCATTTATGAATATGGTATATCTTTCCATATATTTAGGACTTAAACTCGAGTGTTTTCATTTAATATCTGTCATAAACTATTTCCTTATGTATTTTTAGGAAATATGTAAAGGCTATATAATTTCTGTTGTATGGATTTGCCACCCTTTATTTGACCCTTATGCAAGAAAGGAAAATAATTTTCCTTTTACCCTTATGAGTTCTTGGCTGAGATCCCCTATAATGAAAGACAGATTAACAAGAGAAAAACAAACCATTTTATTAACATGTATACCTGACATATACATGGAAGATAACCAGAAAAAAAAGGAGTTAATTCCTTGAGAGAGCCTAAGCCACCACCTTAAATACCATCTTCAGATAAAGACAAAAGAAAGATGTTATGGGAGAGGCCAGTGTTGGGAAGGTACCAGGAAAAACACAGTAAACAAGAGTAAGGTTTGTTATGCAGATTTAAGTCAGTGCCATCTTTAAGTCTCTTGTGATTTAGAGTCACCCTTCTCTTCCTGATACAGAGAGGAAGATACTTAAAAATGGAGGCTTTCTTCAAAAGTGTGAATGTACCTTACAAAAGGGTAACTCCTATTCTGCTTCAGAGTTTCTCCTATGTCTGTATTTCTTAAAATAATCAGCTCAAAATAATCCTTATGTCAAATAGGCATATTCTGCTACCCTTCAATTATCTCTGGTAATTTACAATGGACATATCATGTGGTCCCAAACTTTTCCAATTATAAATAATTTGCAATAACATGGAGTTATCTTGCAAAACCACAAATATCATATTCCTCCCCAATTAAAATCCTTTAATGATTCACCATGGCCTACTCAAGGTATACAAATTCTTCCTTTTCAGGCTCATGTCCTACCATTCCTTAACATAACACATGTGCTCTAGCTATTCTGAAGAACCTATAGTCCTAAACAAGAAATGCTTTTTCACACCTCATCTCTATATATTCTGAATAAAATTCCCCTCACTTTCTTGTCAATTCCTAGTTATTTTTTAAAATTAGCAGTTTGTGTGTTACTTCCTCTAAAAAAACTCTCCCTGTTCTCCATAGGCAATCAGGACTTCCCTCTTCTGTGGACCTATAGTAGCCCAAGCATATCTGTTAAATTATTCATTAATATAGTTAAATTTGTTTACACAGTTGTATTCTCAGTGAAGAGACTTCTCACTGGAGGCTCCTCAAGGAGAGGAACCATGTTTTATTCATCTTTGTATTCCCAATGCCTAGCACAGTGCCTGGCACTTTTGCTAAATATAAACAGTAGTCCAGAAGTCAGAAGCAAAATAAAGGTTATTGCAAGCTGGGAACAAATAAGGTAAGTCCTGGATGACTGCCATTAACAGTGGAAGGGTTTTGCCATGTGTCTTTATATGTTAGAAATACTTGGTGCAGAGATGGATCAAGCTAGCTTAAAAGGCACCATCCTCACAATGTCAGTCTTTCTTCCCAGTAAACAAGGCAGGGTTTGCTGAGTTTACCTGGTGAGACTCTGAGTATTCTGGGATCAGATTCTTAGGAATAGACTGAAGTCACATGAACTCCTCTCCTGGGTCATACCTACCCTCTCACTGTATCTGACATGCAGCTGGCAAAGGCATCAACAAGAGCTCAGCATATCTATCATGAACTCTAGTTCTCTGTATCAGGTTGATCAAAGGGCAGCGGGGTAAAAGAATGTGGGGGGATTTTATAAGTAAATATATGTGGCAGGTGTGTAGATGAACCAATCACTTTCACCATAAGAAGTAAGGAAGCCAAAGTATTCTACCATGATCTAGCTGATGATCTGTTGGGTGATGGGCGGTGACAAATAAATGTGGATATGTTAGGCAATAAACAATGCTTTCAAAAACTATGCTATGAATACAGATCTGTGGTTAGTGTACAAGTGGCAAAGTAACCTGTGGAGGCAGAAGAATTCTTAAATTCTTAAGTGGTAATGAATAAACTTAGATTCTACAGAGGCTGTGTTCTTGGTGAGAGCTTTTCCTATTACCAAAATCTCATGATGATCAGAGTCCCTTGAATAAACAGAATGATATGTAGTCAGAAGTGAATTAAATGGCTTTCTGGGTCTTTACCCTGAGCACATGTCATAGTTCATAATAAATATACAAATAGAATTACATGCTTACAAAACATCTTGTTGAAGAAACATTTTGAAGAGGATGTACTGACCTGACTTGGTGGCAAAATGGCAAGAAGCAAATGGCCATTGGAAAAGTACGTACCTGGTACTCCATATATGATACTTCAGAATCATCCCTGAAGAACTCTGGAAATAGTTGCCAAATGCTTATTCTTGCCTAAAAGAAGGCCAATTAGATGCAAAGTTGTTTTAAACTATAAGAAGTATATGGGGTTGAGTTCCATGAGTTGCAGCAGAGTCTAGTCAGGAATAAAAGAGAAAAAAAACCTGCATGCATAGTTAAATGTATAAAAATAAATTTCCAAACACATTTAAAAGAAAAAAAAAAAATAAAAGAGAAAGATGCAATTCAAAAGCCAGGGGGATCAAATATAAAGACTAATTCTAGAAACAGAATGAAGGTTCCTGTCACTGAGTTTAGTTTAGTGTCTGGTGAAAGGTAAAGAAGCAAAAATATCTTAGCAACAAGAAAAACTGTATTAGAATATTGGTGGTGTATCGGGGGTGGAGGGAGGGGTAGAACTGCAAAAGACAAAATGGGTGCTTATGGCTTTTATGATTCAGTGAGGATGTGGAGTTTATGTGGAATCTATGCCAAATATAAGGCATACATTCAGACCTTTTGGTAGAAGATCCATAGTACAGTAGAAAAAATACAATGGGAGTTAGACCAGGGTTCTAGTCTTAATACTGTAATCACTCAATGTCTTTAAGCCTGTTTTCACACATATAATTACATACAATGAGACGAATAATACTGGCTTGCCAATACCTCAGAGTCATTCAGAAAATCAAATGACATAATACAAATATATTATTATCATCATTATATACTTTAGTCAATCCTTTCAACCAAAACAAAACAATAAACTATTTTCACAAGACTTTTGGTACTTTTTTCAAACGTTCCAACACAAATAATCCCTCAGTTACATTTTTCTCCCTAGAGATCCCTTCCCATTCCTGCAGATAAAAATATAAACTGGGTATTTCTCTGATTCATTAGCTGTCATCCTGGGACTTCCCAGCATCTCTCTCCTGTGTTAGAGCCATGTTTCCCTTTCCTTGACTTATTCTTTTGTTTCACTGAAGCATTCTTTAGTAGTTCCCTTAAAAAGAGTATGCACGGCAAATAAATAATATAAAGACATAGATGTATTTTGAGCCCTTGCATGTCTGAAAATCTTTATCCTATTTGATTGGTATTTATAAATATATGTATATGTGTATGTGTGTATTTATATATGTTTGTGCCTATATATCCTATTAGATATGTTTTCTTTCAGAACTTTATAAATATTACTCTGTTTTCTAGACAACCAATGTAGCTGTGGACATATCATGTTGATTCCTATTCCTACTGTGTAAGTGACTTATTTTTCATTTGTTTTCTCCAGAAGCTTTTTTGGTACCTTAATGTTTAGCGTCTTTCCTAATCTCTAGTGTTCTGAAATTTCACAACAATGTGTCTTTGGGTAGATCTTTTTACCAGCATTGTACTAAGTACTCAGCAAGACCTTTTAATCTGGATACTCATGTTCTTCAATTCTAGAAAACTATTTTGTAATACTTATTTAATATTCCCAATATTCTTTTTTTTTTTTTTTTTTTTTTTTTGCAACTGCTATTAGCTGGGTATTAGATCTCATAGCTTGATCTTAGTCTTCTATTGTTTTCATTTTTTTGGGGGGGGGGTCATTTTCCAGGTGATTTTTCCTAACTAGCTCTAAAGGTTTTTTCTTAACCTTTTTTTTTTACTGGTTGCCCTAGAGTGTACAATATACATTTACATCCAATCCAAGTTTATTTTCAAATAACAGTATACCACTTCATTAATAGTACAAGTATCTTATAACAAAAAATATTCCTAAGTCCTCCATCCTATCCCTTATGTCATTGCTGTCATTCTTTTCACTTTTACACAAGCTATAACCATCAAATACATTGTTGTTACTATTATCTTGAACAAGCTTTTATCTGTTAGATGAATGAGGAATAAGAGAAATACGTTTTTTACTTTCACTTATTCCTTCTCTATTGTTCTCCCTTTCTTCACATAGATCTGAGTTTCTGACACTATCATTTCCCTTCTCTCAAGAAATTTTTTTTAGGTTGTACAATGTGTTTTTATTTTATTTTAATTTTTTAAGGTTTTGTGCATATTCCAGTTAGTTAACATATAGTTAACTAACATATAACTCTCAAGAAATTCTTAACGTTTCTTATAAAACAGATCAACTGGCAACCAATCTTTCAATTTCTGCTTATCTGAGAAAATCTTTATTTCTCTTTCACTTTGAAGGAGGACACAGTAAGACAGAGAATTCCAGGTCAGTGGTTTTATTCTCTCAGTATTTTACTCCACTCTCTTGCTTGCATGGTTTACATGCAATTACATCCAAGATCAGGGTGCCAGCCCAGATGGGTTCTGGTGAGAACTTTCGTCCTAGTTTGCAGACAGTTGGCCACCTTTTTACTGTGTCCTCACATGGCACAGAGAGTGATAGCACCAGCAAGCTCTGGTGTAATGTAATTTGTATCTTTGCTCCTCTTATAGATAAGGTGGTTTCTATCAAGATATTTTATCTTTGATTTTCTGTAGTTTGAGTATGATATGTCTAGGTGGGGTTTGGTTTTTTGGGGGTTTTGTTGTTGTTGTTGTTTTGGCAATTATCATCCTTCGTGTTCCCTGAGATTCCTGGATCTGTGGTTTGGTGTCTGGCATTAATTTGGGGAAATGGAAATTCTTAGTCACTGCTTCAAGTATTTCTTCTGTTCTTTTCTCTTTCTTCTCTTTTTGGTATTCACATTACACATAAGTTACACTTCTTGTAATTGTTCCACAGTCCTTGGATATTTTGCTCAGTTTTTTTCAGTATTTTTTTCTCTTTGTGTTTCACTTTTGGAAGTTTCTATTAGCATATCCTCAAGCTCAGAAATTCTTTCCTCAGCTGTGTCAATTCTATTAATGAATCCATTAGATGCACTCTTCCTTTCTGTTACATTCTTTTATTTCCAACACTTCTTTTTTTATTCTTTCTTACTATTTCCATCTCTCTGCTTACACTACCCATCTGTTCTTGTTATATTGTCTACTTTTTCCATTACAGCCTCCCACATATCAGTTACAGTTGTTTAAAATTCCTAGTCTGATAATTCCAACATCCCTGCTATATCTGGACCTCTGGTGCTGTCTCCTCAAATTATGTTTTCTCCCTTTTAGTATGCCTTATAGTTTTTTGTTGAAAGCCTAACATGACCTACTTGGTAAAAGAAACTCTGGTACACAGGCCTTTGATGACATGGTGGTAAGGTCTAAGGGGAGGAGAAGGATTCTACAGTCCTATTATTAGGTCTCAGTCTTTTCAGGAGCCTGCAATGCTGAGCTGTGAATTTCACCAGTGTTTCTCAGATTCTTCCCCTGCTGAGGTGGGATGGGATGCCTCCAGGCGGCTAAAGCTGGGTATTTCCCTTGGCCCATGTTGATTAGTCTATGATAAAATACCAACAGGGTTAGGTTCTGGTAAAATTTTTTAATTTTTTTTTTTTTTTTTTGGGAGAAAGAGAGTCTTAAGCAGGCTCCACGCCCAGTGCAGGGCCCAAGGCAGGGCTTGATCTCACAACCCTGAGATCATGACCTAATCCGAAATCAAGAATCAGATGTTTAACCAACTGAACCACCCAGATGCCCCATCTTGAGGGCAGAATTTTTAAGACAGGATGCTCTCACATATTTCAAAAAAATTTTTTTCCCCCCTGCCAGAATCACAAAGGAATTTTTCTTCAATATTCACTGTGAGAACCTGGTAGAGCTCCCAGAGGTGGAACTCATGAAAGTGTGGGGGCCTGCTATGGACTGAATGATGTTCCACCAAAATCATATAATGAAGCCCCAATCCCCCATGTGATGGTATTTCAAAATGGGTCCTTTGGGAGATAATCAGGATTCGATGAGGTGAGGTCAAGAGAGTGCAGCCCTCATGATGGGATCAGTGCCCTTAAAAGAAGAGATGCTACAGCAAAAAGGTGGCCCACTGTCTGCAAGCTAGGAAGAAAGTTCTCGCCAGAAACCACCCAGGATGGCACCCTCATCTTGGGACTTCCAGCCTCCAGAACTATGAGAAAATAAATGGCCACTGTATAAGCCACCCAGTCCACGGGATTTTGCTTTGGCAGTTCACACTAAGACAGGGCCCCCTAATTAGTGGGTCCCCCTACTTATTGACACAGTGCCTCCAGCAATTCTTCAATTACACTTTAGGTTTTCCCATCCCATCCCAGTACTGGTACCTGCAGAGGTTTCTGCTTATTGGTTTCTGCTCCATAAGTGATTCTTCGTATCAATCCCTCTGACTCTACAATTTTGGGTGCAGAAGTTTGCCACGTGACCTCACTTCTCTGACAGATTTGAGTTGTTGATTTTTCAGTTTGTTCAGCTTTTTACTTGTTAGGATGGAATTACTAATTCCATTACATGCTAGACTAGAAACCAGAAGCCGAGAGTTTTATTTTTAAAATTTTAAACTACCACATATGTATATTTTTTGTTACTAGGAGCACTTTCTTATTCTCTGATCATTCTTCTTCATGGCATCTCTTTGTTTTATGAATTCAATATCTCTCATCTCTCTGAGGTAACTAATTACATTTTTTTAAAGTTTTCTTCCGTTGTCCACATTGCCTCGGTTTTCCACAGATCTCTTTTTTCATTTAATCTAGTTTTCATGTTGGAAGGTTTCCTCAAATGTCTAGTGATCCTTAACTGTCTTTTCTTACTTATGTATTTGTTAATAAAAAATACTTACGTATTTGATATTATAGGGACTATGGACACAACAGTGAACAAAACAAATCTCCACCCTCATGAAGCTTCCATTCTAGTGAGATGATTCCAAAAAAAAAAGACAAATATGGGTGATGAGAGAGTGATAGAAGGTAGCAATGTGTGCCATGAAGAATAATAAATTACAGTACATGGGGAATAAGTGCTGGAGGCTATTGTTATGTAATGTTGGATCGTTACAGAAGACATCTCTTATAAGGTAAGAGATGTGCCCGGTATTCCCAAATCCATCTTCCCAGATGAATGTCTCCAGAAACAAACCTCCAGCCTTCTCCATCGGAGAACTGTAGGGTGAATTTCCCTGAATGTTCAGAATAGAGAAGAGAACCCAAGGAAGTTCTAACAGATTTGCATATGAACTTTCAACAATCTTTTCTCCTTCCACACTCTGCTCTTGCTGTGCACCAATACCTGATGCTTCCAAGTACAGTACTCAGCCTCTTGTCCATGAGGCAAAACTCCTCTCTTCTCATTAATTTCTCCCTCTGTAGGCACTTGGATAACTTTCTTTTATAACCAAATTGATTACCATTCCTCTCTGTCTTCCAGTTTCCTCATACTCATTTAAATTTCTCACTTGCTATTTTACTCCTTCTTTGTGTTTGTTAATTAAAAAAAAATCTTTACTATCATTTCAAATGTTTGGAGAAGAAAAGATCAACAGATGGGGTCAATCTGCTATTTTAGTCAAGAAGCCTGTGGTATTTTGATTAATTCCTTTTTAATTTCCATTGCCATCACTTATATATACCATCCTTATTCTAAACTCTTCCAAAATTCTCTCAGGTTTCTCACTAAAATACTCCCTCTTATCTCTGCAAATGCAAACTTCTTATCTCAATCTACAAAACCTTCTCAGACAAATATTATCCCACAATTACCTTTCCCTAAATAATATCATTAGAAGACTTCCCTTTACTTGTTTGCGATATGAATTCACCTCCTTACTATATTCCCTTAACACTTAGCACAGTGGTGTTTACTAAAGTAGCTGGTCAATGAATTATGTTCCTATAACATTAGTGATAAGATATGCTGACAATATTAACAGTAGGCTTCTAGTAACAAAAGAAATTATTTTGGTTGTAAGCAACATCTCATACATTTAACTTCTAAGATCCCTCAGTAGGAGAATCCATTTTATAGTGCCAAGTAGAAGTATTAATCTGAAATAATAAGATGCGTATTATAATCCCAAGAGAAAGCACTAAGAAAATAACTAAAAAAGAGTAAAAGAAAAATCAACAGAGAAATTAAAGTGGTAAACTAAAAAATATTCATATATTACAAAAATGGTAGTAAAAAAGTAACAGAGGAACAACAACAAAGACATATAAAGAACAAATAACAAAATAGTAGATTTAATGGTGGTGATGGTTGTACAGCATAGTGAATATGCTAAAAATCACTGAGTTTAAAATTCACTCCAATTCATTTTAAAAATTCATTTTAATTCACTTTAAAATGGTTATTTTGGTCTTATGTAGATTATATCTCTTAAAAAAACTTAAATAGCAGGCATAAATCCAGCCATATTAAATAATTACATTAAATGTGAACAGATAAAATGTTCCAGCCAAAGCAAAATCCACTACATGCTGTCTTAGTTTCAAAGATATAAACAGAATGAAAATCATAAAATAGAAAAAAGATACACCATGCAAACAGTAACCATGAGAGAGCTGGAGTGACTGTATTAATAAAAAAACAAAACAGACATTAAGAAACATCACTAGAGACAAGGAGAAATGCTTTACAATGATAAAAGACTCAATATGTTAGGGATATATAACAACTAAAATGTATTTCCATCTAACAGACCCAAAATACATGAAACAACAGTCATATAAAGTATGTCCTCTAACCACAATAGAATTAAATTAGAAATCAATATAAATAAAAACAAATGCCTTCATATAAAGAAATTAAACACACACAAGAAATAAATGAGTCAAAAAACTAATCACAATGGAAATTAGACAATATTTTGAACGCATGAAAATAAAAATAAAATATATCAAAATTTATGGGATATAGCTAAAGCAGTATTAGAGGGAAATTTATAACTTTAAAAGACTAAATTTAAAAAGGTCTCAAATTAGCACCTTACTCCATTTTAAAAAACTAGAAAAATTAAACCCAAAGCAATTAGAAAGATTAAAGCAGAAATCAGTAAAACAGAATACAGAAAAACAACAGAGAAAATTAATGAAATAAAAAGTTGGGCCTTTGAAAAGATCAACAAAACTGACATTGAGCTAAACTAACAGAGAGAAGGAGGGAGGGGATATAAACTACCAAATCTGGAATGTAAGAAGGAGTATCACTGCCAACCTTTCAGAAGTTAAGATTATAAAGAAATACTATAAACAACTTTGTGTCAACAGATTTGATGACCTATATAAAATGGACACTTTCCTAGAAAGACAAAAATTACCATTAATGAAAAAATAGAAATAAGAGAAATCTAAATACAGGCATACCACAGAGAAAGTGTGAATTTGGTTCTGGACCCACCACAATAAAACAAATATCACAATAACATAAGTTAAATGAATTTTTTGGCTTCCTGGTGCATATAAAAGTTATATATACTATATTGTATAGTCTGCTAGATGCACAATAGCATTATATCTTAAAAAATACCAATGTCCCTACCTTACTTTAAAAATACTTTCTTGCTAAAAATGCTAACCATAATCTGAGCTTTCAGTGAGTTGTAATCTTTTTACTGTAGGAGGGTCTTGCCTCCATGGTGATGGCTGTTGACAAAGGGTGACTGAATGGATAAAAATACAAGACCCATCTATAATGCTGCCTACAAGAGACTCACTTCAGACCTAAAGACAGACTGAGACCATACAGACCATACAGACTGAGAGTAAAGGGATGGAAAAACATATGCAATCAAAAGCAAAAACAAAACAAAAACCCAGACTTTAAAATGAAGACTGTAACAAGAGACAAATGAAAGCATTACATACTGATAAAGGAATCAGTCCAATAGGAGAATATAATTATAAATATCTAGGCACCCAATACAATAACACCTAAATACATAAAGCAAATATTAACAGACATATAGGGAGAAACTGGCAGTAATACAATAATAGGGGACTTTAACACCCTACTTACGTCAATGGATAGATCAACCAGGTACAAAATCAACAAAGAAACAGTGACTCTGAACAACAAATTAGACCAATGGACCTAACAGATATATACAGAATATGTCATCCCAAAACAGCAGAATATCAAGTTGAA
The DNA here is from genome assembly GCF_054177405.1 of Leptonychotes weddellii. Lineage (NCBI taxonomy): Eukaryota > Metazoa > Chordata > Mammalia > Carnivora > Phocidae > Leptonychotes > Leptonychotes weddellii. The sequence goes on along the minus strand of NC_138372.1, from coordinate 71,209,916 downwards.
TCAGTAATCAAAAAATTCCCAGTGAACAAAAGTCTGGGACTAGAGAGCTTCACAGATTAATTCCACCAAACATTTTAAAAAGAGTTAACAATATTTGTTCTTCTAGTCCATAAGCATGGAATGTTTTTCCATTTCTTTGTGTTGTCTTTAATTTCTTTCATCGGTGTTTTATAGTTTTCAGAGTACAGGTCTTTCACCTCCTTGGTTAGTTTTATTCCTAGGTATCTTTTTTTTTTTTTTTAAGATTTTATTTATTTATCCGAGAGAGAGAGAGAGAGAATGAGAGACAGAGAGCACGAGAGGGAAGAGGGCAGAGGGGGAAGCAGACCCCCCGCCGAGCAGGGAGCCCGATGTGGGACTCGATCCCGGGACTCCAGGATCATGACCCAAGCCGAAGGCAGTCGCCTAACCAACTGAGCCACCCAGGCGCCCCTATTCCTAGGTATCTTATTATTTTTGGTGTAATTGTAAATGGGATTGTTTTCTTAATTTCTTTCTACTGCTTCATTATTGATGTATAGAAATGCAGGATTTCAGGTGTGCCTGGGTGGCTCAGTTTGTTAAGCAACTGCCTTCGGCTCGGGTCATGATCCTAGAGTCCCGGGATCAAGTCCCGCATCAGGCTCCCTGCTCAGATGGTAACATCTTTTACAATAAATAGTATGCAACAGAAGAGTTCGAATTATCAAACAGAGTTCTCCTACATTTTTGTAAGAAGCAACTATTTTTCATTTTCTTAAAGCACAGAAATCACCAAGGTGAGGATATATTGATAATAAGTTTCTATGCACATGGAGAGAAAAAGAGGGCAGCACTAAAGTGAGTTCTTAAAGGAAGAAAGGAAGCCCCAGGAAGCCTTTCTGGACTGAGAATTGAGACAAACTCGGAAGAGCACAATGTTTATCTGGCTTGGCAATCTACCCAGCATGGCTTTGGGAGGTACAGATACTGAGAATTCTCAAATATTAAATCAAAACCTAGAATAAATGGGACCAAGAGTATTTAGATTTTTAAAAGACTAAAGTATGCGGTATTAAAGGTTATTCTTTAAAAGACTGTGTAGTCATCTTCAGAGCAATATAACAATAATTAAGAGCAAAATTCTATGGTTGGAGTACCTAGATTCAAATACTGGTCCCTTCATCTACTAGTTATATGCACTTGGGCAAGTCATTTTTACCTCTCTAAACTTCAGCTGTCTTGTTTGTAAAATGCAAGTAACAGTCCTACTTTCATAACACTTCTGTGAGGATTAAATCACATCATGAAGTAGCAATATGGTGTACTGTTTAATAAGTGTGTGGCCTCTAGACAGGCTCCCTGATTTGAATCCTTGGTTCTGCTATCTACTAGTTGTAAATTATTTGATCTTGAGCAAATCACTTAACTTCTCCATACTGCAGTTCCTCATCTGTAAAATGTGGATAATGGGAGTGCCTGGGTGGCTCAGTCTGTTAAGCATCCAACTCTTGATTTCAGCTCAGGTCATGATCTCGGGGTCCCTGGATTGAGTTCCATGTGGGGCTCTGCACACCCAGCAGGGAGCTGCTTAAGGATTCTCTCTCCCCGCTTTCTCTCTGCCCCTCCCCCCACTCATGCTCTGTGTGTCTCTCTCTCAATAAATAAATCTTTTTTTAAAAAAAGAGAATTAATGTATTATTGTGCATAAAGCACTTAAAGCAGTAGAGCACATATGTGAAGTAGTCATTACTGAAATGCACTTTGCAAACAGCAAGCTTCAATAAATGTTAATTACTACTATTAAACAAGAGACATGATACACCTAAAATTGTTATTTCTAAATGTATAATTTTTACTTTTTAAAAAGAGAATGCTTGTGGTCAATGTAGTAAAAGGAGAGCTGGCCCTTGTTTTACAAGTAACAGAATTTGATGTCTGTTATTTCTACTCCTCTTAGAATGCTCAAATCCTATGGTTACTTTGTAGTTTAGATTATGCCTCAACATTTTCATGAAGAATTCTCGGACTATATTTCAATTTTTGGTCTCCTTCCATACTAGTCCCACAGTAGATATTTAATAAACATTATGTTATTTAACTGGGTAACCAAGGAATCCATATCCCAGGCTTCTCCTTCCAACACAGACTCCTTAGGGAGACAAGATGGGAGACAGAAAGCTGAAAGGATTTCAACTTGGTAGTAAAATTAAAGGCTGCACAGAGTGGAGACATACTAACACAAAAGATCAGTCAGAAATGGAATGAGAGGGCACTTGGGTGGCTTAGTCAGTTAAGCGTCTGCCTTCAGCTCAGGTCATAATCTCAGGGTCCTGGGATCAAGTCCCACATTGGGTTCTCTGCTGAGCAGGGAGTCTGCTTCTCCCTCTCACTCTCCCTCTGTGCTTTCTCTCTCTCCTTCTGTCTCTCTCAAATAAATAAAATCTATAAAAAAGGAAATGGAATGAGAATGGTGTATAAATATATTTAAATATATATATTAGTGTGTGGAAAGCTCAAAAGAGAACACAAGCAACTGAGCACTAAACTTCATTTTTGGCTGGGTTTTGAACAACCAATGTGAAAAGGAAAAGAGAATATGTAATTTTACATTTCAGGAAATTCTGGCTGAGATAGGATGGCACCAACAGTCACGTACACCTTTGGGTAGTATGGACATCTTAAGAATAGTTAAGTCATCCAATCCATGGAAAAGAATGTCTTCCATTTATTTGTGTTTTCTGTAAAGGGCCAGACAGTAACTACTTTAGGTTTTGTGGGCCACACAGTCTCTTGCAATGACTCAACTCTGCCACTATAGCATGAAAGCAGCCAGTAACAGACAAAAAGTAAACAAATTAATGTGTTTGGGTTTCTTAAAATTACATTTAAGGATACGAAGATACGAATTTCACATTAATATTCATGCATCACAAATATTTTTCCAATCACTTAAAACTATAAAGAATTATTCTTTTTTTTTTTTTAAAAGATTTATTTATTTGAGAGAGAGAGAAAGAGAGCACAAGTGGAGGGAGGGGGAGAGGGAGAGAGACAATCCTTAAGCAAACTCCCCGCAGAGCCCAATGCAGGTCTCAATCCCAGGAACCTGAGATCATGACCTGGAGCTGAAATCAAGGGTTGGCTGCTTAACCAACTGAGTCACCCAGGCACTCCTATAAAGAATTATTCTTAGCTCCAAAGGTGGAGGGCCAGATTTGACTCCAGGGCCATAATTTTCCAAGCCCTCCCTAAGGCATTCATGGTATATCATGATCTTGGTTCTCTCCTATACATCTAAAATGGTACTAGATTTGTACCATTCTTGGAAGAAATGAAAAAAGAATCACTCAAATCATGTTCTATAGGTTTAATTCTCTTACAGAATCCAGTTAAGAATGGCTGCATTTTAAGTGATAAAAATTAAAAAAAAAAAACTGGTTAGGATATGAAGCACAAGGACTCTTACACATGGGTAGCTGAAATGTAAACTAATATAACCATTTTGGAAGATAATTAGGGATTGTTGGGGTAATCTTTGATGGGCCCTCAGTGTCCCTGCATGTTTTTTTCTGAAAATGCCAAGAATATCAGGCCCTGACTCTTTACCCAGGTCATTTTTCATTTGCAATGAGCAACACTGAGAAATGCATTGAGCAGGCTTATCACCACTATTATTAAGTGTTCCTCTCTGTTAACGTAACCAGTTACCTGTGTGTCTAAGTCCACTTGTGTTATTCCAACACGTCTACCTCTTGTGGATTTGGAAGCCAAGGAAACCATTAGGAACCTAAATCTTTGGCTACTACTTTTGCCATAATTTTCTTTTAAATCCTGTGTCTGGTCCAGGCATCAAGTATCTTCTGCCAGAATCAAATAAACAATATCAGGCCAACTTGTTAGCTTCCAAGTAGGATAAAATCTCAGACTTTTCAGAGTTCTTGACAGGAAGTATCTACCAAAGTTGAAGATACACAACCAGCAATCAAACTCCTAAGTTTATACTGAAAAGAAATGCATACAACGTGTATTAAAAGATTTGTACAAGAATGTTCATAACAGCATTTTTAAACTTTATTCCTCATACTTTTGCTTAAATCTTTAATCTATCCTATCTTTCAAGGCTAGAATGATTCATGTGGTAATGGATTAGAGTTGGCAACATCAGTATGAAATCACTATCAGCTTAACAGAAATACAAATGAATATATATAGAAATACTCATAGATGTGTGGTCATACATGGATTAGTACATACAAGTATGATTTCTTTGCTCTGTTATCTGAGAGGGGCCTAAAAGAAATGATACTTTCTCAGCAACAATCACACCTACCAGTCAGACTTTGGTTTCTAGTACCATTCTCCAATAAAAAGAAGCAGGGCTCTTTGGAGAAATGGCTTATTCTAGGACTGGGACAATAAATATACAAGCTGAGCCTAGAGTATTCTGTAGTGACAGAAAGGAAGGAGGTGATTAAAAACAAAAACAAAGGAAAAACTTACACTGAGATGAATATGACAAAAAGAGTAATCAACTGAAAGAGACTCCTACAGCCAAAGCTGGAACAACGTGAGTAGCAAACTAAGTAAAATAATATAATTCAAAGTATAAAACAAATATCCACACATCCATACTGATATAAAGGATTGAGTAAATTAATAAATGGGGGAGAAGAGACAAATCTCCTGACACTGCCTCCAAGAGACATTGGAGAAACATGATAGGTACTACCTCAGCCAGGTGGCAAGAGTCTACATTAATAGTCATCAATCACGTTGACAGTATGTACCACTGATACAATGTAACCTTCCTCTCAATAATCCATAATCCTAGTCCTACCATGAGAAACACACCAATTCCAATAGTAGGGCATCCTATAAAATACTTGACCAGCACTCCTCAAAGCCATCGAAGTCATCAAAAACAAAGAAGGTGTGAGAAACTGTCACAGCCAGGAGGAACCTAAGGAAACATTGTAATTAAATGTAACGTGCTATACTGACTGGAATCCTGGAACAGAAAAAAAAGGACATTAAGTAAACAACTAAGGAAATCAGAATAAACTATGAAGTTTAGTTAATAATAATATAATAATAATGGTTCATTAATTGTGACAAATGTACCATATAATACAAAATGTCAGTAATGGGGAAACTAAACAGTATGTAGGAATACTGTGGACCTCAATTTTTCTGTAAATCTAAAACTATTCTAAAAAATAATGTCTATTAAAAAAAAAAAATCCTGCCTCTCCTTCAAGGTCCATTAAAAAGCCTATCTCCTGCAAGAAACTATCCCTGATCCCCTCCAACTTAAATGAGACCTCTCCTTCCTTCCACCTCACACCAGCTCTGCTGAGCACCTACCATATTTTGCCCAACAAAATGATTTATAAACATGTTTCATTTCCCCTAAATCATAAGCATCTTAACATCAAGTTTATATTTGTCATGTTAATTAATACAAAATTAGGTTGAAGCAAAATTGAGAAACCAACTAACCAAGATGAAAGTCACATTTAGTTATGGTTAGTATGTCCTAAGGCAGTTTCATTCTACTCCTGAACAACTCTAATAATTAGAAAGTTCTTCCTGCTGCCTGAAACCAAATGTTCTATAATTTCCTCATTTATTGCATGAATGAATGAATGACAACGAGCTCTATGAGAGCAGGGAACACCTTCTGTTTTACTTAATACTGTATCTCCAGCACCTGGCACACAGTAGACACTCAAAAAACACTTGTTTTGGGGTTGCCTGGGTAGCTCAGTTGGTTAAGTGTCTGCCTTCGGCTCAGGTCATGATCGCAGGGTCCTGGGATCCTGTCAGCAGTGAGCATGCTTCTCCCTCTCCCTCTGCCCCTCCCCCCTGCTCATGCTCTCTAATAAATTTTTTAAAAATCTTTAAAAAAAAAACCAAAACCACACATTTGTTTTTGAATGAGTAAATGGCTACCTGGCTAGGGAAAGGGCTGTAACTTTTATTTCCCTTCCCATACAATTTAATTTACTGTTTAGTTAATGACCACCCTCCTGATAATATATACTCACATAATATATAGTCTCATATGTAGGTTTTACGAACAATTTAAACTAATTTAACTGAAGCTATGAGGTTTAGTAATTTTGTGCAATTGCAAGTGCGAAAGGAATTGCGATCAGTAGATCCCCAAGGGTGTACAATTAACGACTAGAAATGAATCAAAAACTACGGCTGAGGCGGCAAGGTCCCCCCCGCAATGTCTGGGGAAACGCTCCTGGACTAGCAGCCAGGCCCGCGGCTCATCCAGTCCACAGCTCCGCGACTCTGGGCAAATCACTGCACTTCCAGTTGGCCTGCTTCCTCGTCGGAAACTAAAAGGCTCCGACTCAAGGCGTCTTAAGTCTTTGCTGATTCCAAGGCCCTAGTATTCTCAGCTATTAGGGTTTTGTTTGTTTTTCTCAAGTTTTCAAATTCAAATCGGTTTAACCCTGCACAAAAACCTCCCGTAGATCGCGTTCCCGCTCAGTCACCTCAACTGACAAGTGATCTTCATGGCCGCGTCCATTCTTGAGATTCTCCCCCCCCACCCACCCCGCGGCAGTTGGGGGGAACAGGTTACAAACAACAGCTAACGTAAATAAAATATAAATTCGCAGGCTGCACGACGACAGGGCTTCTGAAAAAGAAACACTTCTACAACCCTACATGAAAAAATGAGGAAACCCCTTTCCACACAACTCTCAAAGGAAGAAAAGAGTGGGGCGGATCTTCTCTCACTCCGCCAAAGCTCTGAGGTAAAGACTGCACCTCGGCAAGTCTGAGGAAAAAACACAGCCGCAGGAGAAGGAAGCAAGAAAAACGTTAAGAACCAGGTCCTCGGTAGGGGCAAACACACCTACCAGATCAGCGGGTCCCTGGGGCCACGTCGCCTCCCAAACTTCCAGAACGTTCCCCCAAGTAGCCGGAAGCAGGGAGGGCGGGGCACAGAGGCCCAGGCGCGTTCGCGGCTACTCCAGCCGCGGTGCGCGCTCTCCACCGGCTGAGCTTCCGCGCAGGCGCAGACCTCGCTAACGATGGCCCCGCCTTTCCTACTCTTTAGATTGCAAGGTTTTCACCAACTGCTAAGTGGTTAGGAAAAAGTGGAGGGGTTAGCTTGTTTTTTGCGTTTGACTTAGTCGCCTGGAGTTGACTTTTCACAACTTTCTAACTTGCAGGCTCAATTCTTTTACTGTTATTGACAATATGAAATCAAAGTGGCCTCAGGTTTATCCAAATTATGGAAAAATAAAGACTCACATTTTCATTCGTGGCTGTTAAGTATAACATAGTAGAAGCCTGTGTGTTTACTCCTTTGGAATCCATTGCTTTCAGACCTGACTGCAACTAAGCAAATTATTAAGTGCTGGTGTTCACAACTGTAAAAATTGAAAAAAGAAAAGAAAAGCCAATACTTGCCTAGAACTTATGGTTGGGATGCCAAAACTATTTATGTCTTCCTTTGTAAGACACGTAATTGCTGGGGGAAAAACAATACTGCTCCAGGAAAAATCCTTTGGAGCACACTTGTAATGTGGATTAATTATTCCCTGAAGTAACCATTTTGTAAGTTTAGAGTTGTATAACTGATATTAAAATTAGGGGCACTCTTTTACTGCTGCTGTTGGACATTAAAGCCAGGATAGGAGAGGTCAAATTAATCAAGACCTGACTCCAGCCACACCGTGTGGATTTCAGAACTCAAGGAATTGACACAGCTGCTGGTGTGGGCAGGAAGGTTGGGTCGGCCAGAGGACCCTCCTTGGAAGGTCCTCGTGTTTTGAACAGGCTAATTGCAGAGGGGTAGGAGAGGCATTCAAAATTAAGCCGCAGGGGCCCAACAAGTAAGAGTGCAGAATAGCCTTTCCTTTCTACCTGTTATACTAGGAGACTTAGCCGAATTGAGAGCAGCAACTCCAGTTCAGGCAGTAAAACTGGCAAGTGCAAAGAAGGGTCCATTCTGGGGAGGGTACTGAAGTTCTGGGTAACTGACCAGAATAGGGAGGGAAAGAAAACTAATCTTATCGAGAACCTACTGTGTATCAAGTACTATACCAGATACTTTGCATACATGATTCTATTAATCTCCATAAAGGCTGTAAAGTATATGTTATTCTCATTTTAAAGATGAGGGAACTAGGGCTCAGAGAGATTAAGTTACTTGGCCAAGGTAATATAGCTAGTAAAAAAAAGGCTGGGATTCAAACCTATGTCTAAGTCAGATGTCTAGGCCATCTTCCTACCTCTAGAGCTCTGCCTCCACACAAAGACCCAGGTATAAGAACTGGAAAACATCATTTAAGTCACATGAGTACAAAAATGACAGCAGAAAGCCATAGACTGTGGAGATAGTATTGATTGTTCATCCTTCCTTCCTTTAATTTATCCTTTTTTCTTTTTTTTAAAGATTTTATTTATTTATTTGACAGAGACACAGCGAGAGAGGGAACACAAGCAAGGGGAGGAGGAGAAGGAAAAGCAGACTCCCCGCTGAGCAGGGAACCTGATGCGGGACTCCATCCCAGGACGCTGGGATCATGACCTGAGCCGAAGGCAGACGCCCAATGACTGAGCCACCCAGGTGCCCCTTTAATTTAGCCTTAATTTTTTTTATTAAAAGAGAGATGGAGGGGCAGAGGGAGAGAGAGAATCCCCAGCAGGTTCCATGCCCAGTGCAGACCCCATGTGGGGCTTGATCCCACAAACCCAAGATCATCACCCAACTTGAAATCAAGAGTGGGTCACCCAACCAACTGAGCCACCCAGGTGCCCCAGTTCTTAATTTTTTCAATCAACAAATATTTGTGTAGAAAAACAGCCTAGTCTCTGGAGTCAAACAGCCTGGGTTCATATCATGCCTCCATCATTTATTTAGCTATGTGACCACAGATAAGTGACAGCTTCTTGGTTTTCCTATCTTAAAATAAGAATAATAATTGTGTCCGTTCATAGGTCAATATATGTAAGCTTTCTAAAACAGTGTCCAAAACATAAGCACTCGATATGTTTACGTGCTATCATTATTATTTAAATGTTCCCTTAATGTTATCTTGCAGCTGTATGATATCTGC
>NC_138372.1:71187978-71200769 GCF_054177405.1 Leptonychotes weddellii | reverse complement strand
CATCTATCATCATCTTTAACCACAGATTCTGCTTTCCTTCCAATCATGGTAGATTAACTGATTAACTGTGAATGCTCTTAAATAAGGTCAACACTCCAGATGGACACTAGATCCCATCTCTTCTTGTTTACTCAAGAACATAGTTCCAACAGTTTTCCCCTGTCTCTCTTAAAACATCAATTTTATCCTCTCCACTGGGCCATTGTCATTAGGAAATAAATATTTCATTATTTCTCTCATCCTAAAATTTCTTGTTCCCTCTTCCCACTCCAGCTATCTACTACTCTTCTTTATAGTAAAACTCAAAAGGATTGTCTACAATTTCTGTTTTTAATGCCTCTTCTCCCATTCTTTTTTAAACTTACTCCAATGAGGTATTTTTTTTCCCACTATGCCACAGAAATTGTTCTTGTCATGGTCATTGTTAAATCTAGCAGACAATTTTTTTAAAAGATCTTATTTATTTATTTGACAGAGAGAGATTGAGAGAGAGAGAGCACAAGCAGGGAGCATCAGGCAGAGGGAGAGGGAGAAGCAGGCTTCCCATAGAGCAGGGAGCCTGATGCAGGGCTTGATCCCAGGACTCTGGGATCATGACCTGAGCTGAAGGCAGACACTTAACTGACCAAGAGCCCCAAGCACAGCAGACAATTTTCAATACCAATTTTACTTAGTCAATCAGTGGCATTTGTTACAGTTGACCACTTTCTTCTCCTGGAAACATTTCTTGTATACCCCAATAGCATGCTGTCATGGTTTTCCTGTAACCTCACTAGGCACTTTTCAACAACTTTTACTGTTTATTTTTTCAATACCCAACCTCTTAGGACCCCCTCAAGTGTAGTCCTTGGAAATAGTTTCTTCTCTGGCTATATTCACTCTTTTGGTGATCGCGTCAACTCATGGCTTTAGATATACGCCATATGCTGACAAATTCCAAATTTCTATCTCCAGCTTTAGCCTTTCCCCTAGACTCCAGATTGGTATAAGCAACTTCCTATTTAATATTTCCACTAAAAGACTTCTCAAATTTTGTACTTCCAAAACTAAACTAATTTCCCTCTGCAAATCTGTACCACCCATAGTCTTCCCCATCTCAGTTAATAACTCACACTTCTCTTGTTAAATTTAAATACCTTGCCTGTTTCTTATATACTCCCTCTCATCCATCAGGAAATCTTGTTGCCTGTATGTTCAAAATACATCCAGACTCTCACCACCTCCCTGGTCTGAACCATCACTAATCACCTGGATTATTGCAATCACTTCCTAAGAGATCTCCCTATTTATGCCTTGCCCCTTACAGTCCTTTTTCAACATAATAACCAGGGTAGTCCTGTTAAAATAGAAGTCAGAGGGGTGCCTGGGTGGCTCAGATTGTTAAGGGTCTGCCTTCGGCTCAGGTCATGATCCCAGGGTCCTGGGATTGAGCCCCACATCGGGCTCCTGGCTCGGCGGGGAGCCTGCTTCTCCCTCTCCCTCTGCCTCTCCCCCTGCTCATGCTCTCCCTCTCTCTGTATCTCTGCGTCTCAAATGAATAAATAAAATCTTTAACAAAATAAAATAAAATAGAAGTCAGAATTAAAGCTTATGTTCTTCTGATGACCTATAGGGCCTAAGTGCCAATTACTACCTAAACCCCTTCTACTACTATCTTCCTAACTTGCTCCTTCTGTTCCAGACACATTGGCCTCCTTCCTTTCCTCATATCTCCAGGCATGCTCCTGCCTCAGGGCTTTTGCATCAGCTTTTCTGTCTAAGGTACTCTCTTCCCAACTGTATTCATAGTTCACTCTCTCTACTCCTTTAAATCCTACTTAACTCAACTGTCATCTTCCCAATAAAGCCCACCTTGACTTCCTCATCTAAAATTAGAACGACTTCTGATCCCTCTTAACCTGCTGTGTTTTGTTTCATATCATTTGCTACCTTCTAACATACTATTTAATATACATACTTACTGTGTTTATCGTTTACAGCTTTTCTTCTCTCACTAGAATGTAAACTGCACAAAAGCATGGACTTTTGTCTGTTTTGTTCACTGATGAATCTCTAGTACCTAGAACAATGTCTGCTACCTAATAAACACTAATAAATACACTTAAATGTTGAAGTATCATTCGCCTTGACATAGAAGGCACCTTCTAGTTCGTGTCTCAATAATAACATATCAGACTTCATTGAATGTTAGTGGCCATAATATGAATAGTACCAATGGGGGCTTCAATTTTTATTAATATTCTTAGTCTTATTACTATTAGGCTCGAAATAATTTATTTCAAGCTTTGGTCTTCTGGGTCTAACTAATTTGTCTGAGAGGTATATACTGGAAATAAATGTTTAACAGTTAACCCTGCTAACGAGTTTTTATCTGGGAGGCTTATATATTACAGTGATTCATTCATTACCAGAACAAATCAGGCTATTTGAGTTGTGCTTTTAAAGGTTCTCTACACAATTCAGGTCCAACTATATTGAAACTGACAACACAAATATATTTGGCAACTCTATAACAGCCCAGCTCTCTGATTCACTACTTGCTAGAATTCCTACACAGAAATATGTTCAATTTACATTTACGGTTAGTGTCAGAACATTCCTAATTCAGCAGTGTGAGAAAGTTATAATGAAAAATTAATTCCATAAATTATTTATTCCTGGATGGAAAATGTAAGCTTGCACTTGAAAGCATATAATCAATAAAAAATATGTATTTCATAAACCTCGCAATGCCATATTTCCACATTAGTTGTAGAATGACAAGCTGTTATGAGACAGTATGAAGAATAGCTTAGTGTTGCTGTGAGATGTCTCAGTTTCATCAGCAGCAGCAAACCCTCTAATCTGCTTAGTGGCTTGAATGCTTTGATAATCAACGTACTTCAATATTTTCCCTTTTAGTCAATTGCAAATATTGAACAATTTCAAATATTGAACAAGCATTTTCTTTTGAGGCTCTACTCCATGTTCTTTTTGTTATCTGCTTCATTCCCGACATTCTGACCTTGATGCTATAAACTGTCAAAAGGAAACACACACACACACAAAGACTAAGAAAAATGTAGAGGAAATCTGATGAAAGAAAGTGGCTGTTTTCAAATCTAACCTTTCATCAATTTTCTTTGATACAGGAACTGATATTGTACTATATTCTTAAATCTCACCATGTATATAAATTCTTATTTTTTAAATGATTGGATTTAAACAATTCATTGTACTGAAAACAACAGGCTCAACTTAATTAACCGTATGTTTTATTTATTTTTTTTTAAAGATTTTATTTATTCATTTGAGATAGAGACAGAGAGAGCACAAGCAGGGTGAGAGGCAGAAGGAGAAGGAGAAGCAAGCTCCCCGCTGAGCTGAGAGCTGGACGCGGGCTTGATCCCAGGACCTGGAGATCATGACCTGAGCCGAAGGCAGATGCTTAACCATCTGAGCCACCCAGGCGCCCCTAAGCTGTGTTTTAAAAATAGCTGGTTGTTTGGGTTCAAAAGCTTTTCTGTTTCCAAATAGGTTTGGGTATGCATGTATATGGGTTTAGAAAATCAAAGCAAAACATAATCAGTTCTTTTTTAAAAGATTTTATTTATTTATTTGTTTGATAGAGGGACAGCGAGAGAGGGAACACAAGCAGGAGGAGTGGGAGAGGGAGAAGCAGGCTTTCTGTGGAGCAGGGAGCCCAATGCATGGCTCGATCCCAGGACCCTGGGATCATGACCTGAGCTGAAGGCAGATGCTTAACGACTGAGCCACCCAGGCACCCTTTATTCGGTTCTTTATTCAGGCACTAAGAAAGAATTTTTGCACTTTCCCACCACACTGGTTCTGTTCATCCTCTTTGACTTAAATCTCTCCTGGTTCTCAGCTGACTCTCAATGGTAATCCCTTGTGCTTTAGCGACTTTTGGTTTAATGTGATTATTGAGCATAATTGTAATTTAATGGTGGATTCCTCAAAATTTTGACATTTTGACAGATTCTTGTTTTTGGCAAGGGAAACTGCCTTCAGTTCTCAGTCATAATGTAAAAGCAACTAAGATGAAAACTCAACACACCAGCAAAAACTAGATCTGAGAACATAAAAATAGCTGAATTTAAGGTAATTTTGAACTGTATAAAGAAATTTCTACACTTCAAAGCATAGTCAAGTTTTACCATATGAAAAAGCATAAAAAATACATAATATTTATCTCTGCCCCTCATCAGATCAAGGGTGTGCACCAACTAAAAATTTTGTGGTTATCACTTTACCAGGTATGTACCTCTTTTTGAGGCAGCCAGAGTTCTTTTTTTTTTTTTAATTGAAGAATAGCTGACATTAAATATTATGTTAGTTTCAGGTCTATAACATACTGATTTGACAATTATATGTATTACAAAATGCTCACCACAATAAGTGTAATTACCATCTGTCAACATACAAAGTTATTATAATATTACTGACTATATTCCTTATGCTGTACTTTACATCCCCATGACTTACTTATTTTATAACTAGAAGTTTGTATCTCTTAATCCTCTTTTCCTATTCCACCCATCCCCACAAACCCCTCCCCTCTGGTAACCACCAGTTTGTTCTCTGTATTTCTGAGTTTCGGAGTCTGGTTTTTTGGTTTTTATTTGTTCATTTGTTTTTTAGATTCCATATATAAGTGAAATCGTATGCTATTTGTCTATTTCTGTCTGACTTATTTCACTTAGCATAATATACTCTGGGTCCATCCATATTATTGCAAATGGAAGAATTTCATTTTTTTATGGCTGAGTAATATTCCTTCCATAGTGTGTGTGTGTACACATACATACTGTATATGTATATAATATACATATATTGAATTTTATATATATAAATATATTCATCACATATTTTCAATATGAATATATATTCATATATACATATATTCAATATGTTTGCTTCTTCCTTATCTGTTATATATATCACTGATATATATATCACTTCTTTATCTGTCCCTCTATTGATGGACACTTAGGTCACTTCCATATCTTCGCCATTGTAAATAATGCTGCAATAAACATAGAGGTGCATGTATTTTTTTGAATTAGTGTTTTTGTTTTCTTCTGGTATATACCCAGCAGTAGAATTACTGAATCATATGACTGTTTTTTTTTTTAATTTTGAGCAACTTCCATATTGTGTGGCTGCATGAATTCACATTCCCACCAACAGTGCATCAGGGTTTCCTTTTCTCCACTCCACATCCTTGCCAACACTTGTTATTTCTTGTCTTTTTGATACTGGCCATTCTGACTGGTGTGAGGTAATAACTCATTGTGGTTTTGATTTGCATTTCCATTCTGGCTAGTGCTGTTGATCATCTTTTCATGTGTCTATTAGCCATCTGTATGTCTTTTGTGGAAAAAGGACTATTCAGAGCCCCTACTCATTTTTTCCCTTTATTTATTTATTAATTTTTAGAATTGTTAAAAAGTTTTATTGTGATAAAATATACATAAGATTTATCATTTTAACCATTTTTAAGTGTACATTAATTACATTCACACTGTTGCTCAGTTATCACCACCAACCATCTCTAGAGTTTTTCATCTCTATAATGGAAACTCTGTATCCATTAAACAATAACTACCCATTACCCCTTCAATCCAGCCCTTGGCAACCACCATTTTACTTTCTGTCTTTATGAATCTAGGGACTTCCTATATGTGGAATCATACGGGCCTTTTATGACTGGCTTATTTCCCTCAGCATAATGTCTTCAGGGTTCATCCACATTGTAGCATGTGTCAGGATGTCCTTCCTTTTTTTTTAAATATTTTTTAATTTAAATTCAATTAATTGAATATAATGTATTATTGGTTTCAGAGGTACAGGCCTGTGATTCATCAGTCTTATATAATACCCCATGTTACTTATATCACAGGCCCTCCTTAATGTCCATCACCCAATTACCCCATCCCTCCACTCCTGTCCCCTCCAGCAACCCTCAGTTTGTTTCCTATGATTAAGAGTCTCTTATGGTTTGTCTCCCCCTCTGGTTTCATCTTGTTTTATTTTTTCCTATCTTCCCCTATGATCCTCTGTTTTGTTTCATAAATTCTACATATCAGTGAGATCATATGATAATTGTCTTTCTCTGTTTGACTTATTTCACTTAGCATAATACCTTCTAGTTCCGGGATGCCTGGGTGGCTCAGTTGGTTAGGTGTCTGCCTTCGGCTCGGGTCATGATCCCGGGGTTCTGGGATCGAGTCCCACATCAGGCTCCTTGCTCGGTGGGGAGTCTCCTTCTTCCTCTCCCTCTGCCTGACACTCTCCCTGCTTGTACTCTCTCTCTGTCAAATAGATAAATAAAATCTTAAAAAAAAATACCCTCTAGTTCCATCCACATTTGTTGCAAATGGCAAGATTTCATTTTTTTTGATGGCTGTGTAATATTCCATTGTATATATATATATATATATATATATATATATACACAATGGAATATTAGTACCACATCTTCTTTATCCATTCACCTGTCGATGGACATTAGGGCTCTTTCCATAGTTTGGCTATTGTGGACATTGTTGCTATAACATTGGGGTGCAGGTGTCCCTTCGGAACACTACATTTGTATCTTTGCGGTACATACCCAGTAGTGCAATTGTGGGGTCATAAGGTAGCTCTATTTTCAACTTTTTGAGGAACCTCCATACTGTTTTCCAGAGTGGCTGCACCAGCTTGCATTCCCACCAACAGTGTAGGAGGGTTTCCCTTTCTCCTCATCCTCTCCAACATCTGTCATTTCCTGACTTGTTAATTTTAGCCATTCTGACTGGTGTGAGGTGATATCCCATTGTGGTTTTGATTTGTATTTCCCTGTTGCCGAGTGATGTTGAGCATTTTTAAATGTGACTGTTGGTCATTTGAATGTCTTCTTTAGAGAAATGTCTGTTCATGTCTTCTATTTCTTGACTGGATTAGTTGTGTGTTGAATTTGATAAGTTCTTTATAAATTTTAGATATTAGCCCTTTATCTGATAAGACATTTGCAAAAATCTTCTCCCATTCTGTCAGTTGTCTTTTGGTTTTGTTGACTGTTTCCTTTGCTGTGCAAAAGCTTTTTAGCTTGATGAAGCCCCAATAGTTCATTTTTGCCTTTGTTTCCCTTGCCTTTGGTGATGTGTCTAGCAAGAAGTTGCTGCAGCTGAGGTCAAGAGGTTGCTGCCTGTGTTCTCCTCAAGGATTTTGATGGATTCCTGTCTCACATTTAGATCTTTCATCCATTTTGAGTCTATTTTTGTGTATGGTGTAAGAAAGAGGTCCAGTTTCATTTTTCTGCATGTGATTGTCCAATTTTCCCAAACCATTTGTTGAAGAGACTGTCTTTGTTCATTGGATATTCTTTCCTGCTTTGTCAAAGATTAGTTGACCATAGAGTTGAGGGGCCATTTCTGGGCTCTCTATTCTGTTCCATTGATCTATTTGTTTTTGTGCCAGTACCATAATGTCTTGATGATTATAGCTTTGTAATAGAGCTTGAAGTCTGGAATTGTGATGCCACCAGTTTTGGTTTTCTTTTTCAACATTCTTTTGGCTATTTGGGGTCTTTTCTGGTTTCATACAAATTTTAGGATTATTTGTTCCAGCTCTGTGAAAAAAGTTGATGGTATTTTGATAGGGATTGCCTTGAATATGTCGATTGCTCTAGGTAGCATAGACACTTTAACAGTATTTGTTTTTTCAATCCATGAGCTGGCAGGTTTTTCCATTTCTTTGTGTCTTCCTCAATTTTTGTCATGAGTCTTCTATACTTATCTGAGTACAGATCCTTTGCCTTTTTGGTTAGATTTATCCCTAGGTATCTTATTGTTTTTGGTGGAATTGTAAATGGGATTGACTCCTTAATTTCTCTTTCTTCTGTCTCATTGTTAGTGTATAGGAATGCAACTGATCTCTCTGCATTGATTTTATAGCCTAACATTTTGCTGAATTCCTGTTTGGGTTCTAGCAATTTTGGAGTGGAGTCTTTTGGGTTTTCTACATAAAGTATCATATCATCTGCAAAGAGTGAGAGTTTTTGACTTCTTCTTTGCCAATTTGGATGCCTTTTATTTCTTTTTGTTGTCTGATTGCTGAGGCTAGGACTTCTAGTACTATGTTGAATAGCAGTGGTGATAGTGGACATCCCTGCCGCATTCCTGACCTTAGGGGAAAAGTCTGTTTTTCCCCACTGAGAATGTTATTTGCCGTGGGCTTTTTGTATATGGCTTTTATGATATTGAGGTATGTTCCCTCCATCCCTACACTGTAATGAGTTTTAATCAAGAAAGGATGCTGTACTTTGTCAAGTGCTTTTTCTGCATCTATTGAGAGGATGATATGGTTCTTGTCCTTTCTTTTATTAACGTAGTGTATCACATTGATTGATTGAACCACCCTTGCAGCCTAGGAATAAATCCCACTTGGTTGTGGTGAATGATCCTTTCAATGTACTGCTGGATCCTACTGGCTAGTATCTTGGTGAGAATTTTTGCATTCATGTTCATTGGGTATATTGGTCTGTAATTCTCCTTTTTGTTGGGGCCTTTGGTTTTGGGATCAAGGTAATGCTGGCCTCATAGAAAGAGTTTGGAAGTTTCCCTTTCATTTCCATTGTTTGAAATAGCTTCAGAAGAATAGGTATTAATTATTCTTTAAATGTTGGGTAGAATTCTCTTAGGAGGCCTTCTGGCCCTGGTTTCTTGTTTGTTGGGAGATTTTGATTACTGTTTCAATTTCCTTACTAGTTATATGTCTATTCAGGTTTTCTATTTCTTCCTGGTTCAGTTTTGGTAGTTTATACTTCTCTAGGAATGCATCCATTTTTTCCAGATTGCCTACTTTGTTGGTATAGAGTTGCTCATAATAGTTCTTTTAATTGCTTGTATTTCTTCAGTGTTGGTTGTGATCTTTCCTCTTTCATTCATGATCTTATTTATTTGGGTCCTTTTTCTTTTCTTTTTGATAAGTCTGGCCAGAGGTTTATCAATCTTATTAATTATTTTAAAGCACTAGTTCCTAGTTTTGTTGATCAGTTCTACTGTTCCTTTGGTTTCTATTTCATTGATTTCTGCTCTAATCTTTATTAAATCCCTTCTCCTGCTGGTTTAGGCTTTATTTACTGTTCTTTCTCCAGCTCCTTTAGGTGTAAGGTTAGGTTGTGTATTTGAGACCTTTCTTGTTTCTTGAGAAAGTCTTTTATTGCTATATACTTCCCTCTTAGGACTGCCTTTGCTGCATCCCAAAGGTTTTGAACAGTTGTGTTTTCTTTCTTTTTTTTTCTTTTAAAGATTTTATTTATTTATTTGACAGAGAGAGAGACAGCCAGAGAGGGAACACAAGCAGGGGGAGTGGGAGAGGGAGAAGCAGGCTTCCCGCCGAGCAGGGAGCCCGATACGGGGCTCAATCCCAGGACCCTGGGACCATGACCTGAGCTGAAGGCAGTTGCTTAACCAACTGAGCCATCCAGGTGCACCAAACAGTTGTGTTTTCATTTTCATTTGTTTCAATGAATTTTTTAAAATTTTCCTTTAATTTCCTGTTTGACCCATTCATTCTTTAGCAGAATGTTCTTTAACTTCCATGTATTTGAGTTCTTTCCAACTTTCCTCTTATGATTGAGTTCAAGTTTCAAAGCATTGTGGTCTGAAAATATGCAGCATCTTTTGGTACTGGTTGAGACCTGATTTGTGACCCAGTATGTGATCTATTCTGCAGAATGTTCCATGTGCACTTGAGAAGAATGTATATTCTGTTGCTTTAAGATGGAATGTTCTGAATATACCTGTGAAGTCCATCTGGTCCAGTGTGTCATTCAAAGCCCTTGTTTCCTTGTTGAGCTTCTGCTTAGATGATCTGTCCAATGCTGTGAGTGGGGTGTTAAGGTCCCCTACTATTATTGTACTATTATCAATAAGTTCCTTTATGTTTGTTGTTAATTGTTTTATGTATTTTGGTGCTTCCAAGTTAGGGGCATAAATATTTACAATTGTTAAATCTTCTTATTGAATAAACACTTTTATTATAATATATTGTCCTTCTTCATCTCTTGTTAGAGTCTTTGGTTTAAAATCTAGTTTGTCTGATATAAGGATTGCTACTCCAGCTTTCTTTTGACATCCATTATCATGATAAATAGTTCTCCACCCCTCACTTTCTATCTGAAGGTGTGTTTGGGTCTAAAATGAATTTCTTGCAGACAGCATATCGATGGGTCTTGTTTTTTTTTTTTTTAAAGATTTTATTTATTTATTTGAGAGAGAATGAGAGACAGAGAGCACGAGAGGGAAGAGGGCAGAGGGAGAAGCAGACCCCCCGCTGAGCAGGGAGCCCGATGCGGGACTCGATCCCGGGACTCCAGGATCATGACCCGAGCAGAAGGCAGTCGCTTAACCAACTGAGCCACCCAGGCGCCCAGGGTCTTGTTTTTTTATCCAATCTGATACTCTGTCTTTTGATTGGAGCATTTAGTCCAGTTACATTCAGAGTAACTATTGAAAGATATGAATTTAGTGCCATTGTATTACCTGTAAAGTCAGTGTTTCTGTATATTGTCTCTGTTCCTTTCTGGTCTATGTTACTTTTGGGTTCTCTCTTTGCTCAAAAGATCCCCTATGATATTTCTTGCAGGGCTGGTTTAGTAATCACAAATTCTTTTATTCATTTTTATTTTTTTATTTTTTAAGTTTTTATTTATTTATTTGTCAGAGAGAGAGAGCAAGAGAGCTCACAAGCAGGGGAAGCAGCAGGTGAGGGAGAAGCAGGCTCTCCGCTGAGCAACAAGCCCGATGTGGGTCTCAATCCCAAGACCCTCGGATCATGCCCTAAGCTGAAGGCAGACACTTAACCAACTGAGCCACCCAGGCATCCAGATCACAAATTCTTATAGTTTCTTTTTGTCCTGGAAGCTTTTAATCTCTCCTTCTATTTTGAATGACAGCCTTGCTGGATAAAGTATTCTTGGCTGCATATTTTTCTCATTTAGTGCCCTGAATATATCATGCCAGTCCTTTCTGGCTTGCCAGGTCTCTGGGGATTGTTCTGCTGCCAATCTAATGTTTCTACCCTTGTAAGTTACCGACCTCTTGTCCTGAGCTGCTTTCAGGATTTTCTCTTTGTCTCTGAGATTTGCAAGCTTCATGATTATATGTCGAGGTGTTGACTTATTTTTATTGGTTTTGAGGGGGGTTCTCTATGTCTCCTGGAATTGAATACCTCTTTCCTTCCCCAGATTAGGGAAGTTCTCCTCTATAATTTCCTCCAATATACCTTCTGCCCACATCTCTCTTTCCTCTTCTTCTGGGATCCCAATTATTCCAATATTGTTTTGCTTTATGGTACCACTTACCTCTTGAATTCTCCCCTTGTGATCCAGTAGTTGTTTATCTCTTTTTTCTCAGCTTCTTTATTCTCCATCATTTCGTCTTCTATATCACTTATTCTCTCTTCTGCCTCATTTATCCTAGCAGTTAGAGCCTCCGTTTTTTTAAAGATTTTATTTATTTGAGATAGTGAGAGAGAGAGCATGAGCCAGGGGGCAGAGGGAGAAGCAGGCTCCCCACTGAGCAAGGAGCCCAATCTGGGGCTCAATCCCAGGACCCTGGGATCATGACCTGAGCCAGAGACAGTTGCTTAACCGACTGAGTCAACCAGGTGGCCCTAGAGCCTCCGTTTTTTATTGCATCTCATTAATAGCCTCTTTTATTTTGACTTGATTAGATTTTAGTTCTTTTAATTTCTCCAGAAAGGGACTTTCTAGTGTCTTCTGTGCCTTTTTCAAGCCCAGCTAGTATCTTTATAATCATTATTCTGAACTCTAGTTCTGACATCTTACTTATATCCATACTGATTAGGTCCCTGTCAGTCAGTACTGCCTCTAGTTCTCTTTTTTGAGGTGAGTTTTCCATCTTGTCATTCTGTCCAGAGAAGAATAGATGAATGAGAGAACAAAATACTAAAATGGCAACAATGACCCCAGAGAAATATACACTAAACAAATCAGAAGGGACCCGAAACTGAAAAAAAATTAAAACTAAAAGAAAAGAGAGAGAGAATATAATCAGACAGGTGAACAGAACAGAGCAATATACTGGATACTGTGTGTATTTTGGTCTGTTATAAAACTGGATCCCAAAATTATAAAGAAAGAAAACCTTATACATGTACAAAAATAAGATTAAATACAATGAAAAGATAGAATATAACTGTAAAAATGAAAATTAAAAGACAAAAAAAAGGGAGAGAGAATATAAGCAGACAGGTGAACAGAACAGAGCAATACACTAGATTCTGTGTGTATTTTGGTCTGTTTGTTAGAAGAAACTGCATCCCAAAATTGTAAAGAAAGAAAACTTTATATATATATATATATATATATTTTTTTTTTAAAGATTTTATTTATTTATTTGACAGAGAAAGACAGCAAGAGCAGGAACACAAGCAGGGGGAGTGAGAGAGGGAGCAGCAGGCCTCCCACTGAGCAGGGAGCCCGATGCGGGGCTCGATCCCAGGACCCTGGGATCATGACCTGAGCCGAAGGCAGACGCTTAACGACTGAGCCACCCAGGCACCCCTATATATATATTTTAAAGATTTTATTTATTTATATGACAGAGAGAGAGACAGGGAGAGAGGGAACACAAGCAGGGGGAGTGGGAGAGGGAGAAGCAGGCTTCCCACTGAGCAGGGAGCCCGATGCGGGCTCGATCCCAGGACCCTGGGATCATGACCTGAGCTGAAGGCAGACGCTTAACGACTGAGCCACCCAGACGTCCCTGTATATATATAAA
>NC_138372.1:71133312-71187478 GCF_054177405.1 Leptonychotes weddellii | reverse complement strand
GGGCTCGATCCCAGGACCCTGGGATCATGACCTGAGCTGAAGGCAGACGCTTAACGACTGAGCCACCCAGACGTCCCTGTATATATATAAATAAAATTATGTACAATGAAAGGCTAGAATGTAACTGTAAAAATGAAAATTAAAAAAGACTTTTAAAAAGTTGATAAAATAAGAAATTGGTTGAAAAGGAAAGGGGAAAAATAATAAAATTGAAAGACTAAAGAATCATGAGGAAAAAACCATGAATTCTATATACTATTTTCCCCTAGTGCTGGAGTTATTGCAGTTCTGTGTGACTGGTAAACTTGGTCTTAGCCGGATGTTCCTGGGAGAGGGGCCTCTTGTGCTGATTCTCAGGTGTCTTTGACCTGGTTGAAATTGCACCGCCCTTGCCAGGGGGCCAGGCTAAGTAAGCAGCTCCGGATTGCTCTATGTGGCTTTTGTTTCCTGAAGGCTTTCCATGCCACTTTAGAGGATGAGATTGAAAATGGGGGCCTCCCAATCTCCAGCTGCGGAGCCAAAAGCTCGTGCCCCCACTCCTCAGTGCACCCTCAGGGAAAAGCAGTCTCCATGGTCTCCATCTGCACTCTGTGCATCCTTGGCCTGTGACTGCGCACTTCCATCTCAGGCACAAGAATCGGCTTTGAGCCTCCAAACCCTGCAGACTCTAGCAGCATGCACCGTGGCTGCTCCTCTGGGGGAGGAAGGAGAGTTTTGAGGGTTCTGCCCCCTATTGGGCCCCTGCAGTCACCCATCTGTGCTACAGTTCGAGGTTTATGGCAACCCAGAGCTGAGAGCGCACTCCTGGACTCGCTGGTTCAGCCGGCTTCGCTGCTCCAATGCCTGGGAGCTCTGCCGCACTCAGGCACCCCCGGTCTTCCTGTGACCCCAGGGATCCTGAGACCACACTGTCCCATGTAGGATTCAGCCCCACTTTGCCACCTGAGTGCCTTTCGGGCAGGGACTCCCCTCACTGGAGCAGATTTCTAAAAGTTCTGATTTTGTGCTCCGCTGCTGTATCACTTTTTGGTAGCTGCCTTACAGAGGCTCCCTCTATCCTTTATCTTCCAGTATATGGCCTTGGATTCACTTCTCTGCACCTCCTACCTTGCAGAAAGTGGTGGCTTTTCTATTTGTAGAATCGGAGCAAATCTTTTCTTAGATCTCTGGTTGAGTTCACAGGTGTTCAGAATGATTTGATAGCTATCTAGCTGAATTCCTGGGCCCAGACAAAACTAAGCTCTCCTACTCCTCTGCTATCTTGGAAAGTTATGCCTCTTTGCTCCTCTGCTCACTTTTTAATTGAATTGTGTTTGTTTGTTTGTTGCTGAGTTGTATAAGTTCTTTATATATTTTGGATATTAACCCCTTGTCAGATATATCATTTGCAAATATCTTCTCCCATTCAGTAGGTTGCCTTTTTGTTTTATTGATGGCTTCCTTTACTTTGCCAAAATTTTTTGATTTAATGTAATCCCAATTGTTTATTTTTATTTTTATCTTTTACTTGCCTAAGGAGCAGCTAGAGTTATATTAATTATCTCTTTATCGCTTCCTCCCTTTATCTCCACTATCTCTCTCGTACTACATCCATAGAGAGCTCCAAGGAAACAGCTGGGCAGGGAGGGAGAAGGCTGCGTATTGAGAAAAGTATGGTCCCAATATATAGCATTTTAGGTAGGGGCAAAAAGAGGGTGAACCCAAGAGCAGTGTAAACTGAGAATTTTGTATTTTTCATGAGCTCATCATTTCAAAGTAATAGAAGATCAGACAGTAAGGTAGGCAAAGCCAGTAAAGTGGAAGTTCAATTGTTCAATGCCTAGTAGTCATGGAAGTTGAAATAAGAACTGACATACATTCAAGTGGATAGGGAGGGCACATGATGGGATGAGCACTGGGTGTTATATGCAACTGATGAGTAACTGAACTTTACATATGAAACTAATGATGTACTATAGGTTGGCTAATTGAACTTAAATTAAGAAAAATAAGTAAAAGTTAAAAATAAGTGGATAGGGAACAGAACCAAAAGAAACATATGCATTCTACCTGTTGATAAACACTTAAGTCTGAGCACTCTTACAGAAACTGAGTAAGAGAAGAAAATGCAACATGGAACCTATGAAAAAAGATTTCAGGACAAAGGAAAGGAAATGGCAACATAAAGAGAAAGGAAAAGCATAAAAATGATCTACTACAGGACCGAAAAGAAAACTTGAAGAGACTACTCGCATCCCTAATAGAGTACAAAAAGCCACGCAAGTTCTATAAACATGCATCTATAAAGTATGAGAAGAAAGATATAAACAGGATGAAATGGAAATTCAATAGAATGTTATGATTGAAATAAAGGACAGGGAATGATACAAAAATAATGCAATCACAGAATTAAAATCCCCATTGGCAATAAGAAAGACTTGACTTTGCAAGAA
Organism: Leptonychotes weddellii; assembly: GCF_054177405.1. Lineage (NCBI taxonomy): Eukaryota > Metazoa > Chordata > Mammalia > Carnivora > Phocidae > Leptonychotes > Leptonychotes weddellii. The sequence goes on along the minus strand of NC_138372.1, from coordinate 71,185,046 downwards.
TATTGAATAGATAATGAGGGTTACTTGAGATACACTTGGTGAAGAGATATAGGTTAGAGGTAAGTGGAACAGATAAAAGCAGGAAAAGAGAGAAAAGGTCATTGGTATTCATGAAGAAGAGAACAACAAATGGGAGAAAATCAAATATATGATGAGAAAAAAAAGGCTATAGATGCAGACAGAAAGAAATAACCATGTTTTTGGCAGAAGTAAATGACAAAGACCTACAACTAGACAAGTCTGACAATTTTTTTTTTTTAATCACAAGACTACAGAAGAAGTTCTACTAAGATCTATGAAGGAAACAAAAGATGTTTCCGAGAAAGCACAGAAAATCATGTTCGCCTCAGACTTCTCTGCTGCTACACTAAATTATAGGAGATAATTACTCCAAGCTATTTTTCAGCCAACTGAGAGATAAGGACAGGAGAATTATAAATATAGCCACAAAGCAAAACACGAATGTAATGCATTCATTTATGCCCCTCTTCAGATCCTTTTGACTCCTTGCCTCCCTGGTCTCAGCACTGGCTCAGCTTCCCAGGCCAAACGAACCTGTCAGAGTCTCTTGCCATTCTTACAATAATAAGTCCTGATTGCTCCAACTGGATTTTGTCTCCTGACACCACTAGCTGACTCAGCCTTCCCAGGCAGGTGTTAAAGGCTAGCTTTGGCAGGGGCTCCATCATACATGCTACCGCGGAAGTGAGATCCATGGAGGGAGGCTCTGGCTTTTCCAGTAGCTGCCAGTAGGGGCCCATGTCGCAGCCTGGAAGTATGGAGGAATTAACTCGTATGGGGCAAACTTTGAGCCATGAAGAGAAAAGAGGGAAGAGCAAGCAGTTAAATTTTCACCCTTCTTTCCCCCGATGGGTCCAAGATTCAGAAGCTCCCTTGGCCTCTCCAAAGGTGTCTTGTGTAACCAAGCAGGCAGCTATTTGTCATGGAGCTGAGCATAGCTTTTTACCTTGTATTTGCTTGCTTCCTTCCCTGTTTTACTTCACTTTTTCCCTCACTGTTGCTTCCCTGGGGTTGAACCCTCTGATAAAACATCAGTTCCACAAGCTTTACCTTAGGTTCTGTTTTCTGGAGAACTGGGCTAAAACAAAAGTCAAAGTTACTCTTAAAAGGTAAGACACATAATGTAAAAATTCTGAACGATAATCTGGATCCAAACACTCAAAACATCTAAACAGTATCACAAAGGAGTAAGAAAAGGACATAAGGCCAGAGGAGAGTAGTGGAGAGAGAGCTGTGCTAATTTCTCATTTCCAGTAGGGGAAACTCAAAAGATGTCATCACACATTTAATACTTGTGAGTTGGAGAAATATAAGGTAAAGAATGTTTTAGGGAAAATGGTGTTAACTGTATGGAAAATTAGAAATGGAATACTAAATTTTTAAAACATTACAGAAAAGCAAATGAATCTGATTTGTAGAGAAAAAGACACAAAAAACAAGAAGGAAGTTTAAAACATAAAAATCTAAAACAAGGCGTGCCTGGTAGCTCAGTCAGTTAAGCGTCTGACTTCAGCTTGGGTCATGATCTCGGGGTCCTGGGATTAAGCCCCACGTTGGGCTCCCCACTTAGCAGGAAGTCTGCTTGTCCCTCTCCCTCTACCTCTGCCCCTCACTCCCGCTTGTGCTCTCTTTCTCTCAAATAAATAGTAAAAAAACTTAAACAAAATTAACAAATTTAATCTTATAAATGGTGCTGAAGATATTTAAAGAAAAATAAAAGTATACATCACCAAATAAAACAAGAGAATGGTAGAGATGATAAAACAGTTTTGGAAGCTGGAAGCAAAAGGAGTGACAATTAATCTAATAAATCCAAGAAAGCTAAAGCCTAACTTAGCAATGGGGAGAGTCAGAAAGCAATTCAGAACTCCCAGAGGTTTAGGAATTTGTTTCAGAGCTTCTGGTGCATCAGAGGTGTGACTAAAAGGCAGAAGAATTACTGAAATTCTGTGTAAGAAGTATTCAGAACTCAAGATGCTCTGTACATAACCAGGTGACTCCTCCTCCCTCACCTCAGCAGAATCAGGGGTTCTTTCTCTGGAGAGGGTAACCTGACAGTCTCTGATTGGGAGACTACAGGTGTAACTGAAAGTGGACTTTGCTGGAAACAGGAGGATAAAAGAGCACATGTACACAGAAAGTGATGCCCTCTTCCCACAATTGCTCTTAGAATATTGGTATCAAGGTCATTTCTTCCAGACAGGAGATTGGAAGATTATTCTATGAGGAATCTAACTAGATTAGGTGAAAACATCCTCAAGATGCTGACATTCGTGTTTCAAATGAACCCAATCAGATGATTCCGCAGAGAAGCCTACCATCAACAAGCCCAACTCACATATAGTTTCTGAAAAAGATTTGAGTCCCTAAAATATGAGCAAAAAGCCAAAGAATGCCTCTAATGTAAAAAATAGAGATTGAAAGAAATAGAAAAAAGCAAATTGGAAGAAACTCACTGTGTAGAGATTATAAAACTGTAAATATATAATTTATACCTTTAGATGAGGAAAAAACTGCATCCAAGGAACAAGAACAAAATACTATATTTTTCTTTTCAGTGATTTTACTTATTTATTTGAGAGAGAGAAAGAGAGCAGGAGTGAGGGGAGGGACAGAGGGAGAGGCAGACTCCCTGATAAGCAGGGAGCCCGATGAGGGGCTCGATCATGACCTGAGCTGAAGTCAGATGCTTAACCGGCTGAGCCACCCAAGTGCCACAAGAACAAAACACTATTAAGAATGAAAATTTCACTCCCTCTCACACTCCCTCTGTGCTCTCTCTCTCTCTCAAATAAATAAATAAAATCTTTAAAAAAAAAAGAACAAAAATTTCAAAGAACAAAATAAAAAATAAAATAGCAGTAATGAAAATGCAAAACTGAATGGAAGGACTGAGAGACAAATTTGAAGAAATGCCCCAAGAAGTAAAGGACAAAGACAAAGAGATTAATATGAGGGAAAAAGTATAAATTGTCCCATATCTAATAATAGGAGTTCCAAAAAGACAGAACAGAGAAAATAGAGGAGAAGAAATAATTGAAGGAATACTCTAAGAAAATTTTCTACAATGGAAGAACATGAGTTTCCAAACTGATTAGGCCTCCCACATGTGTAGGACAATGAATGAAATATACCCACATCAAGTACATGGTCATAATCTTTTATAACATCAAGGACAAAGAGAAAGTCCTAAAATTCTTCAGTCTACTTGCAAAACATCAAGAACCAGTATAGTATCAGACTTAATAACAACACTGGAAACAACATATTCAAAATTTGGAAGTAAAATTACTCCCAATCAAGAATGTTATATTCAGTTAAACTATCTTTGTAAGTACATGGGTAGAATAAAAGTGTCTTCTGACTTTCAAGTTCTCAAAAATTATGCCTCTCATGCACTACTTTGGAGGAAGTACTCTACCAAAATAAGACTATAAAACAAAGAGGAAGATGTGGGACCTAGACAATGGGGAGTTTAATAAGGAGAGAAGTGTAGGAATCTTCATGTCGAAGGTGAAGGGAGATCCAAGGAGACAGCTTTGTAGAACTCCTAGAATAAACTATCCAGATTGGAACAAATTAGAAGGCTCTAAGAGAGAGATTTTCAGGAGGATAAATTGAAATGGATACCTGATGTGTTTGAACATACTGAAAGGCTACTTAGATAACTGAGGTAGGGTTTAGCTATGAATAAATTATATTTACATAGAAAGTGAAGCAGACAAACAAAAAGCACAGTTATAAATCCAGGGAGAAGGAAAAACAGAATGGAAGAAAAAGTAATCATGTTACTTACCGACTTAACGATTAAGTAGTATTTTCATAATTATAATAATGTAAACCCTAATTCCTGACACAACTAAAATTATGATACAACTATTTTGGGTCATCAGGGTAGGTGAATGAGAACCAAGTTCTCATCTTCCACAGTGAGACAACAATAGATAATGTCTAAAACTGAAAAATTAATTTGTGACAGATTCTGTCAAAGGGAATTCATTTCATTTAAAGAAATAGCAGCAAACAAGAAATAGCTAAGAGGCTTGAAAGTGGTTGCTATAGGAAGTGGGATTTGAGTGGGTAGAATCAGGCAGGGGACTGACTTTTGTTTGTTTTTCTACAGAAAATTGCAGAACGATTTCACTTTTTTAACCATATGCGCACATAATTTTTTAAAAGATTTTATTTTTAAGTAATCTCTATACCCAATGTGGGGCTCAAACTCACAACCCCAAGATCAAGAGTCACATGCTCCACCAACTGAGCCAACCAGGCACCCCACATAATTTTAATGAAAATAAAAAATAAGACGAATGAGTCCTTTCTTAGTTAGTTCTGTGCTTTGAAACTCATTTGACTTGTTTTGGTGGGCAAAAAAATTTTTTTTTCAAAGGGTAGGCATTTATTTACCTATTATAATTATTAATAGTAGTAGTAGTAGTAGTAATCTCTACACACAACAAGGGACTTGAACTCATGACCCTGAGATCAAGAGTCACATGCTCTTCTGATTGAGCCAGTCAGGCGCCCCAGTGTGCAAAAAAATTCAATGATAATATTAAAGGTTACCATCTATATTTTAGTTATTTTTAATTTTAATTCCAGTGTAGTTAATACACAGTTTTATATTAGTTTCAGGCGTACAATATAGTGATTCAACAGCTTTATACATTACTCAGTGCTCAGCATGATAAATGTACTATGTTCTCATCTAGGTGGTTTCAGGTCTCCCATTTAGGTCCTTAATCCATTTTGAGTTTATTTTTGTGTATGGTGTAAGGAAGTGGTCCAGTTTCATTCTTTTGCTTGTAGCTGTCCAGTTTTCCCAACACTGTTTGTTGAATAGACTGTCTTTTTCCCATTGCATATTCTTGCCTCCTTTGTCAAAATTAATTGACCATACAATCATAGGTTTACATCTGGGCTTTGCATTCTATTCTATTGATTTATGTGTCTATTTTTATGCCAGTACCATACTGTTTTGATTACTATAGCTTTGGAGTATATCTTGAAATCTGGGATTGTGATACCTCCAGCTTTGTTCTTTTTCAAGATTGCTTTGGCTATTTGGGTCTTTCATGGTTCCATACAAGTTTTAGGATTATTTGCTCTAGTTTTGTGAAAAGTGCTGTTGGTATTTTGATAGGGATTGCATTACATGTGTAGATTGTTTTGGGTAATATGGCCATTTTAATAATATTTGTTCTTCCAATCCGTTAACATCTTGTATCTTTCCCTTTGTGTTGTCTTGAATTTCTTTTACTGGTGTTTTGTAGTTTTCAGAGTACAGGTCTTTCACCTCCTTGGTTAAGTTTATTCCTAGGTATTTTGTTATTCTTGATGCAGTTATAAATGATATTGTTTTCTTTTAGGAAGTACTACTCAACACTTTTATTTATATTTCATTGGAAAGAACCTGGCCACAGGGTTATAATTAGCTGCAAGATTAGCTTCCTAAGTCTAAATGTACTATTTATTCTGAGTAGACAAGTGCCCAGCTATAAAATTCAGGGTTCTACTAGGAAGGAAATGGAGAAGAATAGATATTAGAGTAGGATATAGCAGTTGCACCAGTCAGGGTTGTCCAGAGAAACAGAACCAATCAGAGATATATATTAGACTTATTTTAAGGAATTAACCCACAGGATTGTGGGGCCTGACAAGTCTGAAATCTGTAGATCAGGTTGGAAACTCAGGCAGGAGTTGGTGCTTTTATCTTAAGGCAGAATTTCTTCAGGAAACTTCAGTTTGTGCTTGTAAGGCCTTCAACAGATTGGATGCAGCCCACTCACATTATTGAGGATAATCTCCTGTACTTAGTCAAGTGATTATAGAGGCTAAGTACATTTACAGAATACCTCATAGCAACACCTAGGTTAGTGTTTGATTAAATCACTGGGTACAACAGCCAAGCCAAACTGACATGTAAGACTATTATAGCAGTCTTTATCATAAATAGATTATACTACATATTTACATTAATATCTCCTTCATTTTATTGTGAGCATTCCCCAAATCATCAGATATTCATATAAAACATGATATTTATTAAAGTAGCATGATATCCCAACATATCAAAATAAAATTATTCCTATATTTCAGGACTTTAAAAACATGGTATACATATATATATATGTATATATGTATTTCTGATTATTCATTAAATTTTTAAAAGTAAGATTATCAAGTCAATGATTATAAAGATTTTTAAGGCCTATATTCCTATTGCCAATGTGTCAATGTGCTTTCCAGAAAGTTTGCACCAATTTACACCAACAATATATGAATGCAATTCTGATGTCACTGTACTCTGGACAAAGTTAGGTTTCATAATTTTGTCAATTAAATAGATGAACATGTTTTGTTTTGTATCTCTTTACTGCTATATAAAACATTTAATCATTCACTATATTTTTATTGATCCTTTCTATTTTTTCTTTTGTTAATTTTGTTTTTACCTTTTGCCTAGTTTTCTGTTAGGCTACTAGCATTCTCCTGATTGATGTATGAGGTATTTATATATTAAGAATATAAATCTTGGTCATACTTGCTGTGAATGATTCCTAACTTGCTTTTCTAGTTTTTTCTTAGTATAAAATTTTTACTTTACTTTAAGTAAAGTAAATCCTTCCTTTAAGTAAAGGAAGAAACTATAGATACTTCAAGTTTTCACTTAGGGTAAACAGTTGATCAAAATTAATAAAGGTATAATCATATTATTGGTGATTAAAATTAAGGGAAATGAAACATGAAAATGAGATTATTTTCATACACAAATGAAGCATCACTGCCACGGATGACTCAGGTAACTAGTCACATCTTTCCAAAAAACATACTTGGGAAAACTCACATTTTTTCCCCTTAGAATTCTTACATATGAAATATTTTTCTTCATTTAGTAGTATTACTAACTTCAGAATCTACTGACTGAATTGTCATTTCTAAGATGTTGTCAACATTATGTTCAAATAAATTTTGAGATGATCAGTAATTTTTAAGAAAAAAATTATGGAAGAATAAACATTGAACTTATGATTTTTTTTCTGCTTCTAAATAAATTTAAAAATTTAAAAAGCAAATAAGGGTGTTAAATCTGTGATGGCAATAATAGCTGCTTGACACTGACATGCTACAAATAAATCTGTGTGGCAATATAAATTGACTCAGGCATTTGTGCCACATATGACAGCCCAAAATATTTTTATTTCCTCCTTAGTAATTTTTAGATTTTCTTATCTCATTGACTATGAAAAGCACAATCATCCCACACACTGTTCTTGAACTGCATTTAATATAATCTGCCCAGAATTCTAGCTTGATTTTCAAAATTGAGGTGAAACTGAATTCCAGGTAAGTTATCTAAATTGACCAATAATTTAAATTTGTATTGTAGAGTAATACTTGGAATTATTTTTCTACTTAATATATTTCAACTGGTTAGTTGAGTCCAATTAGTTCCAATAATTTTTTATAAGGTTGGCAAAGCATCTAATTTCTTTTCATTTGTAATTCCTAATTAAAATGGGTTAGTGGATATTCACTTATTTTACTTATAATATTCTCACTTATCAAATGTATTACTTATTGAATCTATTCATATTTTTAAAAACCTTTTCTTTCTTTTTTTTAATTATGTTATGTTAGTCACCATACAGTACATCATTAGTTTTTGATGTAGTGTTCCATGATTCATTGTTTGAGTATAACACCCAGTGCTCCATGCAATACATGCCCTCCTTAATACCCATCACTGGGCTAACCCATCCCTCCATCCCCCTCCCCTCTAAAACCCTCAGTTTGTTTCTCAGAGTCCGTAGTCTCTCGTGGTTCATCTCCCCCTCTGATTCCCACCCCTTCATTTTTCCCTTCCTTCTCCTAATGTCCTCCATGCTATTCCTTATGTCCCACAGATAAGTGAAACCATATGATAATTGACTTTCTCTGCCTGATTTATTTCACATAGCATAATCTCCTCCAGTCCCATCCATGTTGATGTGAAAGTTGGGTATTCATCCTTTCTGATGGCTGAGTAATAGTCCATTGTATATATGGACCACATCTTCTTTATCCATTCGACTGTTGAAGGGCATCTCGGCTCTTTCCACAGTTTGACTATTGCGGACATTGCTGCTATGAACATTGGGGTGCATATGGCCCTTCTTTTCACTACATCTGTGTCTTTGGGGTAAATACCCAGTAGTGCAATTGCTGGGTCATAGGGTAGCTCTATTTTTAATTTTTTGAGGAACCTCCACACTGTTTTCCAAAGTGGCTGTACCAACTTGCATTCCCACCAACAGTGTAAGAGAGTTCCCCTTTCTCCACAACCTCTCCAACATCTGTTGTTTCTTGCCTTGTCAATTTTTGCCATTCTAATTGGTGTAAGGTGCTATCTCAATGTGGTTTTGATTTAATTTCCCTGATGGCTAAACATGATGAACATTTTTTTATGTGTCTGTTAGCCATTCGTATGTCTTCTTTTGAGACGTGTCTGTTCATGTCTTCTGCCCATTTTTTGACTTAATTATTTGTTTCTTGGGTGTTGAGTTTGAGAAGCTCTTTATAGATCTTGGATATCAGCCCTTTGTCTGTAATGTCATTTGCAAAAATCTTCTCCCATTCTGTGGGTTGCCTCTTTGTTTTGTTGACTGTTTCCTTTGCTTTGCAGAAGCTTTTTATCTTGATGAAGTCCCAACAGTTCATTTTCGCTTTTATTTCACTTGCCTTTGGAGATGTATCTTGAAAGAAGTTGCTGTGGCCGATGTCAAAGAGGTTACTGCCTGTGTTCTCCTCTAGGATTTTGATGGACTCCCGTGTCACACTGAGGTCTTTCATCCATTTTGAGTTCATCTTTGTGTATGGTGTAAGAGAATGGGTTGAGGTTCATTCTTCTGTATATAGTTGTCCAATTTTCCCAGCGCCATTTATTGAAGAGACTGTCTTTTTTCCATTGCATATTTTGTCCTGCTTTGTCGAAGATTATTTGACCATAGAGTTGAGGGTTCGTATTTGGGCTCTCTATTCTGTTCCATTGGTCTGTGTGTCTGTTTTTGTGCCAGTACCATGCTGTCTTGGTGATCACAGCTTTGTAATATAGCTCGAAACCAGGCAACGTGATGCCCCCACCTTTGTTTTTCTTTTTCAACATTTCCTTGGCGATTCACTGTCTTTTCTGATTCTATACAAATTTTAGGATTGTTTGTCCAGCACTTTGAAAAATGCCATTGGAATTTTGATCAGGATGGCATTGAAGGTATAGATTGCTCTGGGCAGCATAGACATCTTAATAATGTTTATTCTTCCAATCCATGAGCATGGAATAAAACCTTTTCTTTTATGGTTCTTTTTCTAATGCTTTGTTAATCATGAGTCTGGTCAAACATATTTTCATTATTTACCAGCTGTTTGCATTTTAATTTTTGTTAAAAAAAACAAAAATTTCCCCCAATTTATCTTTTGCTTTTTCATTCTGTTTATGGTATTTTGGGCATACGTTAGTTCTAAATTTTAAATAGCCAAATTATCAATCTTATACTTTATGTTTTATGTTTCAGAGTTGTATGAGTTTTCTGAGGCTCATGCACTTTATTTCAAGATTATATATATATATTAAGATTTTTATTTATTTGACAGAGAGAGAGAGCACAAGCAGGGGGAGCTGCAGGCAGAGGGAGAGGGAGAAGCAGGCTCCCCACTGAGCAGAGAGCCCTACATGGGACTCAATCCCAGGACCCTGGGATCATGACCTGAGCTGAAGGCAGATGCTTAACCGACTGAGCCACCCAGGCACCCAAGATTATATATATATTTTTAAAGATTTTATTTATTTGTCAGAGAGTGAGAGAGAGTACAAAGCAGGGGGAGTGGCAGGCAGAGGGAGAAGCAGGCTCCCACTGAACAAGGAGCCTGATGCAGGGCTGGCTCCCAGGACCCTATGATCGTGACCTGAGCCAAAGGCAGACGCTTAACCAACTGAGCCACCCAGGCGCCCCTTATTTCAAGATTATATTAAAACACTGTGCAGGGCGCCTGGGTGGCTCAGTCGTTAAGCGTCTGCCTTTGGCTCAGGTCATGATCCTAAGGTCCTGGGATCGAGCCCCGCATAGGGCTCCCTGCTCAGCCGGAAGCCTGCTTCTCCCTCTCCCACTCCCCCTTTTTGTGTTCCCTCTCTCACTGTGTCTCTGTCAAATAAATAAATAAAATCTTTAAAAAAAATAAAACACTGGGGCACCTGGGTGGCTCAGTTGGTTAAGCGACTGCCTTCGGCTCAGGTCATGATCCTGGAGTCCCGGGATCGAGTCCCACATCGGGCTCCCCGCTCAGCAGGGAGTCTGCTTCTCCCTCTGACCCTCCCCCTCTCATGCTCTCTGTCTCCCATTCTCTCTCTCAGATAAATAAATAAAACCTTTAAAAAAAAAAAAGATTAAAAAAAAATAAAACACTATGCATGTTTTTGTATAGTACTCTTTTGGCTTCATTGTTTCAAGTTAGATTTTGGTATCTATGGAGATGATATTATTTTTCATATTATATGATATTATTTTTATATTTTCATCCATATTATAATATGGATGTACTATACATATAGGCTTTCCTACATTAAATCATCTTGCATTCCTTAAATAAATTGTCATGTATTAAATGTTTGAGTCAGGAATTTTGCATTATTATAAGTGATATTATTCCATAATTTTCTGTTTTATGCTATCTTTAGGCAGGTTTTGGTGATCACACTGTGATGGTTTCTTAAATTGCATCTGGAGGCTTTTCTTCTTTCTCCATACTCCAAAATGATAGATCTTGAATGCTTTCTCAGTTTCTTCCAAGGTGTATATTTTCTCTCTCTTCTTGAGCCTGTTTTTGTAATTTATATTTCTCTAGAAGTCCATTTCAACCGTTTTGTATGTAGTTGTGCAAATTAATACCTTACTATTTTGTTATTTCATCTCTAATATTGTGTACTTATGCTTTTCTCTCCATTGTGGAGATTGTTTTAAGAATCAGCTCTTAGACTTACCAGTTTCACTCATCTCTGATTTCTAATTAAGTTCCACTATTGTCTGTATTAATTCCTTTCTTCTGATTCAATTTAATGTTATTTTTCTCACTTCTTAAACTTGAGTGTTGTTCTCTATACTTTAAATCAGAAAACTGTAAAAGTATTTTATTTACCTTTTTGGCTTTAAAAGTAGATTATGCATGTTTTGAGAGTTGCATATATCTAAGTAAAAAAACAGTTTTGTAAGGGTGTTAGACATATTTTCCTAAGCATGTAGTAGTTTAAATGCAGGTATATTTCTATTTCAGTTTTTTATAAAGTTCTCTTGCCAGGCTAAAATTGAGCATAAATGGAAAGAAAAGCGGTACATTTTATATGAAAACTCTTTTAGGGAAAAATATGTCCTTGTGTGAAAGTATATTTTCTTAATATCTTCCTGATTTGGAAATTCATTGTTTAATTGATTGGGATATTATTATAAAAAGGTAGAATCAGAATAGAACTGAAATTCTCAAAATTAAAATTCTTATGCTAATGTTGGCTAAATTTGGAAGTAGTTAAGGAACCACTGTATGAAAGATGAATCATGGACACTAAAAGTAACTCATACAATATTAACATGATAAAAATGTACACTTCTCATACCTAAGCCAGATTCAAAGTGTTCTTGGTATAAGAATTTACAATATGAAAACAATATAAATATCACTGGAGAAGAGTGTATAGATAATTCCAAGTTAATAAAAGCTCCTGCAATATATCATTAAACAGAGCCAAACCAAGTCCCCACTTTTACCTGTCCAAACCTCCACAAAACTAGCAGAAGATGGGGTGGGAGTAGAAAGGTCATAGTTTGTTGGGTTTCTGAATTTCAAAAGACGTTATACTGTGTACCTTTGTTGTCTCAATTGAATCTCAAATGTGACATGTCCAAATTGAAAATTATCTTTTTTCCAATCAGGAACCATCTACCTTCCATTTTTTTTTTTTACTTGTTAGAATTATGGGATACGGGTAGGGGATCACCTTTATCCCTTCTCCCAAGTCTTCACCCTCAAATGGCAACCACATCTTGATCATTCTACCTCCAATTATCTCTCAAATCCATCCTCTCATCTCTATCCTTGATTTTACTTCCTAAGCGTGGGCCACTCTTTTTCTTTAATTATTCCAATGACCCCCTTACAGGTCTTCCTTCTTCCAGTCTCTTCTCATCCCAAAATATTTTCTATATAATCTTAATAAAAGTCCTATAATGTATTTGTCTTTTAAATTTTTTAAAATATGTTGCCTAAATGGCCTGTTTGTAGTCCTTAGCATGGGTTACAGGGTTCTTCATGTTTTGGCCTGCCTGTATTTTTCCAGCTTTATCTTCCACTGCTGTCCCACATGCATTCGGTGCTTTGTCGTTTTTGTTTTTTCTTAAGACTTTATTTATTTGACAGAGACAGAGATAGCAAGAGCAGGAACACAAGCAGGGGGAGTAGGAGAGGGAGAAGCAGGCTTCCCGCAGAGCAGGGAGCCCGATGCGGGGCTCGATTCCAGAACCCTGGGATCATGACCTGAGCCGAAGGCAGACGCTTAACGACTGAGCCACCCAGACGCCCCTCGGTGCTTTAATTGTATTAAATACCTGAAGTTCTTTTAAGTGCCCTGTGTCAGTTAGGACTCTTTGTGCTTGATCCCACTGCTCCCTGCCTCTTCCTTGATGGTCCTGATTCAGTGATTATTCCCAACTTCTTTTCAAAGTGCTGAAGTTACTTCTATCTTAAAAACAAACTACCACTGTCTCCTTTTCAGTCTACTTCCTTGAAAGGGTAAGTTCTACTTCTTTACCTCCTGCTCACCTTTCTGCCCTTCCTACTACTATAAAAAACACCAACTGACAAAACTGCCAGTAAAATCATAATGTCCAAATCTAATGAACTAATCTAGGTGTGCACCTTAGTTGACATCTCAAACAGCATTCAACACTGTTAACTACTTCTACTTACCCCCAAACAAACCTACTTAATTTTCTGTGCTTTGTAGAACACATGAAAAACATGTGAGTTAAAAGATGAAATCATCAGTACCACTTAACCATCATCAGCATCTTATTTCCTTCAAGTCCCTTTTTCTATATAAGTATAGAAAATTGGGATATTATAAATATATATTTTGGGTTTTTTCTTTTAAACATCTTCCCTTGGAATTAAACAGATGTTTTGGAGACAATTATAATCATTGCATAATGTGTTATATAGATGTACCATACTTTATTTAGCCTTCTGCTACTGTTGACATTCAGCTAGTTTTCAATTTTCACTAATGTACCTAGGTCTCAGATTCTTATTTCTTAATGGGAGATTCCACGAAGGGAAAGTACTAGGTTCAGGATATGAAGTTATAAACATTCATGGTATAGACTGTGTAATTACTTACAAGGAAAGGTAATTTATATTCCTATAGCAATGCATGAGTATCTGAAATTGATCATTCTCTTGCTAACACTGTATTTTTTTTAAAAATCCTTTCAGTTTCATAGGTTCAAATGGAATCTCTTAGCCTTGATTTGCCCTTCTGATTAGTAGTGAGATTATACATTAATCACTCTTTCCTCCTCACCTTAGCCTGCTAGTTCTCTTACTTCAGAATATTCCTTTTCATTCTCCTTCTCAGGCTTTTTTCTATTCCACAGTATTTTGTCCTCAGCCCCTGGAACGTCCCACAGACAGCTCAAACATCCTAAGCTTGCTTCAATTTCTGGCTAATGATATCATCAACCACCCAGGCACCCTAGTCATAAACCTGAGTCTTTTAAGATGACTCCCTCCTCTCATCCCCACATCAGTTACTAAGTTTTTCCAACCCACATGTTAAATCTCTCAAATATGTCCACACCTCTCTATCTCCCCAGCTACTGCTCTCATCCAAGCCTTGGTTTCTGGAATACTCATCACTGATCTCCCTGCCTTGTCACCCTGCTCCATTCCATTCTATATACCACTTCCAGAATATCTCTTTTTCTTTAAGATTTGAGAGAGAGAGAATGTGGGGAAGGGGGGGAGGACAGGCAGAGGGAGAGAGAGAATTCCAAGCAGACTCCCTGCTGAGCATCAAGCCCCCCGGGCTTGATCTCAAGACCCTGAGACCATGACCTGAGCTGAAACCAAGAGTCAGTCGCTCAACCGACTGAGCCACTCAGGTGCCCCCAGAGTGATCTTTCTAAAATGCATATCTGGAGCGCCTGGGTAGCCCAGTCATTTAAGTGTCTGACTCTTGATCTCAGCTCAGGTCTTGATCTCACGGGTTTGAGTTCAAGACCCACACTGCGTTCCATGCTAGGCATGGAGCCTACTTAAAAAAATAATGAAAATAAAATGCAAATCTGATTGTGTTACTCCCTGGATTCTACATCTCCCTATCCAACTTTATCCCTTGCCCTTACCATCTGTTCCCTTCTCTCTAGCCATATGGAACTAGAATTCCCCACTGCCTCTAAACTCCTTTTGCCAAGAGTATGCCTCTTTTGTCTTGTGAACTCCTACAATAATAACGGAGCCTATCCAAGTTATCATCCCATCATTTCCCTCTCCTTTATGCACTGATTACACTTTATACAGAGCTATGTTATGACACATTACAATTTCATAATTTTTTAAAAAAGATTTTATTTATTTGAGAGAGAGAGAGAGCACGAGCTCTCGTGGGGGAGAGGGGCAGAAGGAGAGAGAGAAGCAGGCTCCCTGCTGAGCAGGGAGCCCCATGCGGGGCTCAATCCCAGAACCCTGGGATCATGACCTGAGCCGAAGGCAGATGCTTAACCAACTGAGCCACCCAGATGCCCCTGAATAAATGCTATTTTTGATAGCAATTATAAAATTCCTTTCAATCTTCTCCCACCATCTGATTATTCACCAAGTTCTATAATCTCAATCTATCTGATATCTCTGTTACCAGATTCTCCTCCATTTCCAATTTCTAAGGTTGACAAAATTATTTTTTAATTGCATCCTGAGACGTGGGTGCTTCTTCAAACCAGGCCATCTTCAATAGAGCTGACAGTTATCTTTCTGAAACACACCTGGTTTTGTTACCTACTTAAAAAAACAACTTTGATGACTACCCATTTTGATTGTAGTTGGTTATTTCCTCAACACATGGAAAGCTTGTCTATTGAGAGTTAAAAATAAAGGAATGCACAGTGGAAGGAGACACAATTCTCACTAAATCCAGGATTTTGACTAAACACTATAGCATAGTTTTTAATAACTTTAAGAATCCAACTCCAGTCCGCTCTTTAGCTCTATCTCCTATCACTCTTCCTCCTAATCCTCAACACACATCCTGGTTACCATTCTTAATGCATTGTTGTGTCCAGTATGCCGTATCACCAAGAAAATTCTTCCTCATCCTTGAAAGCCAGCATCTGGTTACCTGGTTGCTCCAAGAGATGGTATAAAGGGGCTGTTTACATAATCTTTATCAGTCCTCCAAAGCAAGCCAAATCAAAATAAAAATAAGATATTTTTTTTTGGTATGGACAATTGGACTGTTTGCAACTTCATATAAACTATGTATAAAAGCATCTTTTAAGGACATTTCTATTTTTATTGATCTATAACATACAATCGAAGTAAAAGCAAAGTACTTTCTATACAAGTACATCTTCAAGCTAAGCCCCCTGCTGGCCTACACTTCCAACTAGACTGCAGCCACTAAGCCCTTTATAGAAATTCTGAAGGAGTCACAGACTATTAGTTGCTCTAAGAAGCTTTCTCTAATCTCTTTCTGACAAGCTGTTTGTAGCTTCTCCTTCTGGGCTCACACAACTCTGACCATATACCACTGTTATCTTACCAAATAATAGTATAGTTGTGTTATTTCTCTTTTAGTTTCTTCCACTAGGGTAGCTAATCCAGGGTGAGGACTCTATTATCAGTTTCCTCATGTGTAAAATAAAGATGATAAGAAGACAAATCTCATATAATTATTGTGAGAATTGAATGTTAGTGCATATTTAAAGCACTTAGCACAAGTCTAGCATATAATAGGAGCTAAATAAATGTTAGCAATTATTTTTCCCTTTGTGTTTGTTAAATCATGAAGTACTAGCCCGAAGAGTCCCACAGCAAACAGACTGGTAGATGCACAAAAAGCATAAGAAAACACACATGTCCTGAAATTACCTAAGAGGTCACTACTTAAGCAAAATGCCTTCCCTATTACCTATTTGCAGATGTGACATGAAACTGAATGGCTTTTTAATGTATAGTAGTTTAAGAAGAAAGTTTTTAAGACCTTAGAACTAGGAGAGAAGTTTCATTTATAAAGTTTTGAATTTCTGAGCTATTTATTAAAAAGAACACATAAAACAATTTCACATTTGGAGAAAAGGAAATAACACAATGTCTTGGGAACTGGCACTGTTTCTGACTATCATACATTACTTCTTTATATTACAAACTACCTATAAATATACTTGCTCTCAGGCTTTATGAAAAAATCAAATGAGCATGTTGTGTGGTAGAAATAACATCAAATTAAAATTAAGGAATACTAGATTCTAGCCCACGAAATAGCTGTGGGACCTTGGGCAATCTTTTAATTCCTCTGGGCTTCAGAGTTATTTTTTGGAATTTGAAGGGATTAGACTAATCTCTAAATTCCCATCCGGCTTGAAAATACAATGTTCTTACAATGCTATATTTTAACCTTTCTCTTACATGGTTTCCCCCCTCACTAGAAACTGAACACCCTTTTTGTGAGTGGGAAACAGGAATCAAGCCTTATTTATCTTTGTACCTCAGTGCGTAGAACCAATGCCTCGTTTCTTGACTGAATGAATGAGTGCACCCTACAGAGCTTCTAGTTTAAAAAGGCATAGCAAATTTATGGTATAACAGGTTAGTGGCTAATGTTAATATAATTATGTTATTATACAACAGTAACAAATGATTGTGCATTAATATGATTGTGGATGTTCAATATACAGATTCATTCTATTGTTAATTTGTTGAAAACCATTATTTTAGAAAAGGAAATCTAAACCAAAAGGTTTCCTTACTTTTGACGTATTTTAGAGAAATTATGTGTTAGTTACATAGTTTTTTTTTTTTTCAGTTACATAGTTTTAAGAGAGGCTAATTCTACTAAATTTCATCATCCTAAGAGCAGTGTCCACTTATATCAAGCAGGTATCGAAGTGATCACTCTTCAGTACCATTTTGTAGAAAAGATTTTTATCTTTGCCTTGCTACCAAAATTACAGACTGAAAGACAATGTGATCAAGGAAATAAGGAACTAGAGTATATAGACACATGGAGAAAGTAAGCATACATGCGTGTGTGTGCACATACACACACACAGTTTAACTCAGTAACTCAAATGCCTCATGTACCCATTTTAAAATTAATATTTAGTGCAGGCTTATTGCTGGAACAGTTTCAAAATATCTCTAATATGGAATGGAAAATAGAGAGTGATTAACTATAAAGTCTATATAGGTGAAACAAATGGACAGTTCTCCCACTTCTTTTGAACAAGGGCAGATGTCTGTCTCTGAATATACCCCAAAAAGAGAGTTACAAGGGATTCCATTTCTCTGTTTCAGTATCAATGTGACTGAAATTTGAAGTGCATTTACTTCACAATTTCCTGGACCTGCACTGTTGGGAAAGTGAAGGCTTTTTCTAATATTCAGCTATCAGGCTCAATCTGAGTTTGAATGGTACTCACTGATTAACTACATAAATTGACACAAGCACAATATGTTTTTTATTGTTAAATTACTGTTACCATATGCAGGGCAAAAAGTAAAGGGACTCATCTACTTGTACATTAACATTTTAAATTCTTGAATTATAAACAAGTGAACAAATGATCAGTTAGGAAAGGAAAACTGAAGGGTTTCTTTATAAGTCTACTAATTTCTCTAATAATTAATAAAACATGCTCAAAAATTTTAGAAAAACACCTTTTTCTACATATGATATATTAATAAACAAATTATGTTTACCTCAATAAACTGTAAAGACTCCCTCAATATTAAGGACAGTCTATCTCTGGCTAATCCAATTATTATTTGGATATAATATAAGCATCAAAAAATAAAGTGGTGGCATAGTTCAAAATTTTCCAAAGTGTTAATACTCTTAATGCTGAGTTTCCAGTTCCAGAATTGTCCATTCCCCTTGGGGTGAACAATCTTCAGAGGAAAAACTAGCCATGGTGATGCTTGCTGAGGAATCATCAAGGGGAGAGGTTAGTTCACTCCATCTGTTCAAAGTGTCAACATGTGCTTTACCCTGAGGTTTTGAGCTGTCTCGTGCTAAAAGTAGTGTCTGATTGATTAGATACTGTGCTAAATTTAAGTCTTCAGGAACAGAATTCGTAATATTTAAGTTTGAATCCTGTTCAGAGAGCAGTTGCTTTAAAAGTGTCCAATCTTGTTCTGCAAAGTGCTGATCATCTTCAAAATCCATGTCTGTAACATGTGTTTCTGATTCCATTTTCTGCTCAAATGCTTCTATTACATCCATCTCATATATTGGAGAGAGGGTTTTTGAAGGCCGATGGTCATACATGTAGGTTTGTGCCAGTGTGTCACAATCATCTATGTCTCCTGAAATAATTCATAATACTACACAATGTAAAAATTGCACATGTTGGTACCCCTCAGAGTTTTGTAGAACAATATTAAAACAATATAATAGTTATAGTCCAAAAAAACAGAATGGAAAAAATAACACTTATACAAAATTGACAAGATTATTGAGGCATTTCTTTTTCTATATTTAAAAAAAAAAAAAACAAAACACCACCGAAGGATGTTTAGCAGCAAAATCAACATAGGCAACTAACAATAATTCTCCATACTTTAATTTGAAAACTTGTGATACAGAAAACAACAAAAATTATTTAAACATAAACATAGAATGTGCACATGTATCTAATTCACTACAATATGAAATTAAAGAGAAAAAAAGACATGGTTATTTGATGGTGACTTTAAGTCAGTTCCAAAAGGGGAATAAATACATTTTATCTAAAGCCTTATTTGTATATTGCACATGCAAAAGAGGATGCAAGCAAGGACAAACAAAAAAATACAACTTTAAAGAGCCCCCTATTGTTGTGATTTTGCTGAACAAGGGCTATTGATCAGTGTCTTTCTTAGTTCTGATATACAATAGCTATGCAGTCAGCCACTATTGCATATTTTAAATGTGGGTCATTAGTTTAAATTACTATAATAAGGAAGACAAACACACAAAACAATTAGACAGGAAATCATCTATACATATGAAATAAGCCTGGGCTTTTTTCATATATTATTGTTGCTTCTAAATATAATCTCTTTTAGGAAATTTATCTTTTTACTTGAAAGTTTTAGAATTATAGTGATCCTCAAAGTCTTAATCTCTGTAAAATGCATATAAATTGTAATAATTAATCTAGTTAAAATAGTTCAGTGCTTTTAGTTATATTACTATAGTTATTGCACAGCCCTCTTAGATATATACTAGCATAGTCCATAAAACATATCCAATGTATAATGAAATTTCTAATAGTCAAGAATTCTATGTTAAATTAGACATAAATAACTAAATAATAGCAAACTAAGGTTTTCTCTTTATTCTTTCATGTAAAATCTCTTAATAGATTAGCTCTAATAATAACCAAAATTTTACTAGATCTTAACTCTGCACTAGGATTTTAAGGGAACAATAAAGATTAACTAGCTAGTTTTCATATTATTAAGAAATTTAAGTTTTCATTTGAAATTTGTATCTGTTACTTAAGTAATTATTCTAACTAAAATAAAACATTTGGGGCTACCTACAACTTCTAAAATTCTATAAACTCATTTTCCTATGGATTTAGCATTTCTATTTCTGTACGTTACCT
Organism: Leptonychotes weddellii; assembly: GCF_054177405.1. Taxonomy (NCBI): domain Eukaryota; kingdom Metazoa; phylum Chordata; class Mammalia; order Carnivora; family Phocidae; genus Leptonychotes; species Leptonychotes weddellii. The sequence goes on along the minus strand of NC_138372.1, from coordinate 71,165,133 downwards.
GCAGATAAAGCAATATTAGCTTTTTTGGTAGCTGTAGAATGGTTCTCTTTCACTTGACCTTCCTGAGGCAGAAGTTGACTCCGACAGGAGTCCAGAAATTTTGTGGAGCTGTTCTTTGGTATGTCAGAATTGGGTTCTCTTTGATGAAGCTCCAAATGACATGGTCTTTCTTGAGATTTTATATCATTATCTGAGAGTCTGCTATGTTGCTGGGGAAAGTCATTACCTACATTGCTTCCCCTGTTTACTTGTTTATCTTCTGGAAGAAGCTGTCTGCCTCCTTTGGACAGGACATCTACTGTGAACTTTTTTCCTGTGGCTGAAGCACTCTGTTTATCTTTCCTTGATGAGTCAATGCTGCTGGGACCCAAGAGAGAGCTTTCGTTTTTATATACACTATTGCCTTTATCTTGTTTACATTCTAAAATACTACCTTCACGTCCTTGTGTGTACCTGGAATAGCATGTCTTTCTATGATGTTCATGAGAAATGCCATCAAAAACATCAGAAGGTGAAAGAGAATTCACAGAAGGCTGAAAGGCAGTATGAGCTTCCCCTTCATCAGATCCGAGTTCTTCACATTCATCTACTGAAAGTAAGACTGATCTTTTAAAATTTTTAGTTGCAGAAAACTCGTGATTTTCATTTTCTGTTGCATCTTCAAAAGCCAAATTAATTATTCCCTGAAACTGCTGAGGAGCTGAGTTAGATGTACAGGAATTTTCTCCAACATTTTCAGCTTCAGATCTTTCATCTTCTGTTTCATCTGCTGAGGAAGAAACTTGATCTACTTCTTGAGCAAAATGGACACTGCCTCGTAGAATATTTTCTTTTTCCCTAGGGTGGGCTACTGTAGATCGAGACCAAATTTCTGGCCGTTTCCTGGGAATCTCGTCATCACTTGTCGAATTAACTTGGAAAAGATCATTACTACTTTGCTTTTTCATTTTCACCTCAATTCTTAAGTTACTGTCATATATTTTTAATTCTTCAGGAGTGCTGGTATCACTGCTACTTCTTCCAAGAAAATCATGGCACAACATAGTGCCACATTTAGAAATACCTCTGTCATTTGACCCATCATCATCCTGAGACCCTCCAGCATCATAGTCTTCAGATCTGGGCTTTATGTCATCAGAGGATGTGGTAGCACTGCCAGTGTCAGATTCAGGACTCTCTCTCTGATGCAGACGGCTGGTACTCAAAGTCCAGTGGCTCAGAAATGGAACTTGTGGAGTTTCATGGCTCTCTGGAGTCTCTGTCGTTTCCGTATCTTTAGGAGAATGTTTTCCTGATATTTGTTCCAAAACACACCTGGAGGAAATATCTGAGTCTGCGGTAGCATGTTTGATTTCACTCATAGCAGAGTCATCAGACAAGTGACTAGGAATTTTCTGTTCTTCTACATGAATTTTAGATTTTCTGTCACCTTGGAGAGAACTTAAGGTACCATTCGTCCTTTCAGGAACACATGGTAAAACATCTTTGACACATTTAATGCTTAATCTTTTGTTTATATCTTGTTTCCCTCCTTGCTTCTCCCTGTCTGATACTGAATGGATTTGCTCTGCATTTGCTGAGTCTAAATCACAAACAGGATTAGAGTTCAAGGAGTTTTCACTGGGATTTGAAATCACGGATTCTAGGACAGTGGTGTTATAAAATTTTGGATCTGCATTACCACTCCCATCAGAAAAGCAATGTATTTTAGCTGTGTTGTGATGATCTGATTCTTTGCTGGAAAATTCTGTTTCACTTTTATGTGAACAAATCTGTTTTGACTCCAGTTCATGCTTTATTGATTTATCCAGATTTGAAATAGTTCGGCATTCTAATACTAATTTCTCTTTCTCTTGATTGCTTAATGGCTTTTGTGGGTCAGGTTTGCATGATGACTGGAATGCTTCTCTACTGCTGATTTCTGATGTGAGATTAATTAGAGGTTCATGAGGCTTCTGTTCAGAAATATCATCCTTGTTATTATTATCACGCACATCATGAAATATATTTTCTTGGACAACACATGTTTCACTTTTTAAAGGTCTTTGAGAAGAAGGCTGAGTTTTCAATATAACCTGTCCAGGAAGCGTTTTCTGTTTTGAATCTTTATTACTCAAAGTTTCACTTTTCTTAGACTGATTTAAGTTTTTAGACATTGCCGCTATTTTTGCATTAACCTTAGGCAAAGGTGTGTGTCCTTGCTTGACAATTTTTTTCTTAGGTGTTTGTTTATCTGTAGTTGTATTGTGGTCCAATTTTGTCACATTTTCATCAGACTGCCTTGAAGAGACTGAAGATTTTACTGAATTTGGTGACTCTCCTTGAGATCCTAATAAAAGAAAATTAAAAAATATAATGCACTTTCTAATTTGTGAATGAAATGCAATATCTGTTTTTAAATTACATTAGAAGAAATAAAACAAACAATGAAATGACATATCTATGAAATGGACAAAAGATTAGGTGTTAGTAACATGATAAAATAAAAATTTTTTTATTACAAATATAGGGGGACTATTCCAGCATCTTAGCAAAATTACTTAAATAGGATCTTTCTTCCTCAAGAGTCTTGATCCTTATGCCAGAATTGGATTTGCATAAATAAATGAGGGTGCAAAAATCTGATTTTCTTATATCAAAAGGGCAGGAAGGGTCTTCCCTTTGACGTTTTTTGGGGGAAAAAAGATTGTTCCACACAGCTGAAAGAAGAATCAAGCTAAATATAAAATAGAAATGTTGAAGTTACTGGTTTTTTTTTTTTTTTCTGTCAAACATGAACAAAACTAATTTACTTCTCATAACAAGATCATTATTATTGTAGATCATTTGGGTTAACTACTTAGATGTGCAGTGGAAACTAAAACTGGTAATTGGAGGGCAAGGATTAAGTTTGAGAATCTATTTGTTTACACTGGTTGAGTCCTAGAGATGATAATTAAAACTATCAAACAGAATTGCCAAATCTTTTTAAATGTTTAATTTTTAGTTATTACTAGAACATGAATAATTTTTCTCTGGCTTATTTTAAAATTTACTTTCAGTATTAATTCATTATCAAACTCAAAATTGTTTTTAGGTTTTTACATACTGCTCTTAACCTACATGAATGCTTAATGCATAAAGCAAATTAATTTTAAAATCAGTTATTAAGTCAGCTAAGTATGCAACCTGATCAGTATGCTGTTCTTTCTTAGAACATGGCAAAACAACAGGCACAGCACAGAGGGAAAATTCTTCTTCCTATATATCACAGTTCTCATGACTGTGCCATTACTTTTTTTTTTTATGTTATGTTGATCACCATACATTACATCATTAGCTTTTGATGTAGTGTTCCATGATTCACTGTTTGCGTATAACACCCAGTGCTCCATTCAGTACGTGCCCTCCTTAATACCCATCACCAGGCTAACCCATCCCCCTACCCCCTCCCCTCTAGAACCCTCAGTTTGTTTCTTACTTTTTTAAAGGGCTCTAATATTAGTGCTGGTTTTGCACATGGAATTCCTATAGTTATCAATGAAACTGAAGAAACCTGGGCACAATATATAGAAGGACCAAAAATACAGATAAATTAGTGACTCCCTTAATTACTTCTCATAAAAGACAATAAAAACCAAACCCACACCCTGAAATACCAAAATACTTATCTAGGGGTGCCTGGGTTTCACTCTTGGTTTTGGCTTAGGCTCAGGTCATGATCTCAGGGTCCTGAGATCCATCCGCCCGCCTCCTCCCCAGCTCTGCCCTCCAGAGCCTACTTGGGACTCTTCCTCTGACCCTCCCCCTGCGTGCAGGCCCACGCTCTCTCAAATAAATAAATCTTTAAAAAAAAAAATACTTATCTAAAAGTAAACGTGTAAAACCTCTATAGGATTACACAAATGTAAAATGAGTGAAACCATGTTATATTCTTATTTGTTGCTAAAGTTCCAAATCAGAGTTTTGCTTATTCAATTTAAACACAGAAGTAATACCCAGGATTACATCAGCTTTACCTTGAGTTTTAGCAAGATTAGACGAGGCATTTTTTGTCCTCTGCTGAGCTGTAGCACACCCACTGCCATTTCCTTTTTTCTTTAAAACTGCCTGTGGTACTGGATCACTATATCCTTTGCTAGTGACCTTCTTTAGCACACTAAGAAAAAGGATTTGCATTCAGTACTGCACTCAGATAGCAACACATGAACTTCTAAAAAACTCATATGTGAAATATATTTTTTCTCAAAGAAATTAAAAAGTATCTTTTTTTCAAAAAATAGAAAAACCTTATGTTCACAGGACTTTACGTTTATAAACCTGCAGGTCAAGTATGACAAAGCAATACATAATCAAGTGCCACAAGTGTAATCTATCATTTTGTATCAATAATCATTTTTCATATACTCTTTTCTTTTAATAAAGTTTTAAAATATTGTGTAAATAAATATATTCTCTAACAAAGAAGAAGAGATATTTTTTAAATATTTAGCTAGAAGTTAGCATATAATTAACTTTCAGAGAAAGCTAATATATAGGTAAAATAACTAATGAAGATTTACCTGCTACTTATATTAGTTTCTTCTTGAATGCCTTTTTTATTTGAAGTTCCATTGGTAACTTTTGAAACAGGTCGAGATTTTACTGCTGTAAATTAAGAAAAAGTCAGTCATGAAACAGAACACTGAATATGTAAAAGTCATGCATAAATTCACTGGCCAGACACTATATCCAAAAATAAACGTTAATGTGGGAAGAAGTATGTTTTCTCTCAGTTTGCATGAACACATGTAAATAAATGCCTTCTGGCATCTGAAACTAAATAAACATCCAAACACAGAATCATTTTTTTCTGGGAACTTTAACTGTCAGGAGCTATTCAAAGTGAGGGTACTAAAACCCACCTACAGTAGAAGTTTTGGTACTTTCCACACTGTTTTTCACTGTCTGTCCTGAAGATTCACAAAAGGACAGTTTATCACCAGAAGGCTTCTCTTCTCCTACGGATCCATTTTCTTTTGGTTCATTCAGGCATTCAGTGGAAATCAGTAATTCCATACTTGAATTGGTCGATCTGCTGGAAGGCCCTGTGATGCTGAGGCATGGAGAATCTTTTCCTGTCACTCTCTTCAAAGGCTTTGCTTTGGCTTGCACATTTAAGTTCCCAGTGAGTACCTTGGGTCTGGCACCTGTAATGTGCCCTTCCTGATTTCTCACTCCTTTCTCATTTAATGAATTTTTCTGTCCATTTGCTGCTGCTGCTGATCTTTCCACAGCTTGTCTAGGCGACGTGTTTGTTGACTTAGCATTATCACTGTTTTCTGTTTGGGACTTTATTATAGCTTTGGGCTTTCCAGAAACATTCTTCCCCCCAGTTTTAAGTTCTTTTGTAGCCTTAGATGCTGTTTTTGTACCACCCTTTTCCTTTAAATCATCATGTTTCAAAGTTTTATTTACAGTGTTTCTATTAGTACTTGAATGTCCAGATGCTCCTAATCCATCAGATTTCATCTTTTGCTTAGTAGAGGGATAATTCCAACAATCCTTCTTGATATTTCCTCTCCAAGATTTGTTTTTTATGACACCAGAGTCAGAAACTTGTCTCCTTTGCTACAAAGAAGAAAAAAATTCTTTAGAACTTGACTGAAGTCTTTGACTTACAGTACTTTGTTTCAATAAGCCAGCTTTTCAAAGAGGAAAAAGTAAAGATCACATTATGATATAGGGCCACTCAAAATTTGAATTATCTTTGACCATTTGAATGTATCTTTAGTCACATTCCCTTAATTGAATCTGAAATATAGCATAAAAAATTAAAAGGCAATTCTTTTTTAAAAAGGCATACTATTTAGCTTTGTGAAGTTATGGTAGAGATTAACACCTAAAGGTGTCAGGATGCCATGGGTCAATGATAACAATGCCCAATATTTTTTGAGGGCCCACTCCCAGGTTCTGTGCTAAAACACTTTTCATACGTTATCTCACTTAATACTCACTACACTCCTATGAGAGAGCTCCTGTTGCTATCTCTATTTCGTAAACAAGAAACGGGATTAAAGCCGGTATGTAATTTACCAAGGTCACATGCTTGTAAGGATGGAAGTAGGACCTGAGCTCATGATTTACTGCTTTAAGCAGGCAGTATAATGCCGGCTTATATATGGTATAATTTGAGGGACATTATAAAGATTTTCATTAAAAACTGTCTCTTCAATCCTATCCAAATGCCAGAAATTTTATCACTAAAGGTTTAATCCTTGGAGCTGGGGGCTGCAAGCCCCTGGGAAATGAGACAGTACATCTGAAAAGTTTGGCTTTTGGAAAAAAACAAAATAGTGATACAGCTCTGGCTATATGGAGAAAGTGGAGGAAAAGGGGTCCTAAAAATAGGTGAAGTAGGTAAAAAGAGGAAAAGAGGACACTTAAGACACTGAAGACAATGTGCCTATATCATTTTGGTTAGACCCAACCTTGCTATGGAAGGAGATAACAACCTTTTAAAAAGTGGTAGGAAGTGCAGAATAAAGCTTTAAGGTTACATTGCCACTCTTTATGAAATACGTACCCCCCTTTGAAAAGCTGTATGAAACTGCAGAGGTCTGAGGAAAAGCCTGTGCTGTCTTCATCTTTTTATCCCTTAGAACTGTGCCTATAACATACTGGGTACTCAAAAAATGTGATGCATGTTGTCAAACCTGAGCATATATTGATATACAGTTCAAGGGCTAATATTTCTGAATATAGAAAACTTCCATTTACATTAAAAATTTGTCTAAGATAAAGATAACATATATGGGGGGTGTGAACACACACACACACTCACACACACACACACACAGTAATAAATAACCTGGCTAAGTTTAAGGAAAAGCTAGGTGTAGTGCTAATAAAGGTAATCATTAGGTTCTTGTCTCTTATCTTTAATTGACTTAGGATATTTAAGAAGTCATTAACATCTCTGGGCCTCATATTCTATATTTCTAGAGGGTGGAGACTGGTCCTACTCAGTGCAGTGTTCCAGGATTCTATGTAATATTTATAAGGTTCAAATAGGTTTGGTCCTCATTTTTTGTTTTCTTGATCAAATCTTAGCTCAAAAAATAACCTTTCTCTATTTTTAATACCTAAAATCAGGTAGGCTTCTGATTTTAGACTTCTTCTCACCCTTAAAATTGATCTACTTAATTTACTGTATCCTTGAATCTGTCTATTTTAAATTTAGCATCATGCTATGGGTGAGATCTATGCAGTATATAGGGTAACCATACTCCTTTAGAAACTTTATATTAACATAGTATAGCATGATGAGGATCAATGTATACACATATCTAGGCATTCTCTAACTTGTATCTGCGAAGTTTATGTATATTTCTTACATACAAATGGCCAGGTGGGAAGATGCATGCTACTGACAAATATGAGACCACATGCTATTGAGAAAAATGAGAAAAAGAGGGCAACTCTCAAGAGAATTCCCCTTAGACACCCTTTTGGTTCCAGTACTATTCCTTTTTTTGTTTGTTTGTTTAACTTTTTATTGTAGTAAAATTTACACATAATCAAAAGAAGATAGAATAGTATAATGAACCCCCATGTACCTATTATCCAGCTTTAACAGTGATCAGCTCCTGGCCAGTTTTGTTTCATATATAACTACCATTTTATTTTGAAACAAGTCCCAGACATCATTACCTTAAGTATTCTGGTACCAGCACTCTTCTTAAATCTGTCTTACCTCATTAACCTTCTCCCACTTTCAGATCTCATCTCTTCTTGTAAAACACATTTATTCATTCCGTTCTTACTGAGCACTTACTACATACCAAATAATTGCACATTAATTATTTCACTTAATTTTCACAATAATTCTGCTAGGTTTTATTAGTCCATTGTACAGACAAGCAAGCTCACCTATGGCCGAGATAACAAATGTGAAGTCAAGGCCACACTGTCCTGGCAACTGTGCCAGGTGGCAGCGTTGCATCCCTTGCGCTTGGCTGGGGAGCCTTCTTCCTCCACCCAGCCTTCCCTCCCACACTCCCACACACACTTTCCCGCCCCTATGTAGGGGTAGGCAAAAACACCTTAGGCAGATAAAAAATGACGCTGAGAGGCCCCAGGAAACCTGTACCCTGCACTCAGCCTTTTGACCTCATGGAGGCCACACATTTTCCATTTCACTCCCTCACAAAACCAATAAAATTCTAGGTAAGGATTTAAAAAAAAAAAAAAAAGTGAAGTCAAGGTTTTAATTCTTATTATACGATGTCCAGCACCCATTTCAGTATACTGCCCTTCTGAGGGAAACATATTACCCGGTTTTCTTCCCACTGTGGTTAACAGCATAAACCTTCAGGCAACCTGAATGCCAGGAAGGTAAGGAAGAGCAATGAGAGTCTGTTCTCTTTCACTGTAAGGCAAGGAAAGAAGAAAAGCCTGGTTGATAACAGTGAGTAGAACAGCAGAAAGAAAGGCAGATCGGGTAATTCTTGGGGGCCCTAAAAAAACACTGGGGATAACATGGAACATAGAGAAAAATATCTTAAGTTACCACTTCTTAGAGTATGTTCTGTGGAACTGTACAGTATAACTAAGAATGGTCAAGGGGGAGTCTAGCAGCGTTCCATGCTTAGGGGAAGAAAAATGTTTCACATTATAATAAATACACCAACTCATTTGTGTGTGGGAAGGGATAAAAAAAAAAAAAGACAAAATTTACCATCTTAACCATTTTTAAGTGGGAAGTCCAGTAATGTTAACTATATAGACCTTGGGTAACAAATCTCTAGAACTTTCTCATCTTGTAAAACTGAAATTCTATACCCACTGATAAATTGCCCTTTTCCTATACCTCCAGCCCCTGGCAACTGCTATTCTCCTTCTTGTTTTTCTGAGAGTTTGACTACTTTAGATACCTCATATAAATACAGCAAGTAACTTTTAAAGTAAAACACAACTAACTATACTCTTGGTACTGATTGCCTTTTTCACACCAAAAATGTACTGTGTGAATTAAAATCTTAGTATAGAGAAAACTGGGCCAACTAAAATCTTCTTTAAGAAGTAGGTTAATTAGAAAATTAGACATTGAATTAGGTCTAGAATTTTAGACAACTTCTCATCTGTTGGAATAGCTCCAGTATGTTAGTTGCCAAAAAGGTTTTCAAGGAAATAAAAAAGGTAGAATATCTCACTTCCTATGCCAGCTGGATATTAAAAATCCACATAATTTAAAAATTTATAGAATATTTGCTTGATTAAAGACTCAAAATTATTTTCATTAAGAAACAGCTTTACTTAATGAAAGAATACATTTAAACAATCACTGAAATATAAAATAATGACATTTAAATTATTTAGCTTCTTTTTTCATTTGGACCTGTAAAATTTTAAAAGTTTACCTGAGAACTGCTGAATACAGGCTTTTTGCCAAGTCTTCGATCATCACCTTTGTCAAATGCAGCTGTAGAAAGAAACAATTTATTTTTATAGGAAACACTAACATTTCCATAAAAGTAGAGGGAAAACCGTATGAAAAAGGTCATGTTTTAATGGAAGTAACTTAAAAAAGGCTAAAAGCAATCTAGTACACACAAATAATTCCATATTATATTTTAGAACTTCTTTTTTAAAGAACCCCATTTTCAATCTTATTTTCTGGTCTCTATGGATTTTATATTATTAAAATTAATAATAAATGTAAAATCTCATGAGAGGATTCATACATTTACAAAAAACAAGAATTTTCTCAAGCTGTAAAGTTTTAGAGATAACTGGTTTCATTTAGTTTTCCAAATTTTAAAAAATTATGGATTGTGGCAAATGTAATATTTTATAAACCATTAAATATGAGAAAGTGTCTATCCTAAAAAATGTAAAAATACTCTGTTGAAATTAACTACAAATATTTCCTGGTTTTGCAGAGATATCATGAGGAAGAAGGAAAGAGAAGAGAAAAAAATAAGGTCCTGTTGAAAATAAAACAAGAAACAATCTTCAAACCTATATCATTCTTTTTAGAATTAATAAAAATTCACTTTCTAGATTAGGTTTAAATGGGAATTATTGGGGAACTCATGTTTTTATATTCTTCAAATAGGAATTTGAATGACGTCAGGAAAATATATAGAGATAATGGGATGAGAGCTATAAATATAGTTCAGCTAATGTATTTATTTCTTTTGAAGGTTATATTTCAAACTATTTAAAACATAGTTTGAAGAAATATCATCTCCAAAATCATTTGTTATTTATTAAAACAGCTGGTGAAAAATATATTAAATTATATGTAACATTCCCATTGCATCTTCTACTATTTGTGTTCTATAGGATCTGTGCTATAACACAAAGCAGGATCCTAGAAATGGTATTATAAGGACTGATTTATAGTAAGCAAATGACTTTGCACTATCCTATACAAAAAAAAAATTAATATAAGATTTCTTCCAAAGGTCAGTAACTCAATTAGAATATAAGAAATGCTATAACAAAGACAATCTAGAATCATTCCTTTATCTGGGGTTTCCCAATGCAGTAACTATCTGTAAGTCAGGACTCATTATAATTCAACATACTGAAGATTAAAAAAAATATTATTACACTGATAGGATAGATTGAAAAGTTCTTTTTGACAATTAGTACAATTACCAATAACATTTTATTTTACATATGTATACATATATATTTGTATGTATTTTTAATTAGCACTTTATAGAATTAAGATAAAGAACATTGTTTAAGGCACAACTTAACTATGAAATCCTCTAAAATGAAGAAAAACAAAGTTTACTACCAATCAGAAGAGAGCTGAATGATACCTCATGCAATGCCGATCTTATTTCTTCACACTGAATAGATTTTTGTAGTAAAAACTGTCATCTAAAAATCAGTATAGAAATAGTCATAAGGAAAAAAAATCTCAAATTCCTGAAGACCTTGCGATTTTCATTGTTTCATGATTTTGTTCTTTCATTATTTTGTTGGAATTTCTGTGAAAAGTGCTCTTCAGTTCATATCTAGCTACACTATCATGTTATGCTATAATGCAAGACAGAGCAAATCATATTCTGACTATCCCATTAAAGAATTTAACATATCTATGTACTATCAAGAATATATCACATATGGGCTTTCATGTTTTATAGTACAAAAATGTTCGCTTCCTAAAATATAGTCTCTTAAAATGTTTTTAAAAGTATACTTGCTGAATCTGCAAATATTTTTTCTAAGGCACCTGCTTTAACCCAAAAATAGTCATGAAGCCATTTTTAGTTCCACACCCTCAAAATTTTTATCTTAATATTTTTGAAACAAACATACATTCTGAGCATTATACATCTTTTGTTTAATGCTAACGTTTCAAATGGTACCTATTAAATGTCAGAGACTACTGTGAGGCTCCTGAGGGACACTCCGCAATAGCACACACCGTATCACTGAACCAATCAATTGTGAAATAAAGCCATCTAGTTTAGACAAAACCACAAGAAATGATATATTATGCAAAAGATGGAAAAGCTTTACGGCAAAATATATTTAAAAAGGAAGAGAAAGTATGTTTGGTAATATGTGCTACATGGATTATATTTTCCTATACTTCTAATCTCTTTATAAGAACGCTTTTAAGCAAATTTAGCTGGAACATTGCTGCTAATATAGAGTAGGATTAAAAACTGATAAATACATATATAAAGGAAATGAATCATTTTCCAAGAACAGCAAAGCATGATTTATTAAAACTGCCTAAACATACTATCACTAGTTTCAATTAGCAAGCTATTATTGAACAGAAGCAAACAATATTAATCCTACCACTTATTAGCATCCCCTCAAAATATCTCTTGTCACAGAGATCGTAAAATAAGAATAAAAAATCTCAAGGCTAACATACCTGCTTGGATTTTCTGTTGATCATCTGTGCTCATCAGCTTCCAGCTTTCTGTGTGACGAACAGCATAGAAAGACTGAACCAGGAAGATCCACAGCTTATCACGCAGAGCCTGGATCTTGCACGTAAAACCCTGTGTTCAAGCAACAAATCAGCAGCTGGTGAGAGCCACATTGTCATAGCAACCAGTCATTATTCCTTTCCGAATCTACTTACTCCTAAGCTAGATCAATGATGTCATCACTTAGATTTTTTAAATCGTCGGGTACATGTTATTTATGAAGGCTTACTCTTCAAAAACAGAATTTTATAGTGAACATGAAGCTAAACCTTATCCTTTTAACCAAACATTATTTTAAATCACCAGTGGCCTTTACATGAATACCTTCTACAGCCTTTTCAAATCAACTATGACATTACAAGGTCAAATACTCTATGTAACAGTAATAAATATGATGAAATTTTTTATCTTTCTTGTTGAACAAATACAAAATGCCAATAATTTGCAATAAGCTTACTAACATTAAGTGCATTTAAAAATAATATCTTAATTTTGCTTTTTCCTAGTCAATCCAATTTTAAATATGATTTTTTTTCTGAAGACAAAAAGGAGTTAAGAATATATTATAAAAATAAAAATAGATTATTAAAAATTCTAAAAAATTTAAAATGTTCTGTAAGTTTTATATGTAGGACATTTAATACAGTGACGGGGAGAAATACTAGAGTTACACTGTACCAATTAATATTGTTAAGTTCCAAACTATGTTTAGAATTAGTGAGTCAAATTGCCAAATTCTGAACTTTTGCAGTATGTCTGTTTAGTGGTAAATGAAATTAAAAAATTTTTATTTTATGAAAAATTCCAAACAAACACAAGGGTAGGGACTATAACCAACCCCCCATCACCTAGTTTCAATGAACCATGCAACATTTAAAATGTGCTTATATTTTAAAATCTTAAAACAATTCAAATATTATATCATTTAAATAAATTTCATCACTTTCAATACCATTTCCTTTGTACTGTCAGAGTTCAGTAATGTGTCCAGAGCCATAAGAAGAGAGCAACTATTCTCAGTGGTAATGTTTTCTTCAATTGCTTTTAAAATTTTGTCCAATAGATCAGCTGTGCTGCTCATTGCTTGTGACTACAAAACAGAGACATTTATATTTAATAGGAATGCATGTAAAATGTGTAAGAAATGTGAAAGTCTGGCTTAACAACAGACCATTTATCATAACTGGCCATATGAAGTCAACCAGAAATCTTATCCTCTGTTAATAATATAATAATTATTATAATTACATAGTTACAGTAATAACCATTATTATAAAAATCCCTTTCCTTTAAAAAAATATCTGCACACAACACACACACACACACACACACACACTGTTCCTACGAGGCAAAATAGTCCTAAAAATGGAACTAGAAATAAATAATCAAAGTTCTTTATTCAATAACTAAATTTACAACAAGTGGATCCCCAATAAGACCGAGAATTTTGCATGGACCATAACTGTATTACTGACAGAACAGTATCTTTATGACTGGTTTCTAAAATATGGCTTATGCTGATTGAGAGCTACTGTTGGCCAGAGTTACATTATGCCTTGCCAGTGCATTCATACCTGCCCCCTCCTGCCTTCATTATCTTGTGAGCCAAAAATCCTGTCCATCACTGCTCTAAATCCTATGCAAGCGTGCCATCTGCTATGGAATTTATTTAAGTCACACTAATTTAATCAAAGGCAACCTGCGTTTGAAAACTCTTACATAATGGTAACCAGAATACAAAGATGGGGCTAAATATAGGATATAATTTTAGACATAGTACCTGTAAGAGAAGAGCAAAATTTTCACTTTGAATGATCTTGGAGAAGTTTTCTATAATAAATGCAATACATTCTTCTTGCAGCTGAGATGCCATAGTCAGTGCTACTTCTGTCCACTTCACTCTGGGTAAGCTGATGATTAGCCTGTCACTTTCCATCAGAAGAAAAGCAGCATTCTTATCATTCTTATAATTTCAAAAAAAATTGGAAAAAAAAGTTAATTACTATTCATATATAACTTTCTAAGTAAATAAAATACTTTTGTTTTCTTATGATGTTTCCTGCAAAAAAACCCCCCAAATTCCAGGTAGCTAATGTCTTTGTCCTTACTTATAATATTTATTTGTTCATTCAGAATTATCCAAAAGGGCAAAATTTGAGCTGGGAACAAACCACCTCTAAAAAACCTGAGAACAGAGGTATAATATAACTACAAAGAAAAACTTGACCTCTCTGAGATTTTCACTACTGAATTAGTTTTTGTGCTTATAGATATCATTCATAACTATATGGCTACACTGACATAACCTTAATTCTTTTCTGACTATAAAATACATGTACTTTATTACAAATTTAGAAAGGTTAAAAATTACTTATATTCTCCAATGATTTTCTTCCTCCTCTCTAATTAGGTAAGACTCTTTATAGATGATTCATTTTTATACCACAGGAAAAAAATATTCATGAATACTGATCTCTATGGAAGGCAGAATGACAATTTACAAATACCATGTGCTGCAAGGGAAAGGAAAAAATGGCAACGTATATATTACTTTATCTTATTCATATTTGATTTCTAGTTCTTGAAACAATGCTTAGTAAATAACTGTTTAATGAGTAAATAGTTATCCAATAGATAGTAGCAGATTGAAAAACATGGCCACAAATTCTTTGTAGCTCCATCCATTGAGAGTTGGAATTTATTTACTCATCCCTTGAATCTAAATTGGCCTTTTCACTTGCTTACAGAAATAGTGGTACTGTGCAAGTTCCAGAGCCAAGGTCTCAAGAAGCCCTGCAGCTTCTGTCTTTATGCTTTTGCAATTCTGGGACCACAAAGCCATGAAGGAGCTGGGTAAGAAAGAGCACATAGAGTGGGAACCCAAGCTCCAACTTAGCCACCAGCTGAAAGCAGCTGCAGGACAGAACTCAAGAAGAATCAGTAGAAGAATAATCCGGTCAACCCGTAAAATTATGAGAAATAATAAACTGTAGTTTTAAGTCAGTTAGTTTTGGGATAGTCTGTTAAAGAGCAATAGATAACTGATAAATCTGGAAGTGACAGACTGAAATCCTTAACATAGGCTGCATGATGTAAACTTTGCACACCCTTTGTATGTTTCAGATCTCAACTCAAACTCTATCTTCCCTGATCTCTAGCCCTACATCAGATCCCTTTTATACGTGTCATCAGAGAACCTGTCCCTTTTCTTTAGAGTACTTGATTCATTTGTAATTATTCGATCATGAACACAACTACTTGATTAATATTTGTCTCTCTCACTAGGCTTTATGTTTACTGAGCGTGAAACCATGTCTGTTTTGGCTCACCACTATATCCCCAGGGCCTAGTACAGAATTGAGTCATAGTAGACCCTCAAATATTTGTTCATTTCTTAGCATCATCAGAGGGTGAGAGTCTATATGTGAATTCCTAAGCTGAATTAAGTTTAATCCTTGAACAACAAAACTTTTAACATTTTACCCACTTACCAAGAATTCTTTTAAAATGTATTATATAGTTCCCTTACTTTATTAGAGTAAAAATATCATACATTGCTATAATTCCTTTTATGTTTTATTTTTTTTTGGTACCAAAACCCTTTCCTCCTCTGGTGACATCCTGAGTAACTGTGCTTTTAGGCAATAAGCTCAATTTGCTCTACTATAGGGACTGTTCTGGTGGTGAAGCCAAATGTAGGTTATTCAAATAAACTTGGCAGGTATCTACAAAGTGCTGACTACACACATAATGTTATGTGCTATGACAATTTTAAAAAAAATACAGATATAAAGTATAGTAGTAATTTATGTTGGAATCTGTTGGAAAACTAAATTTGGACATAAATGATAACATAGGTGGTATGTGATCTTATTCCAATACTGATCTGAAGACATAACATTAAATGTTAGAGTTCAAAGAAGGTTGAGGTTCAAAGGAGGAAGAAAATGTAATACATTTCTAGACCAAACACATAAAATTTTAATCCAACAGTTAACATAACATATGCTCCAAACTTCAACAATATATAAAGGGTAGTACTAAGCCACCCATTTTCCCTCCTCCCAATCAATATTATTTATTTTCTATATCTTTCCAGAGTTATTTCATACATACACACACAAGAAATATATGTAACATTGCCTTTATTTTACTCAAATGGAGGAATTAATATGAATGATACTCTATACTCGACCTTTATACTTAGAGTACAACTTAAATATTTTTCTTATCTGAATATAAAGAGCCTTGTTATTGTTTTAACAGCTACATAATAGCCCACAATATGGATAAATCATTCAACCAACCCTCCGCTTATATTTGCATTGTTTCTGATTTTTTGCTGTTACAATGTTGTAATGAAAGATCATGTAAATAAAATTATTTCATACATATGGGAACATTTCTATAGAATAAATTCCTAGAAACAGAATTGCTGGGTCATTACTACCTGTCTTAGCTTGGGTTCTGCCTAAACCCCAAGCCTGAGAAACAGGCTTGTATGAAGATTATTTATTTTGGGAAGTGATCCCAAGAGAATCTGAGGGCATTAGGGAAGTGAAACAGGGAAGGAGGGAAAGCCAATGGAAGGGTATGTTTTCTTTCTTTTTTTTTTAAGGTTTATTCCATGAAACTTTTATTTCAGACTGATAGACACACACACAATGTGTATGTGTGTATCAGATCACAATGTAAAATATATTTCTTACTGTGGGTTAAGGTTTTATTTATTTATATTTTTTCATATTTGGTCATTTTATTTTTTACAGATATATAATTTTACCAATACCTAAGTATCACATTTTCTTTTTTTTTTAATTATGTTCAGTTAGCCACTGTATAATACATCATTAGTTTTTTTTTGTTTGTTTCAAGTTTTTATTTAAATTCTAGTTAATTAACATATAGTGTAATATTACTTTCAGGAGTAGAATTAGTTTTTGATGTAGTGTTCAATGATTCATTAGTTACCTATAACACCCAGTGCTCATCTAGCTCCTTACTACTATGAGCCACACAATCTGCATCACCCAGAGCTTGTTAGAAACATAGAATCTCAGGCTCCACCTCTGACTTACTGAATTAGAATCTACATGTAACCAAGATCTTGAAGTGTTTTGTGTATATATTAAAGTTTGACAAGCACTGATATAGCATTCACTATTAGAGGCAACTGGGGCTCAATCTTGCCGGGGACCCTTTGAAAAGCCACAGAGAATGCACTTTGATTTATTCTGCCCTAGGGACAAAACAGGGAAACATTTAACCACTGGCTCCCATCTCCCATTAATCAAGGCTTATCCCCTGGGATGTTAACTTCCTTCTACTCCCAGGTTTGCCTAGGTGTCAGAATTACTGAGTTGTAGGGACCTTGTGTAGAGTGATAGTGAAGACTTAGGACAGAAAATGAGAAATATGTTTGATGTGGCTGAGGGAAATTGCTGTTGGATTGCACACATATGCAGCTGGATCCTGCAGCAATGGCTGGAGTTCACACATTGGCCAAGAGGATATGAGGTGGGGCACCAGAAGTATCCTAAACATTGCCAATATATATTCAATGGAGGACTGTTTTCCAAACTGTAGATTTCTCTCCTAGCAACCTGGAGAAATATTTTTAGTGGCTTACGATCAGCATCAGAAAACAAAACAGAGAGAAAAGAGAAAAATAGGAAATATCAGTACATCATGTAATAATGGTAAGTACTCTTGTGAAAGTTGTTTTGGTTTTATATGTGTGAGTGTACTGGGTTACAGTGTAAAAAGAAATTCTTACTCTCAGTCACAGTCAAAAAAGGTTGAAAACAAAGCAAAAGTTGTGCTAATTCTTTTCATTCTAAAAGATAAAAAAAAATTTTTTTAAAGATTTTATTTATGTATTTTGACAGAGAGAGAGAGAGACAGCGAGAGAGAGAGCACAAGCAGGGAGAGTGGGAGAGGAAGAAGCAGGCTTCCCGCTGAGCAGGGAGCCCAACGTGGGGCTCTATCCCAGGACCCTGGGACCATGACCTGAGCCGAAGGCAGACGCTTAATGACTGAGCCACCCAAGCGCCCCAAGATAAAAATGGTTTGATACTGTAATTTCCATGTCCATTTCTCTTAAATGAAGTTGATTTATTCAAATTAAGAGGTGTTTGTATCTTCTTTGTGATCTAATTTTGTCCTATTTTTAAAAATCAACTTGTAGAAATCCTATCTATATTAGGAAAATTAGAATCAAAAGTATGATATGAACTGTCATTTGTCTTTACTTATGGTCATTTTTACTACACAGAAATTTTGCATTTTTATGTAATTAGAATTTTTTAAGGCTTCTGAATTTTATATATTCACTCCCCTGCCAAGGTTATAATTCTCCTAGGATTTATTGTAGTATTTTAATGGCTTTTTTTTTTTCACATTAAAACCTTTGATCTAGGGGCGCCTGGGTGCCCCAGTCGTTAAGTGTCTGCCTTCGGCTCAGGTCATGATCCCGGCGTCCTGGGATCAAGCCCTGCATCGGGCTCCCTGCTCAGTGGGAAGCCTGCTTCTCCCTCTCCCACTCCCCCTGCTTGTATTCCCTCTCTCATTGTGTCTCTCTCCTGTCAAATAAATAAATAAAATCCTTAAGAAAAAAACACAAAAAAACAAAACCTTTGATCTATTTGGAATATATCCCTGGCATACCAGGATGTGAGTTACAGATTCAACTTAAAATTTTTCCAGCCTAGCTTCCTGGTTGTCTTAATACCATCTATTGAACAAACACTATGACTCATATTATTTCCTAATCCTTACAATATTGTGTTAATCAAATAGGTCTTAAGCTATCCTTTGGCCTTAGGACTAATAGCATAATATATACCATTTTGTTTTACGCTAGAGACCATGCCCATACCTACTTTTGTTTTAACTTTCCTAAATTTAAAAACTCTTCACAATTTGCTTTTTTAAAGAGCTTAAACAAAATATTCTGACACAGAAAAATCTAATCATGTTTTGAAATAGTTCAAGTAATTACACATTATAAAATCATAAATTTTCTAACACCTTTCTCTCTTATACTCATGCCTCCCCCCTGCTTTCTCTTCTTCCCAAAAGCAATGGTTGTACATGGTAGGAGGGAGCAGTCACATCTTACTGAACTGCCCTCACATTAATAAAAAACAAGCGAAACCCTTCAAATATAATTCAATGCAGCATTTTCTTATCTGTTGGTATATGACAGTGTTGGGCATGTCACTAATGGAGGTCACCGATGGAGTAGAGCACCCAACATGGCACATGCAGCTGAACTGAATTAGAACAAAAGACTGAGAAGATTGTCTGCTCTTTCACTTTTTGGATAACTTAAATTTTAATTTGAAAAAATTAAAAATATTCTATTAATTTTTTTTAGTATAGTTGACACACAATGTTACATTAGTTTTAGGTGTACGACATAGTGATCCAACCTCTCTATACATTATGCTGTGCTCACAAGTGTAGCTCCCGTCTGTCACCAGACAACACTATTACAGTACCGCTGACTATACTCCCTACGCTGTGCCTTTTATTCCTGTGACTTACTCAACTCCATAACCGGAAGCTTCTATCTACTAGTCCCTTTCACCCAGTTTGCCCATCCTCCCACCCCTTCTTTCTTGCAACCCCAATTTATTCTGTATTTATAGGTCTGATTCTGCTTTTTGTTTATTCATTTTTTTTTTTTAAGATTCCAAATATAAGTGAAACTATATGGTGTTTGTTTTCTCAGTCTGACTTATTTCACTCAGCATGATACCCTCTAGGTCCTTTCACGTTGTCACAAATGGTAATATCTCATCCTTTTTATGAATGTGTAATATTCCTGTGTGTGTGTGTACATCTTTTTTATCTATTAGTGGACATTTAGGTTGCTTCCATATCTTGGCTATTGTAAATAATGTAGCAATGAACAGAGAGGTACAATTATCTTTTTGAATTAGTGTTCATTTTCTTTGGATAAATATCCAGTAGTGCAATTACTGGGCCATATGGTATTTCTATTTTTAATTTTTTGAGGAACCTCCATACTGTTTTCCACAGTGGCTGCACCAGTTTGCATTCCCAATAGCACATGAGGGTTCCCTTTTCTCCATATCCTTGCCAACACTTGTTATTTCTTATTTTTTTGATAACTAGTCATTCTGCCTGATGTGAAATGATATATCATTGTGGTTTTGATTTGCATTTCCCTGATGATTACTGATGCTGAGCATCTTTACATGTGTCTGTTGGCCATCTGTATATCTTCTTTGGAAAAATGTCTATTCAGGTCTTCTACCCATTTTTTAATTGGACTGTTTGATTTTTGGTGTTGAGCTGTATAAGTTCTTCATATATTCTGGATATTAATCCCTTATTGGATATACCATTTGCAAATATTTTTTCCCATTTGGTAGGTTGCCTTTTTGTTTTGTTGATGCTTTCCTGTGTAAAACTTTTTTATTTTGATGTAATCCTAATAATTTATTTTTTTAAGGCAATCTATTTTTTATTATGTTAATCACCATACATTACATCATTAGTTTTTGATGTAGTGTTCCATGATTCATTGTTTGCGTATAACACCCAGTGCTCCTTTCAGTACGTGCCCTCTTTAATACCCATCACCAGGATAACCCATCACCCCACTCCCCTCCCCTATAGAACCCTCAGTTTGTTTCTCAGAGTCCATAGTCTCTCATGGGTCTAATAATTTATTTTTGCTTTTGTTTTCCTTGCAGGGAAATCTCTCCCTAGAGGAGACATACCTAGAAAAATGTGGTTTTTTGGTTTATTTTTTAAAAGATTTTATTTATTTATTACAGAGAGAGAGAGAGAGAGAGCATGAGAGGGGGGAGGGTCAGAGGGAGAAGCAGTCTCCCTGCTGAGCAGGGAGCCTGATGCGGGACTCGATCCCAGGACCCTATCCCAGGACCCTGGGATCATGACCCAAGCTGAAGGCAGACGCTTAACCAACTGAGCCACCCAGGCGCCCTAGAAAAATGTTGCCACGACTATGTCAGACATATAACCGCCTATGTTCTCTTCTAGGATTTTTATGGTTTCAGGTTCCAAATTTAGGTCCTTAATTCAGTTTGAGTTTATTTTTGTGTATGGTGTTAGAAACTGGTCCAGTTTCATTCTTTTGCATGCAGTTCAGTTTTTCCCAGCACTGTTTAAAAATATCCTATTTTTTAATCAAAAGCTAAGTATATTTTATTTATATAATAAAATATGAAGAATATATTAATGTTTCTTAAAGCTTGACTATTCACAAACAAAGACTTAATTTCAAAGTTTCATTATAATCACCGGGATACCAAAGGCTACTGGATGTTTGGCTGTTTTGATGTTCATCTTTTCATCCGTCTTGAAAGGAAAAAAAGAACATTCACAAAGCTTATAAGGACCTAATTAGAGTCATAAAATCAAAATATTGTAACAGAGGTAGGTAGAGGCATAGTATGAAGGGCTTATTCTACAGTTAAACTCACATACTTACCACTTGTAAAAAAAAAAAAAAAATCAGACTTCTTAAAAAGACACTCAGTTACAATCCCTCCCAATCTGGCCTTAGCCTCTCCCCAGACTTATCTCTTCTCATTCCAGTTACAGCAGAATATTGGAATTGCCTGTCTCCGGGTCTCTGGTACATTTTAAAAGTTTGTCAGGAATATCCTAACATACTTCTTTTATTCTGAAATTATCCTCAACTTTAGCTTCATCTCAAATTACTGCCCTCATCCTTCTAATCAATCATTTTAACCTCTGTGATCCCAGTACATACCTAAATTATACCTTATATTTATTCATCCATTTATTTACCTATTTGACAATATATACTGAGTTGCCTAATATGTGCCAGGCACTACTCTAAGGCTAGGGCTACCAGGGTAAATTAGACTGACATGGAACTTCTTTTCTTTTCAAATTTTTATTTAAATTCTATTTAGTTAACATACAGTTCAATATTGGTTTCAGGAGTAGAATTCAGTGATTCATCACTTACATACAACACCCAGTGCTCATCATAACAAGTGCCCTCCTTAATATCCATCACCCATCTAGCCCATCCCCAACCCTCGTCCCTCCATCAACCTTTAGTTTGTTCTCTGTCTTTAAGAGTCTCTTATGGTTTGTTTCCCTCTCTTTTGTTCTTGCCCCTCTCATATGTTCATGTTTTGTTTCTTAAATTCCACATGAGTGAAATCCTATGGTATTTGTCCTTCTCTAATTTCACTTAGCACAATACTCTAGCTCCATCCATGCCATTGCAAATGGCAAGCTTTCATTCTTTCTGATGGCTAATATTCCATTGTGTATATATATATACACCGCATCATCTTTAACCATTCATCAGTCGATGGACATTTGGGCTCTCTCCATAGTTTGGCTATTGTTGATAATGCTGCCATAAACACTGGGGTGCATGTGCCCCATTCGAATCTGTATTTCCGTATCCTTTGGGTAAATATCTTGTAGTGCAATTGCTGTGTCATAGGGTAGTTCTATTTGTAACTTTTTGGGGAACCTCCATGCTGTTTTCCAGAGTGGCTGACCAGCTTGCATTCCCACCAACAGTGTAAGAGAGTTCCCCTCTCTCCGCATCCTTGCCAACACCTGTTGTTTCTTTTGTTGTTAATTTTAGCATTTCTGGCAGGTGCAAGGTGGTATCTCATTGTGAATTTGTATTTCCCTGATGATGAGTGATGCTGAGCATCTTTTCATGTGTCTGTTAGCCATCTGTATGTCTTCTTTGGGAAAGTGTCTATTCATGTCTTCTGTCCATTTCTTTAACTGGATTATTTGTTTTTTGGGTGTTGAGTTTGGTAAGTTCTCTATAGATTTTTGATACTAACCCTTTATCTGATATGTCATTTACAAATATCTTCTCCCATTCCGTAGGCTGCCTTTTAGTTTTGTTGATGATTTCCTTTGCTGTGCAGAAGCTTTTTATCTTTTTTTTAAATTATATTTTATTTTATTTTGTTATGTTAATCCCCATACATTACATCATTAGTTTTTGATGTAGTGTTCCATGATTCATTGTTTGCGTGTAACACCCAGTGCTCCATTCAGTACGTGCCCTCTTTAATACCCATCACCAGGCTAACCCATCCCCCCACCCTCTCCCCTCTAGAACCCTCAGTTTGTTTCTCAGAGTCCATAGTCTCTCATGGTTAGTCTCCACCTCCGATTTTTATCTTGATGAAGTCCCAGTAGTTCATTTTTACTTTTGTTTTCCTTGCCTCCAGAGATGTGTCTAGTAAGAAGTTGCTACAACCAAGGTCAAAAAGGTTGCTGCCTGTGTTCTCCCTTAGGATTTTGATGGTTTCCTGTCTCATATTTAGGTCTTTCATCCATTTTGAATTTATTTTTGTGTATGATATAAAAAACTAGTCCAGTTTCATTCTTCTGCATGTCACTGTCCAGTTTTCCCAACACCATTTGTTGAAGAGACTTTCTTTTTTCCACTGGATATTCTTTCCTGCTTTGTTGAATATTAGTTGACCATATAGTTGTGGGTCCATTTCTGGGTTCTCTATTGTGTTCCATTGATCTGTGTCTGTTTTTGTGCCAGTACCATACTGTCTTGATGCTGATAGCTTTGTAATAGAGCTTGAAATCTGGAATTGTGATGCCTCTAGTTTTGTTTTTCCTTTTCAGGATTGCTTTGGCTTTTTAGGGTCTTTTGTGGTTCCATACAAATTTTAGGATTGTTTGTTCTAGCTCTGTGAAAAACGCTGGTGATATTTTGATAGGGATTGCATTAAATGTGCAGATTGCTTTGGGTAGTATAGACATTTTAACAATGATTGTTCTTCCAATCCATGAGCATGGAATGTTTTTCGATTTCTTTGTGTCCTCTTCAATTTCTTTCATAAGTGTTCTATAGTTTATAGAGTACAAGATATTTTAACCTCTTTGGTTAGGTTTATTCCTAGGTTATCTTATTGTTTTTGGTGCAATTGCAAATGGGATCAATGCCCTGATTTCTTTTTCTGCTGCTTTGTTATTGGTGTACAGAAATGCAACAGATTTCTGCACATTTATTTTATATCCTCTGACTTTGCTGAATTCATGTATTACTTCTAGCAATTTTTTGGTGGAATCTTTTGGGTTATCTACATAGAGTATCACATTGTCTGCAAGTAGCCAAAGTTCGACTTCTTCCTTGCCGATTTGGATGCCTTTTATTTCTTTTTGTTGTCTGACTGCTGAGGCTAAGACTTCCAGTACTACGTTAAATAGTAATGGTGAGAGTGGACATCCTTGTCTTGTTTCTGACCATAGGGGAAAGGCTCTCAGTTTTTCCCCACTGAGGATTATATTAGCTGTGGGTCTTTCAAATATATGGCCTTTATGATGTTGAGGTTTGTTCCAACTATCCCTACTTTGTTGAGGGTTTTGATCAAGAATGGATGCTGTGTTTTGACATGGAACTTTAATGTTAGTACTCATTATAGTCTAACTTGTATTTTGCTTAGTTATTTAAATGCCATTTCTTCCATCAATTTGTGAAATGATGAAGTCAAGGTCCACACTTCTTAAAAAAAAATCTTTGCCCATAGTGAGCACCTACCACATTATCTTTAGAATGGCAGCAATTGGTTTTAAGATCTGCTTCGTCATTTACTGTAGACATTGTGAACTTGAATAAAGCACTTACTTCTCTGATTCTCTTTTCTCATATGTGAAATAGAGATACCTGTCTTATATAAAATTTTTAAAATGAAAATTATTTTTTGAACTGTAAAGATGTAAAAACACCTACTAAATAATAACAATAATAATAACAGTAATAGTAGTAAATGATGTTTCTACTTCTAGTAAACTGAATTATAGCTGGGCCATTTGTTTGCCTTCATGAACAGGGAGTAACTATTCACTGACCAAAGAAACTAATACAAAATATTAAGCAACAAAACTACACAGTCCTTCATTAGCATAAATATAGATTGAGATTTATTTTTTGCAGTGGTATCTCACTAGCTGATGGTCTACACTTATTTTCCCGGTTAGGTTTAGATGTATCTTCCACGTCACCCAGTCTGATGTATCATTCAGGGTTCAATCAGAGAAAGAGAACCACTAGGAGGTAATTATATATATAAAAGAATTTGTTACAGGGATTTGACCATATGCAATCGTGGGAGCTGGTTAAATGGTCTTTGCATATGATGATGTAGTTTGAAGACCACAGGGAAGGCAGCTTAGAAGGGAGGACAGATATAAAGTACAGGACAGCAAGAACAAGCTGACATCCAAGAGCACAAACTATAACCCACAAGGATGAACTCATTTCAGTTCTCACTGCCTCCAACCTGGATGAAATGGGTATCCTTCAGGAGATGCTGGTGCCCTTCATCATGGAGCTAACCATATCCTTCGCACAGGGGTAAGAGCAGCCAAAAAAGGACAAAGGGCAAGGTGGAGCAGTTGCAGCTCATCTGCTACTCCATGCCAACTAGGTGAGCCAGTAAACAAGCAATATGTATGAAAGAAAGTGCCTGCCCCAATAGTCCTGGTGTTTAAAAAAAAAAAAAAAAAAAAGGCTGCTGCTTCACTTTTATCCTCCAAATCTCATCCCAAATTGTCTCTTGTGGCCACTTCAACTGGAAACATTCAAAGAGGGAAATTCTGGGAAACACAGTTTATCCTAACCAAGCTGACAATGTTACAAAACTTACTGCAGCCTGTCCTTTGTCAACTTGGCACCCATACACTTCTCTTTAAACAATATTTAATTCCCAAATGGAGACAATAACAAAGTTATGCTTTTTGCCTAACATGGTATAACTATCCTGTATACAATAAACATGCTAACCCTTTCCCAATAAGAGGATACAAAGTCCCTTTTTTGTCTTTGGATGATATTTATTGTTTTCCAGACTGATTCACACTCTCCTTTGGTATCCTGTAACTTTAATATGGAGATATAAAATTAACTATTATTAACATGCCTTAGATGGTAGAGATATGAGACAGTGGAAAAAGTATATACAAACAGTGGTTTATATAAACAAATATTCACATAAAAAAGGGAAATGGGTATTTGTATCATCATTACTACAGCACTCATTTCTGTAACTGGTAACTTGGTCATAGCTGGTATTTATCAAGCCTGCTGTTTGAGGATGATAGAAAACATGGAAAGACCAGTGAAATCATGAGCATGGGCTCACTGCCAGACTTGATTTACTGTGAAGTGAGTTCATTAGTCACAAGTGATGCTGTATGAAATACCATGATTGTGAAAAAGGCAATCTGTAAGTCCATGGATAGTGGTTTTAGCAGAAACACTGGGGGCAAGGAAGGCAAATCTATATCCAGAGCAAATGTCTACTTCACTGAGAACACAGCACTCTTTTCCAAGTAAATGCTGGTCCTCTTGGGAAATGTTGCCATAGAGAAGTTTCAGCACTGTATCCAAATCTACTTTGGTGAGTGGAAGGAAATTCATGTTGATACTATAGCACAACCTCCATCTGTGGCACCTCTCTCCTTTTGTTCATGAACCAAAATATACTTCCTAGTGGTTCTGCATCTCTGAACCCTAACTAATGAATCTGGTACAGGGGAACAGAATCTTAAGGACAGGTTCTCAACTGGTTCTGGGTTATCTGGAATTGGTTCTCTCATCTTGCTTTTATAATATAATTCTACATTTATATTTAAAACACTGAAAGTACCTATAAAATAAACTTTTGATGACAAACACAAACAAGGGTATTCAGATTATACTTACTAAAGACTGAATCAACATATTAAGACAACTTTTCTGAATCTCAGAAGGTACATTTGCAAAACTTCTCTCAGACCAAAACCTTGCAAAATGCTTTACAATCCACCTGTTAAAAAAATAATCGAAGAATCCCAAGTTAGAGAAATGAAAATATTTTTAATTATAATACTCATATAATACTTTTATTTCCAATGATATAAGTTGTACATATATATGTGATGAGTAACCTTTATAGTCAATTTTTTTAAAGACCTTTATAGTTAATTTTGTGAGTTCTCTGATGGACTTAACTGTCCTTCCTTTTCTGTAAACACATATTTTAAATCCACTCTGAGTTATATGCACAGATTTTAACATAAATAATCAAGGTTCAGCTAAAATAAAATTGATCCCAAGCATCTTGAGTAATATCTAAGTCAATACTTTTCCTCACAATTGTTACAACTAGTTAAGCATTAAGCTATACATAATGTGCCCAACAGGCCAATTCCAAAATTTCCCCAGAAAATGAGAAGAATGGAAGAACAAAATCCCTACATTAATAGTATCAATACTACTTCAGATCACTTACTTCATGCAGTCAGCAAAAAGACTGTCCACTCCAACTGTATGAGCAATAATCAGGCACTCTAATACAGATGCCAACCTTCTGGGAACAGGCTAAAATTGACAGAAAACACCACATGTATTCTTTTTCAACTTACAGAGGCTAAAAGTATTTGGTTCATAAAGATGATCTGATTTATAAACCTAAACTGCAGAATAAATGTGTGTAATTCAAAAGTCTGGTCTATTAAAATTGAGTATCACTAACAACCTTTAGTTTTCTAGAGTAGAATTTGAGCTCTCTCAGCTGTCAGAATACACACAAGTTTTATTCTAATTTCATTTAGCTTAATTTTATTTATTTAAATTCAATTTAATTAACATAGAATGTATTATTAGTTTCAGAGGTAGAATTTAGTGATTCATCAATTGCATATAACACCCAGTGCTCATTACATCACGTGCCATCCTTAATGCCCATCACTCAGTTACCCCATCCCCCCACCAGCCCCCCCTCCAGCAACCCTCAGTTTGTTCCCTATAGTTAAGAGTCTCTTATGGTTTGTCTCCCTCTCTGTTTTTGTCTTACTTTTCCTTCTCTTCCCCTATATTCTATCTGTTTTGTTTCTTAAATTCTACATGAGTGAAATCATATGGTATTTGTCTTTCTCTGACTGACTTATTTTGCTTACATTTAGCTTAATTTTTTAAAGTAAAATGGTATAATAATTTCTAGAACATCACATTGCAATGCAACCATATGGTCTAATCTGCTTCCTAAAGTATAAATATAACTCTAAGTACATGTGCAATGGGAGGTCCTACACTGACCTCAGACAAAATGATAGAATTAGATCATAATTATATAACATATTTTTAAAAGCTCATATACAGAAGTAAAGAATTAAAACAAATAAAATGTAGATATAAATAGTGACAACAAGTCACTGCTCTTGGTGTTAAGCCTCTGTGCTACATATTGCCCATATCATTTATTCTCAGGTTTTGGATTATATCCTAAGCACATCTATTGCTGATTAGGGTGAATAGAGTTCAACTTCTCTTTTTACACATTCGTTTATTGTAATGTGAGGTTTATACACTTAATAAAGATCACTGATCAATTTATGTATATAGTCTCTAAATGTGTCCTTCTGAAGATCCCCTGCTCTCAGAGAAGAGCAAAAGCTTCTTCAGAATTGGATTCAGCATTGTCTTTCTAATAAGGTCAGTGATTTCCAACTTTCAAAATTATGAAGTGCTATTAATTTGAGTTTCTAATACTCTTCTCCTGAAGTATTATATTAATGTTTAATAAATTGAATGTAAATATTTTGTTTTGCAAATTAACAATTTGGTTTTTCCCTTTGAGATAACTGGAGGTACTCTAGGTTATTCTAAAATCAGAAATGGCTGTCACTATATAGATTATACAGTGGTAATTCTACCAAGTTAAATTATTTGGTTTTCTGAACCACTTCAGATAACAGCATCAAACTCATGGGAATAAATTACTGGTATAAACATAAAAACACCCAGAGTCTGAAAAATTGTAAAACTAAAACAAGAGTTAAAAAGTCCAACAATCTAATTTTATTTAGAAATAAGCAGCCCTTTACATTGTGATGTCCATTAATTGATACACAACTTAAGAAAAATTTCCATAAATAATATTAAAATACAAAGTAACTTGGGGTGCCTGGGTGGCTCAGTTCATTAAGTGTCTGTCTTCAGCTCAAGTCATGATCCCAGAGTCCTGGGATCAAGCCCCGTGTGGAGCTGCCTGCTCAGCAGAGAGTCTGCTTCTCCCTCTGCCTCTGCCCCTCCCCACTGCTCGTTCTCTCTCTCTCAAATAAATAAAATCTTAAAAAAAAAAATACAAAGTAACTTGCTGCTTAAAGCAGAGACTAGCAAACTATACTTGTGGGCCAATCTAGCCCACCACTGTTTTTTTTGTGAATAAAGTTTTATTTGAACACTACTATGCGGTTCATTTACATATTGTCTATAGTTGTTTTTGCTCCACAACAGCAGAGCTGAGTAGCTGTGGTAGAGGACGTATGGCCCACAAAGCCTACAGTATTTGCTATCTGGCCTTTTACAGAAAAAGTTTACTGACCACTGGCTTAAGAGGTTAACTTTAGCTATCTGAGAATTTTACTTATATAAAAATGCTAATTCCCAAGTATTTTGTAACAGGATGACTGACCTTTAGTCATTTTCAAAATATGCTTGCAGAATTGGGGATGACATATATTTAAATTACTATCTAAAATATATTTTTAAAGAGGTAGCAAGGGGCACCTGGATGGCTCAGGCAGTTAAGCGTCTGACTCGGTTTCAGCTCAGGCCATGATCTCATGGATTGTGGGACTGAGCCCCAAATGGGGCTCCACACTCAGTGGGGAGTCTCCTTGAAGATTCTCTTCCTCTGCCCCTCCCCCCACTCTCACACCAGAGAGTGCTCTCTCTCGTTTTCTCTAAAGTAAATAAATAAATCTTAAAAAAAAAAAGAGGTGGTAAAAAATATATAATGTAAAGCTAACTGTAATTCTATAAATTAAGTCTAAAAATTTTAACTGTGTAAAATGTAAAATTGTGAAGTTAATGAAATAACTAAAGCTTGTCAGTAGTTCCAGGGCCAGTTACCCATTACCTTATACCCAAATTTGTATTACTGTGGAGTATGTTATAATAGGCTTACTATATTTAAGTCACTGCCAAGAAACTATGTAAAGCAAAAAGTTTAAAGATCAAGTGATAAAATAAAAAATTATTGTCTCAAATATCTGTTACCACAATAATACAGATGATATTAAAAGAAGCACAATAAAATGAAATAAGTTTTCAACAAAGTATACTGACAATCTTTTTAAAATTTCATTTTCTTGTTTTAATGTCAACAAATATGCCCTTTGCGTTTTTAAAATTAAGTGAATCACTGCAAGTAAAATGCAAGAAGCTGCAATAACTATACATACTCCACGGGAGGAAAAGATGGCGGAGGAGTAGGGGATCCTATTCCAACCGGTCCCGGAACTGAGCTGGGTATCCACCAGACCACTCTGACCACCCACGAAATCAGCCTGAGATGTGAGAAGATATACCTGGATCTCTACAAACAGAATATCGCAGGCAGTTGATTTCGAGGTATGAAGCGGGAAGCCGTGATTCTGCTGGCAGGTATCGGAAGATTAACAGAAGGGGGAGGGAGCTGCTGGGATCCTGCACCACTGGTGCACGACAGCCTCCTGTGCTGGGGACTGGGCACAGACTCGCAGACCGGTAGGGGTGGGTAAAGGACTTTAGGGCAGCCCCCTGGACTGAAACCTGGAGTGGCGGGGCTTGCGTGTGAACTGGGGGCAGCCGGTGGTTTTAGAAGCACAAAGGACAGAGACGTGCCCCCGAGCCCCGACCTGGAGGCAAGGACTGGGAGCCCTGCTGAGGGGTGCACAACCCAAGACACTGGAGTTTTTAGCAGCACAGACAGAAACAGAGACAGTGTGGCCTGGAGAGCTCACTAAAGAACAGACTGCAATCTCTCTGTTCTGAGGCAGAGGTTTGGAAACAGTCTCTTCTGCTCTCTCTGAAGAGACGCAGAAAGCCGCCAGGGAAAGCCGCCAGAGAAAAAAACCCCAAAAAACTGGTTTTTCACTGAGCCCATCCATCCACCCCCCGACAAGGGGCAGGGCAACTCTGCCCAAACAGGGTTGCCTGAGTAACAGCACGGCAGGCTCCTCCCTTAGAAGACAGGCTGGGAGAACAAGAGGCTGACAACCCTAAGGTCCCTATAAAACAGGTGCATCTTGCTTGGGTTGTGGTCAATAATTTGGACTCTGTACATTCCCTCAACCATCCCTCAACAGAATGACTAGGAGGAGGAACCCCCAAAATAAGAAAGACTCAGAGACTTGACTTCTGCCACAGATTTACAAATGGATACAGATATAAGCAAGATGTCAGAAATGGACTTCAGGGTAACAGTTATAAAGACGATAGATAGAATGGAGAAATCGATTAATGGCAATATAGAGTCTCTAAGGGCAGAGATGAGAGCTGAACTGGCAGAACTTAAAAATGCTATCAATGACATCCAATCTAATCTAGATACTCTAACAGCTAGGGTAAACGAGCCAGAAGAATGAATTAGTGATCTAGAAGACAAATTGATAGAAAAGAAGGAAAAAGGAGGCCTGGGAGAAACAACTAAAAATCCATGAAAACAGAATTAGTGAAATAAGTGACACCATGAAATGTTCCAATGTCAGAATTATTGGGATCCCTGAGGGGGTGGAGAGAGAGAGAGGACTAGAAGATATATTTGCACAAATCGTACCTGAGAACTTCCCTAATCTGGGGAATGAAACAAACATTTGTGTCCTAGAGGCAGAGAGGACCCCTCCCAAGATCAAGGAAAACAGGCCAATGCCCTGGCATGTAATAGTAAAACTCGCAAATCTTAAAACCAAGGAAACCCTCTTACGGGCAGTTAGGGGGAAGAGATTCCTTACGTACAGAGGGAGGAACATCAGAATAATGTCAGACCTATCCACAGAGACCTGGCAAGCCAGAAAGGGCTGGCAAGATATATTCAGGGTACTAAATGAGAAGAACATG
>NC_138372.1:71094935-71132812 GCF_054177405.1 Leptonychotes weddellii | reverse complement strand
ATGATACTTTATGTGAAAAACCCAAAAGACTCCACCCCAAAACTGCTAGAACTCATACAGGAATTCAGTAAAGTGGCAGGATATAAAATCAATGCACAGAAGTCAGTGGCATTCCTATACACCAACAACAAGACAGAAGAAATTAAGGAGTCGATCCCATTTATAATTGCACCCAAAACCATAAGATACCCAGGAATAAATCTAACCAAAGAGGCAACAAATCTGTACTCAGAAAACTATAAAATACTCATGAAAGTATTTTTCAATTAATTTAATACACATTTACTGGACCCTACTATGGATAAGTACCGGTTTCTGCTGATTCAAAAACTCCACATCTTTAATGCTTAGGAAAAAAGTCAAATCTCTACATATTCTTATTTATATACTATGGATATGAGAAGATGTGATCTCAGATTAATTATGTCACATTATCTGTAGTCTGTTAATCTAGAACACTAGCATAATTATTACAATGTATACTATTCCAGGCACTTTCCCTCAAAATTTCAAGAGCCATTCTTATTGTTAATGAGAATTGGTCATTTATGTTTAAATAATAGTTTCTTTTAAGACTTGACATATTTAAGTAAAAGATAATAATGACTAAACAAAAACAAAAGTAGTTTTATTAAAATAAATAGCAAAATCTAGACATTTGAGCTTATATATCAATATATATGATAGTTATAAAAATGACAAGAAACCACTTTCCTGCAGTTTTACAGATGTTTTACTAAACTGCATTCTCATTACAGTGTTGTAAGTCATCTGTATTTTTACTAAAAGTATTTATAATGACATAATCAACTGGCCTAGAAAAACAACAAATCACTTCAAAAGCCCACAATTTAAATGGAAAGACTGAAACACTATCCCCATTTAAATGTAATCAGAATAAAAGCTTTTAGGAGACGAAAACATTACATACACTCAGGGAGAAAAATCTATCAGAGCTCTAAGACCAGAGAATAAACATGCATTTCATCTACTAAAATCTCTGTGCTTCATGTGTGCTTCCTAAAGTTTAAGGATTCTTTGTGTGTGGGCTAAAGTAACATAAGGACTTATTTATAAGTTAGTTCATTCACATTCAATATTTATTGAATGATAGGCTCTATTCTAGACCTTGAGGATACAAGAAGCTTACATTCTAGAGGGAGGACATGGACAGTAAATATATAAACAAATATATAAAGAAGACAATTTTAATAATAAAAGTGCCATGAAAATGACACAACAGGATAATATAAAAGAGGGTAACTGGAGAGTTGGGCTACAGTAACTTTAGGTGGAATAGTATGGAGAAAACCGAGGGGCCAGACCATATAGAGTCTTACAGGTTGTGGTAAAGATTTAATTCTGTGATAAGAAGGCACTGAACAATTTTAGTCAGAAGAGAAATATATCTAATTTATATTTCAAAAGATCATCCTGAAAATTCAGTGCAATCCCAGGAATCTCCAAGGGAGATGAGAAAATCTGAATTTATGCTCCAAAGCCCCAAGTCACCACTGAAAGACTTCTATTTACATAAAATGTAAATATGTGGAGTTACAGAAATATTGGCTATGGTTCAATTTCTAGTGCAGGATGTCGAAAATTTCCCCCTTCTTCCACCAAAACTGGAGAACTTCCTTCCACCTCCTAATACCAGGGCATAGGTAGAACGAGGATTAGGGGACTCTACTATTCCTACCTCAATTTATTGAAGGCTGTCCCTCTTGAAAAATATCACATGCATTATGTCTATGAGTTACCAACTCATTAAAAACACTGTGATTCTTTTCTGTAAGGACAGACAGGATTTCATTCTAATCTACTGCAGAAAACATCCTGCAGACATACAACAATGGCACAGTTCCAAAAAGGGCTGCTAATCAAGCAAAGCAGGCATTGTTGTCCTGGTACTGGTAATGGCCCTTACTTGAACCCATTTCTCTCTAGAAAATGAGAATAATCTAATCTAGGAAAAAAACAAAAGACAAATATTAATAAACACTATATACTACATACCAAGTACTATCTCGTTTAACCCTTCCAGTAACTTCAGGAAACTCAGGGAAGGTAAGCAATGTCCCTCAAGTCATGTAACAAGTTAGGACTGGATGTTGGACTGCCTATAATGACACCAAAGTCCATGACCTTTCTACTACACTACATTACCCATGGATACATCTACTCAGGTTCACAATATAAGCTAATGTGAAGAAAGAATTTGTTTTGTAGATTACTTTGTTATAATATAAAAATTCCTAAGAGTTGTGATTTTTTATTTACTTTTTTAAAGCTTTATTTGTTTTGTTTGTTTGTTTTTTTTAAAGATTTTATTTATTTATTTGACACAGAGAGAGACAGCGAGAGAGGGAACACAAGCAGGGGGAGTGGGAGAGGGAGAAGCAGGCTTCCTACCGAGCAGGGACCCTGATGCGGGGCTCGATCCCAGGACCCTGAGATCATGACCTGAGCCGAAGGCAGTTGCTTAACCAACTGAGCCACCCAGGTGCCCCTATTTATTTGTTTTAGAGAGACAGAGACAGAGCATATGTGTGTGTGTGTGTGTGTGTGTGTGCGCGCGTGCGCGTGCACAGAAGTGGGGGGAGGGGCAGAAGGAGAGGAAGAAAAAGAATCCTTCAAGCAGACTCCCTGCTGAGCAGGAAGCCTGATGAGGGGCTTAATCTCACACCCACCAGATCATGACCTGAGCCGAAACCAAGAGCCAGCTGCTCACTGACTAAACCATCAGATGCCCCAAAAGGTTTGATTTTTAAAAAGCAAAATTCCTAAATCCCTTTTAGTCTCAAAATTCCTAAATTCCCTTTAGCCTTCCTACAGCTTTATATCCCATGATACTAATAACATTTTTTTAAAGATTTTATTTATTTATTTATTTGAGAGAGAGAGAGTGAGAAAGAGAGACCACGAGAGGGGCAAGGGTCGGAGGGAGAAGCAGACTCCCCACCGAGCAGGGAGCCCGACATAGGACTCAATCCTGGGACTCCAGGATCATGACCTGAGTCGAAGGCAGTCGCTCAACCGACTGAGCCACCCAGGCACCCCAATACTAAAAACA
Source organism: Leptonychotes weddellii (assembly GCF_054177405.1). Taxonomy (NCBI): domain Eukaryota; kingdom Metazoa; phylum Chordata; class Mammalia; order Carnivora; family Phocidae; genus Leptonychotes; species Leptonychotes weddellii. The sequence goes on along the minus strand of NC_138372.1, from coordinate 71,129,739 downwards.
TTTTAGGTGGTAATTTGAACACAAATTGATATGTGGTACAAGAGGAAAAAGCAAACATATTATGTGATAATAATAATGGATGTATATAAAACCCAGTATCTTTCATTTTACTGTTAGAAAACCTTGCTTTATCAAACATGATAAAACAGTTGAGCCAAAAAGAAATGCATCCTTATTTCCAATGTGTTAGCACTGGAAGTGAATAAGGGAATTAGGAGTGAGCCTCCACTGCGGATCTAGCAGCTCTAGGTGAGATGAACCAGTAAGGAGCAGAGAGACTTGCTCACCACAACCAAAGTGATGGGAAAATACTGTAAGGGGAGTGAGCCTGATCATTGCTGGCACTACTACAATGTATTTTTTATTTGGATGCCACTTTTTTTTTTTTGTATAGTTGACACAAAACGTTACATTAGTTTCAAGAATACAACACGATGATTCAGCAACTCTGTATGTTATGCTGTGCTTACCTCAAGTGTAGGTACCATCTGTCACTGTGCAACACTATTACAATACCATCCACTAACATATAATGTATTATTTGTTTCAGAGGTACAGGTCTTGCACAATTCACAGCGCTCACCACAGTACATACCCTCCCCAATGTCTATCACCAGCCACCCCATCCCTCCCACCTCCCACCACTCCAGCAACCCTCAGTTTGTTTCCTGAGATTAAGAATTCCTCATATCAATGAGGTCATATGATACATGTCTTTCTCTGATTGACTTATTTTGCTCAGCAAAAAAAAAAAAGAAGAAGATAGCAGGAGGGGAAGAATGAAGGAGGGGAAATCGGAGGGGGAGATGAACCATTAGAGACGATGGACTCTGAAAAACAAACTGAGGGTTCTAGAGGGGAGGAGGGTGGGAGGATGGGTTAGCCCGGTGATGGGTATTAAAGAGGGCACGTTCTACATGGAGCACTGCATACGCAAACAATGAATCATGGAACACTACATCAAAAACTAATGATGTAATGTATGGTGATCAACATAACATAATAATAATAAAAAAAAACAATACCATTGACTATATTCCCTATGCCATGCCTTTTATTCCTGTGACTTATTCTTTCCATAACTGGAAGCTTGTACCTCCCACTCCTCTTTAACCATTTTGCCCACTCCCATGCCCTCCCACTCTGGCAACCATCAGTTCTCTGTATTTGTGGGTCTGTTTCTGCTTTTTGTTTGTTTATTCTTTTGTTTTGTTTTTTGGATTCCACATATAAGTGAAATCATGCGATATTTGTCTTTCTCTGAATGACTACCACTGACCAACTTTAGTAGCTTGTTCAAGGGAAAGCCAAATACAACTCTGAAACAAGTTTGGCTACTTATATTTGGCTTTTCCTTGAGCAAGTTACTAAAGTTGGTCAGTGGTAGTCAAGCCATATTATAACAGGAGATATTTATCCATCATATCCATCATAATTAAGGATGGAAAATTACAGGTAAGGGAGTAGAGACCACTAGTTGATGATACTATTTCTTTCTTGTCTACGGACCTCTTAATAAATAGGCTTCATCTTTAAAAGCCTGTGGGTTTTGAATGTTTAATCTGATCACTCACAAGGGCTGATTAAGTATTGCCTTTATTCCCATAGCTAAACTCCGAGGTCATCTTAAACAATATAAAACAGATAAAAGTGGAGCAGCTCTGGTTGAAGGAGTGCCCCTTCCCATATAGATTTCCCCTCAGATCCCAATCTCATGCCATGTGTTCCCTAACAGACCTACCAAGAACTTTAGGGTCCTATGGGATAAAGTTTGAAAATCACTGATTTAAACAGTGGAGTAGAAGAGCAGTCTGCACTAGCTCAAGAGTTCCCATGCCAATGGGAAAATTCTAAATTCTTTAGTGACTGTGGTGGAATGGACACTGAATTAAGTATCAAAAACCATGTGATTTATATTCAGTACAGGCACCTATTTAACAGGTGACTCCAGGAAGATATTTAACTTAACTGATCTTGTTTTTATTCATCTGCAATATATGAATATAACCTGCTCTCTGAAAGACTGATTCTAAAAATAAAGGGCATAGTAAATGTGGAAGAAGCCCAGAAAATACATGGTGTAACTATAAGGTATTATTACTGCTGAGGACAGAATCTATTTGGAGAAAGGAAGAAAGAGCTACATAATGGGTATCAGATAGCAAAAACTGTAACTAAACCTACAAGGGACTACGATTTCTTCCAGGAAAAAAACTAGACATGAGCTTTCTATAAATTACTTTCCCCTGCTGTAGAATAAGATCCCATAATCATACTCTTCTTTTGACTTTTATCTCACTACACAGAATCATGTGATTTTTAATGAATGTCAGAAGTTGCATTTTGATTCAAACTAGTATTATCCCTCCATTTAAATTTCTGAATTTAAAAATTCAGAATAAAAAACTGAATTTCTGAATTCAGTTCTAATGAGAGTGGATTGACAGTTCTTTAAAATGATGTCTAAAACATCTGAAACACAGTCCCTGGACAAGTTTCCAAAATTACACCAATGTAGACTCTGGCCTCTACTAGCACTATTCTTCTTTCTATATTCAGTGGATATTTTAAATTCATCATAAAGAAAGAGATCTTATCAGTAGGATATATACATCTTTCAGATTGTTTTTCAATAGTGATGATAAAATTTCACTGCTTTATCTACACATTCCTTTTACCCACAGCATAATACATTCTTTAGCTTGGCATATAAAAGCTTCCATAATCAGAAACTACCTGGTTGCCAAAGGCAGGGGGTAGGAGGGTGGGTGAAAGGTAAAGGTGTTCAAAGGTACAAATTTCCAGTTATAAGACAAATAAAGCCTAGGGATATAACTTATAGCATGGTTACTACAGTTAATAATACTATATCGTATATATGAAAGTTGCTGAGAGTAGATTTTAAAAATTCTCATAAGAAAAATACGTATAACTATGTGAGATGATGGATATTAAGTACATTTATTGTGATAATCATTTTGTAATATATACAAAAATCCAATCATTATGTTGTACACCTGAAACAAATACAATGTTATATATCAATTACATCTCAATTAAAATTTGTTTAAATAAAAAAAAAGAGCAGCTCAGATGGAAAAATAGGGAAACAGTGTTACTTAAATGTAAATTTTTTTTTTTTTTTTTAACATCACCAAAGCAATTCATGTAATGTTTTAATGCTATATTAGTGAAGGACAGGAAAAACAGAAGAAAAACAAACCTGCATATATATGTGGAGGACAAATTAGTTAGAGAGGAAGTTCATTTTAGTAGCAATATCAAGTAAAAAGTTGGTGGTTATATGCCATTTTACATCCTCCATTATTGTCTCTCTATTACTATTTCATTAGTCTTTTTTTTTCTTTAAAAAACACACTGTAATAAGGGCATCCACATGATTCCATGGATACATAATTGAAATCACTAATGGTGGCAGCTGCTGAAAATACATCCAAAAGACAGGTTGCAAAATACACTGAGATATGTGTATTGAAACTATGGTAGTATAATTAAGACATAATCTTCAAAAGGCCCTAGTATGAAGAAAATGGGATTGAGTCCTTTTGCATTTCATTTCTACTAAATGAATAAAATATGAAAAAAAGGACAAAATAAAAACACATTATATATTCTTATAAATAATGTTTCAAAATTCCATTTTTTATAGAGTGAGAAATTACAAAATGATAGGCATTTGGAGATCTGTTCTAGTTCGGAAGAGAACCATTGTGACTGCAACTAAGAATCAAGATCAAAGCCAGGGTGACAAATAAATGGTAGGAATTGATCAATACTTTCTGTGCATCCATTGTCATGGAATTGCCACTATCACTATTCCACACCCAAACCTCTGGCTAAGATGCAGGGCTGAGGGGTTCCCTCAGAACTCCCAGGTAATTTTCCTACTGAGAAAGCTCTCCCCCATACTATAGACTCTCACAGGGATCATCTGTGACCAAAAAAGGTTTCTTTTTCTCATTTAAGGTACTAGTTCATCTCCTAAGAACTATCTTGGCAGTTTATATAAACTGCCACCAATTGTGCAGATTCACCATTGCCTTATGATAGGTCAATGAAATCCACATCTATCCAAATTAGTCTTTAAAAAAAAAAAAAGGGAAAGAAAGAAAAGAAACTACTTTTGCAGACTGAATATTTACAGCCCCACCCACCCAAATTGATATACTGAGGCCTAACCCTCCAATGTGGCTATATTTAGAAATGAGGCTTATAAGGAATTAAGGTTAAATGAAGTAATAGGGTGGGGCCCTGCCCTAATGTGCTAAAATTAGTGTCCTTGGGGCGCCTGGGTGCCTCAGTCCTTAGGCATCTGCCTTCGGGTCAGGTCATGGTCCCAGGGTCCTGGGATCAAGCCCCGCATCGGGCTCCCTGCTCAGCGGGAAGCCTGCTTCTCCCTCTCCCTCTGCCTGCCACTCTGCCTACTTGCGCTCTCTCTCAGTCAAATAAATAAATAAAATCTTTAAAAAAATTAAAAATAAAATAAAATTAGGGTCCTTATAGAAGATACACCAGAGAGTTCTCTCTCTCCCTTCTTTTCATCTCCCCATGCCCCCATGCACTAAGGAAAGGCCATTAAGCACATACAAAGAACCAGCTGTCTGCAACCCTAGGTAAGAGCTCTCACAAGACACAAACCTTGCTAGCGCTCTGATCTTGCCAAATTGTGAGAAAATAAATTTCTGTTGTTTAAGCCACCCAGTAGTGGTATTTTGTTATAGCAGTCTGAGAAGACTAACACATTATCTCTATTACTAAATGCTTTGTACTATCTCTCATTTTTGGAAGATGTACTTTGATGAATTCCACAACATGAGAAACATTTCACTGAACACATGGGGAAATCAGATTCATAAAGAGTGCTTTATATGAAGTATTATTTGCAGTCAAGCTGCCCTGTAAGAATTATGCTTACCCTTGAAGAGTAATGTACTCTTGGGAGCTTTCAGCCCAACAGCCACTCAGCATTGCAGCAAAATAACTAGATCTGGCACTTAAAATGGCTCTAAAGGGAAGGGGAGGGAAAAAACACAGGTAAACATTTATGTACTATGCAAAATATAATTTTTTATTAAATTCTTCACCTTAACTCTTAAAACATAATAATCTGTCTTGTTTGTATTTACTGGTAGGATTATAATAATAATAAAAATTATAAACCTATATTTATACCTAAATATTTTTTTTGTTTTGTTTTTTAGAGATAGAGAGCACATGCATATGTGGGATGGGAGGTGGAGGGAGAGGAGGAGGAGGAAGAAAGAGAATTTTGTGGGGTTTTTTTTTTAGATTTTATTTATTTGACAGAGAGAGACATAGCAAGAGAAGGAACACAAGCAGGGGGAGTGGGAGAGGGAGAAGGAGGCTCCCTGCTGAGCAGAGAGCCCGATGCGGGGCTCGATCCCAGGAGCCTGGGATCATGACCTGAGCCAAAGGCAGACTCCCAATGACTGAACCACCCAGGCACCCCAAGAAAGAGAATCTTAAGCAGGTTCCACACCCAGCAGGTAGCCTGACATGGGTCTTGATCTCACAACCCTGAGATCATGACGTGAGCTGAAATCAAGAGTTGGACACTTAACCAACTGAGCCACCCAGGCACCCCAATATACCTAAATATTTTGATTACTTAATTAGAACATTAATTCCAATGTCCTTATCTTTTTTATTTTTCCCCTTAAAGCTCTTTAACTTTAATAACAATTGAAACTATTTTCATGAGTAAGAGAGTAATAAATCATTTGCAAGGGAGTAGTAATAAGAAAGGCACTAGGACCATAAAGGTCCTGAGTTCAAGTTCAGAACTTACCCAATTGTGCTACAGAACAGCTCTTAGATGTGAGAAATGATAAGAAAGATATTTTCTTTTGAATTTCCATTCTATCTTTTCACATAAAATGTCCATTCATTCTTTAATTCAACAAATATCTATTGACTTCTATTTTGTGCTAGGCACTATTCTAAGTAGCACTAAATGAGATACACAGAACAACATTATATTCTAGTGGAGAATGGTATGGAAGAATGGAGAGGGACAAGGAGAAGAAAAATATGCTTCTGGCAATGGCTTACTAGGTTGTCTCAGACCAACACTCCTGAAAATAGCTAGGGAAAAAAGGGAGATACATACAGACATACACATAAATATATAGAGATTTTTTTAAGAAAGCAAGAATGATTTGAAGGTATCAGAAAGGTACCATCCTGGTAGATTTTGAGACAAATTATAAGACAGAAGACAAAAAAGCGGACCCAAGTATTTTAGGTAACTTTTTCCATTGAAGCAATTGCCAATATCTCTGATGAACGTAGATGCAAAAAACCTTCCTTAACAAAATATTAGCAAACCAGATTCAACAATACATTAAAAAAAAAATCATTCATCATGATCAAGTGGGATTTATTACTGAGATGCAAATGGAAGGGTGGTTCAGTAACTGCAAATCAATCAAAGAGATATATCACATCAACAGAAGAAAGGATAAAAACCATATAATCATTTCAATAGATGCAAAAAAAGCATTTGACAAAGTAAAACATCCATTCATGATAAAAACCCTCAAGAGAGTAGGTTTAGAGGGAACATACCTCAACATAAGGGCCATATATAAAAAACACACAGCCTTCATCATACTCAATGGTGAAAAACTGAGAGCTTTCCCCTAAGGTCAGGAACAAGACAAGGATTCCACTCTCACCACTTTTATTCAACATAGTACTAGAAGTCCTAGCCACAGCAATCAGACAAGAAAAAGAAATAAAAGCCATCTGTATTAATGAGGAATAAGTAAAACTGTCACTATTTGCAGATGACGTACTATATATAGCAAACCCTAAAGACTCTGCCAAAAACCTACTAGAACTGATAAATGAATTCAGTAAGGTCACAGGACATATAATCAATATACAGAAATTCAATGCATTTCTATACATAATGAAGTATCAGAAAGAGAAATAAAACAATCCCATTTATAATTGTAGCAAAAATAAGATACCTAAAAATAAACCTAACCAAAGAGGTTAAAGACCTGTACTCTGAAAACTATAAAACACTGATAACAGAAAATGAAGACAATGGAAACAAATGGAAAGATTCTCCATGCTCATGGGTTGGAAGGACAAATATTCTTAAAATGTCTATACTACCCAAAGCAATCTACAGATTTAATGCAATCCCTATCAAAATACCAACAGCATTTTTCACTAAATTCAAGCAAATAATCTTAAATGTGTATGGAACCACAAAAGACCCCAAATAGACAAAGCAATTCTGAAAAAGAACAAAACTGGAGATATCATAATCCCAGATTTCAAGATATACTATAAAGCTGCAGTAATCAAAACAGTATGGTACTGTCAAAAAATAGACAAATAGATCAATGTAACAGAATAGAGAACCTAGAGATAAACCCATGATTAATCCGGACAAGGATTAATTTTCAAAAAGAGAGTCTCTTCAACAAATGGTGTTGGGGAAATGGGACAGCTACAAGCAAAAGAATGAAACTGGACCACTTTCTTACACCATACACAAAAATAAACTCAAAATGTATTAAGGACCCTCCCCAATGTCTATCACCCAGCCACCCCAAATACATTATATGTTAAAAAAAAAAAAAAAAAGAAGAAGATAGTAGGAAGGGAAAAATGAAGGGGGGGAATCGGAGGGGGAGATGAACCATGAGAGACTATGGACTCTGAGAAACAAACTGAGGGTTCTAGAGGGGAGCGGGGTGGGGGGATGGGTTAGCCCAGTGATGGGTATTAAGGAGGGCACATATTGCATGGAGCACTGGGTGTTACATGCAAACAATGAATCATGGAACACTACATCAAAAACTAATGATGTAATGTATGGTGATTAACATAACATAATAAAATAAAATTTAAAAAATTAAAATAAAAAAAATGGATTAAGGACCTAAATGTGAGACCTGAAACCATAAAAATCCTAGAAGAGAGCACAGGCAGTTAATTATTCTGACATTGGACATAGCTACATTTTTCTATATATGTTTCCTAAGGCAAGAGAAACAAAAGCAAAAATAAACTATTGGGACTACATCAAGATAAAATTCTTGTGCACAGCAAAGGAAACAATCAAAAAAACTAAAAGACAACCTATGGAATGGGAGACGATATTTGCAAATGACATATCCAACAAACAGTATTCAAAATATGTAAAGAACTTACACAATTCAACACCAAAAAAGCAAACAATCCAAGTTAAAAATGAACAGAAGACATGAACAGACATTTCTACAAAGAAGACATATAGATGGCCAACAGATACATGAAAAGATGCTCAACAGCACTCATTAGCAGGGAAATACAAATCAAAACCACCATGATATATCACCTCACACTTGTCAGAATGGCTAAAATAAAAAACATGAGAAACAACAAGTGTCAGCAAGGATATGCAGAAAAAGAACCTCATGCACTGTTGATGGGAATACAAGCTTGTACAGCCATTGTGGAAAATAATATGGAGGTTGCTCAAAAGTTAAAAATAGGACTACCTTACAATCCAGCAATTACTCTAGTAGGTATTTACCCAGAAATACAGAAATACTAATTCAAAGGGATACAGGCACCCCAATGTTTACAGCAGTATTATCTAAAATAGCCAAATTATGGAAGCAGCCCAAGTTTTCACTGATAGATGATGAATGGATAAAGAAGCGATATATTTATAATATATATAAAAGGAATGACATCTTACCATTTGCAACTACATGGATGGAGTGAGACACCGTAACAGTAAGTGAAACAAGCCAGTTGGAGAAAGACAAATACTGTATGATTCCACTCATATGTGGAATTTAAGAAACAAAACAAAGGAAAAAAAAAAGACACAAACCAAAAAGCAGACTCTTAACTATAGAGAACAAACAGATGGCTACCAGAGGGCAGGAAGGGAGGAGGATGGGTGAAGTAGGTGAGGGGGATTAAGAGTACACTTACCATGATGAGCACTGAGTAATATACAGAATTGTTGAATCACTATATTGTACACCTGAAATTAATATAACACTGTATGATAACTACAGTGAAAATAAAATTTTTAATTTTTAAAAACCAAAAAAACTCATCAAATTGGATTTTGATTATATGTGAATTCTAAACATAATAAACTGCAAAAAAAAAGAATAAAAATAAAACCTACTTAACAAAGAAAATTACAGGCCAAGATGACTTCTCCAGTAAAGTCAAACATTTAAGGAAGATATAAAATCAATCTTCCTCAAATAAATTTTTATTAAAAATCAAATATAAATAAAATAGAAAAAAAAACCAAGAAGAAATACTTTCCAACTCATTTTATGAAGTCAACATAATCTTGAGACCTAAACTTAACAAGGATACTACAAAAAAAAAGGAAAATTATGGGTCGACTTCTCTCAGAAACATAGATGCAAATATATTCAACAAAATATTAGCAAACTGAACCCAGCAATAAATACATTGAATAAAATATCATAATCAAGTTGAAATTATTATAGGAATGCAAGATTGCTTTAACATTTCAAAATCAAGCAATATAATTTAGCACATTAACAAAATAAAGGAGAAAAATTGTGATCACTGAAACAGATGCAGAAAAGCATTTGACAAAATTCAACACCAATTTATGATTTTAAAAATTTAGGCAATTCCAATCAAAATTTCAGAAAGTTATTTTGTAGATATTGACAAAGTGATTCTAAAATTTATATGGAGGGGCGCCTGGGTGGCTCAGTTAGTTAAGCGTCTGTCTTCGGCTCAGGTCATGAACCCAGGGTCCTGGGATGGAGCCCCATGTGGGGCTCCCTGCTCAGTGGAGAGCCTGCTTCTCCCACTCCCTCTGCCCCTCCCCCTACTTTGTGCACACGTGTACTCTCTCTCTCTCTCTCACTCATTCTCGCTCTATCTCAAATAAAGTCTTTAAAAAAATAAAATAAATAAAATTTATATGTAAAGGCAAGAACCAAAAATAGCCAATACAAAACTGGAAAGAAGAACAAAGTTGGAGGATTCCAACTACCTGATTTCAAGAGAAACTATATAGTTATAGTATTCAAGACAGCATGTATTTTTGAAAGAAGAGACACACAGATCAGAGGCCAGAAATAGATCTACACTAATATAGTTAACTGAGTTTTGACAAAAGCACCATGGCAATTCAGTGAAGAAAGGATGGTCTTTTCAACAAATGGTTCCAGAACAATCTGACATCCACTCGCAGAAAAGTAAAACTCTTTAACTTACACAAAAGTTAACTCAAAATTGATCAGAAGTCTAAATATAAAATACAAAACCCTAAACTTCCAGAAGAAAACATAGGATCTTGGATTTAGTGATGAGTTTAGATACAATATTAAAGTACAATCTATAAAAGAAAAAACTGATAAGTTGGATTCTATTACAATTAAAAACTTTAGCCTGGCAACTACAGTCAGTAATATTTTATTGTATATTCGAAAGTTGCCAAAAAAATAAATCTTAAAAGTTTTCATCATAAGGGAAAAAATTTTTTTGTAACTTTGTATGGTGATGGATGGTAATTAGACTTAGTGTGGTGATCACTATGTATATAAATATTGAATGATAATGTTGAACGCCTGAAACAAATACAATATGAGAATTTTAACTCAACAAAAAAGTTAAAAACTTTTGCTCTGTAGAAGACACTGCTAAGAGAATGAAAAGACAAGGCTTGGGGAGGAAATATTTGCAAATCACATAGATAAAGGACTTCTGTCCAAAATATAAAGAACTCTTAAAACTTAATGTTTGACAACAACCCAATTTAAAATGAGCAAACGATATGAACAAAAAACTCCCAATGATATACAGATGGCAAATAATCATGTGAAAAGATCCTCAAGATCCTCTGTCAATAGGGAAAAGTAAAATGAGGGCACCTGGCTAGCTTGGTCGGTAGAGCATGTGACTCTTGATCTCAGGGTTGTGAGTTCAAGCCCCATGTTGGGCATGGAACCTACTTAAAATTTTTAAAAAGTTAAAAAAAAAAAGGAAAATGAGATTCCAGTACACAGAATGACTGAAATTTCAAAAAGTGACAATATCAATTACTGATGAAGATGAGGACCAAAAGGAACTCTCACTCACTGCTAGTAGAAATACAAGTGGGGGGCGCCTGGGTGGCTCAGTTGGTTAAGCAACTGCCTTCGGCTCAGGTCATGATCCTGGAGTCCCGGGATCGAGTCCCGCATCGGGCTCCCTGCTTGGCAGGGAGTCTGCTTCTCCCTCCGACCCTCCCCCCTCTCATGTGCTCTCTCTCTCTCAAATAAATAAATAAATAAATCTTTAAAAAAAAAAAAAAAGAAATACAAGTGGGGGGCACCTAGGTGGCTCAGTCGGTTGAGTGACCGAATCTTGATTTTGGCACAAATCATGATTTCAGGGTCGTAAGATCGAGACCCACATCAGGCCCCCACTGGGCATGGAGCCTGCTTAAGATTCTCTCTCTCTCCCTCTGCCCCTCCCTGACCTCCCACTCATGGTATGGAAAGGAAGGAAAGGAAGGAAGGAAGAAAAAGAGAGAAAGAAAGGAAGGAAAGAAAGGAAGGAAAGAAAGGAAGGAAGGAAAGGAAGGAAGGAAAGGAAGGAAGGAAAGGAAGGAAGGAAAGGAAGGAAAGGAAGGAAGGAAGAAAGGAAGGAAGAAAGGAAGGAAGGAAGGAAGGAAGGAAGGAAGGAAGGAAGGAAGAAAGGAAGAAAGGAAGAAAGGAAGAAAGGAAGAAAGGAAGAAAGGAAGAAAGGAAGAAAGGAAGAAAGGAAGAAAGGAAGAAAGGAAGGAAGGAAGGAAGGAAGGAAGAAAGAAAGAAAGAAAAAGAAATGCAAGTGGTACAGCCACTTCGAAAGATAGTCTGGCAGTTTCTTACCAAGCTGAACATAATCTTACCATATGATCTGACAATCACACTCCTGGGTATTTAACCAGCTGATATGAAAATTATGTCCATCAAAAACTTGCACATAAATGTTTCTAACAACTTTATTCAAAATCACCACATCTAAGGCAACCATAATGTCCCTCAATAGGTGAATCAATAAACTGTGATACATTCTTTACAACAGAATATTACTCGGTGATAAAAAAAAAAAAAGGAATTAGCTCTCAAGCCACACAAAAACATGGATGAATCTTAAATGCAGGGGCGCCTGGGTGGCTCAGTCGGTTAAGCATCTGCCTTCGGCTCAGGTCATGATCCCAGGGTCCTGGGATCGAGCCCCGCATCGGGCTCCTTGCTCAGCAAGGAGCCTGCTTCTCCCTCTCCCTCTGCCTGCTGCTCCCCCTATTTGTGCTCTTTCTGTTAAATAAATAAATAAAATCTTAAAAAAAAAACAAACTTAAATGCATATTGCTAAGCAAAAGAAACCAGTCTGAAAAGGCTACATACTGTTTGATTGCATTATATGACATTCTGGAAAAGTTAAAACTGTGAAGACAGTTTAAAAAATTACCAGAAATTTGGAGAGGGCATCAATTACAGGGAAGTTTTAGTTGAAATTATTCTGTATAATACTGTAATGGTAGATGTAGGACAATATGCATTTATAAAAACCCATAAAACTTTACAGCACAAATGAACCTTAATGTACATAAATTAAAACAAAAACACTTAGGAGGAGGTCAGGGGACCCTAGGGTGAAATGAAGACTGTGACAAAAGAATCTAACTGCATACAAATATATGAAATAACCTCACTGAAGGGACTGGAAAAGAAAGGTCCTGGCCTAAATAACCTTGGAAATGAGTACAGACTATAAGAAAAGGCAAAGGAACATTATACTCAAGTTGGTGAAGTTATTTCCCATGAAGCAGGGATTAACAATTCTGAAACCATTACACATGAATACTGGAATTGAAGAATCAAGTACTAGATATTAGAGGATGAAAGCCAAGTTTGTCACTGCTATAGAAGATTACAGATGAGTAAGGAGGTAGACTAGGATGATCTATGTGGTGACAGATTAGTGTTGGAGACATCAATATGAATTTATATTTAGTTTAATATAAAGATGGATTCAGAGGGCGCCTGTGTGTCTCAGTTGGTTAAGCATCTGCCTTCGGCTCAAGTCATGATCTCAGGGTCCTGGGATCAAGCCCTGCACTGGGCTCCCTGTTCAGCGGGGAGACTGCTTCTCCCCCTCCCTCTGCTGCTCCCCCTGCTTGTGCGCTCTCTCTCTCTCTCTCTGTGGTAAATAAATAAAATCTTTTTAAAAAGATTGATTCATATAGAAATATTTATAGCTATGTGCATATATGCAGGTTAGTGTATATATATACATATATATTCTTTGCTCTGTCAGCTGAGTGACCTAAAAGAAACAGCAACAAGCACACCCAGTATCCAGATATTAGTTTCTAATACCATCAGAATAAAAGAACCAGGGTTCATTAGAGAAATGGTTGGTTCGAGGGCAGATGAGCTTAGAGCATTTTTAGTGTCAAAAAGTAAGGAAATACCACACACACACACACAAAATGATGTGGGGGATTGTCAAAGGGACATAAGAACAAATTGAAAGAGCTCCTGTAGCTAAAGCTGGAACAATTTCAGCAACAAAATAAATAAGCCAAAGTACAAAATAAGCAAAAGTACAAACCAAGCACAAAATATAAGTCCAAGTACAAAATAAATATTAATCCATATGATGATACACAGATATGACTGAATAAATAAATGGGGAGAAAGAGGCAAATTTCTTGTGCAAAAGAATTCCAAATAATTTAGATAGATACTATTCCCTCAAGAAGGTGAGCCATAACTCCCATCCCTTAAGTGTGGACTATATACAGTTACTTCTTTCCAGAGAGTACAGTGTGCAATTGGGAGATGGGTTGGAAGTAACTTTGGGGATGGTGATGGGAACGACTTTACAGTGCAAAAATCAAACAAAAACTACCTTAGCCAGGTGATCAAGGTTAACATAAACAGTGATAAGTCTAATGATGATTACATGTACCTATGAAATGATGTAATAAGAATGACATTTTATCCTTTTGAACTTTCTCACCAAAACCTATAACCTATTTAATGATGACAAAAATCAGATAAACTCCAATTGAGGAACATTTCTACAAAATACTTGCCCAGAGCTCAAACTGTCAAGGTCATCAAAAACAAGTAAATTCTATGAAGATGTTAGAGCCAAGAGAAGCCTAAGGAGACATGACCACTAAATGTAATGTGGCATCCCAGATGGGACCCCTGGGGAATAAAGGACACCAGGCAAAAACTAAAGAATTCTGAATAAACTATGGACTTTAGTTAATGATAATGTCTCAGTGTTGGTTCATTACTTGTAACAAATGTACTATTCTAAATGTATATATAAGATGTTGATAATATGGGAACTGAGTGTGGAGGCATACGAGAATTCTCTGTCCTCTTCCCAGTTTTTCTGTAAATTTAAAATTGTTCTAAGAGGGGCGCCTGGGTGGCTCAGTCGTTGGGCGTCTGCCTTCGGCTTGGGTCATGGTCCTGGGATCAAGCCCCACATCGGGCTCCCTGCTCCGCGGGAAGCCTGCTTCTCCCTCTCCCACTCCCCCTGCTTGTGTTCCCTCTCTCGCTGTGTCTCTCTCTGTCAAATAAATTTTTAAAATCTTAAAAAAAATAAAATAAAAAAATTAAATTGTTCTAAGAAATAAAGTATATTAAGAAAAAAATTAGGGATTCTTCTTCCACTTTTGAAAGATAGCTTTTCTGGGGCGCCTGGGTGGTTCAGTTGTTAAGCATCTGCCTTTGGCTCAGGTCATGATCCCAGGGTGCTGGGATCAAGTCCCACATCGGGCTCCCTACTTGGCAGGTACTCTGCTTCTCCCTCTCCCTCTGCCTCTCCCCCTGCTGTGCTCTTTCTCTCTCAAATAAAATATTAAAAAAAATAAAAAATAAAAATGAAAGCTTTTCTATATTAACAAGTAGAAAAGTGATTAAAAGAATAAAATATGACACTGGGGGAAAAAGGAAGTACAGGACTGATCCTTAAGAGAAGGAAAACCAATGAGGTAAGCCCTACAGTCATGATGCTTTTTCTTCCTAGAAACAATTTCTAGATTATGGCATAGGGAGGACAAACACAAGAAGAGCCTGGTTGTCTTACTGAGCTCAGAAGACTAATATAGGAGCTTCAGGAGGATGAGTCAGCTGGAATTTATGAGACATAGTACTATGGAAAAGGGAGTTATGAGAAAAAGAGCTCCAGAAATTAGAGGAATTAGGTTTTGTCTGAATATAATCTGAACATATATAGGGTAAAGCTCCATGAAGCCAGGCAAAGAATAAAGGCCAGGGAGCTGGCCAACATTCAAGCTCCTTCCAGCCAGAATTGAATACTTGGAGCACTAAGGAAGCTCCCAGAAGGGTGACATCCCAGTAGACAAGCTATATAACATTTAGAGCAAAGGCAACACTAGATCCACCTTAACAAAATTTAAAAACAACTCTCAAAGATAAAGCTGATCCACAATAACTAAATTACCTGCTAAAACATACTTCAACACTTTTAGACAACAAAATTCAAACACTCAACAATATAACATCCAGTATGTAATAAAAAATTCTAGGTATTTAAAGAAGTAGCAAATGTTAATTATAAAGGGAGAAAAAGCAGTCAATAGAAGCAGACCCAGAAATGAAAGAGATGATGGAATTAGCAGACAAAGCATTTTTTTTTTAAGAGAAAGAGAGCAAGTAAGTGCGCATGAGTGGGGAGGGAGAGAGGGAGAGAGAGGCATGTTGTGTTAGCAGACATGAAAACAACATTAATCTGGTTGTACATCTCCATCAGAGCTCCTGGGTGATCAGGTGCATTGTCAATGAATAGCAATATTTTAAAAGAAACCTTTTTTTCTGAGCAGTAGGTCTCAATGACAGTTAGTCTGTCCTTTGTAGCTCTGAAGACAGGCACTGACTTCTCCTCTCTAGCCCAGAAGGTTCTAGATTGCACTGCATCTTTTTTTTTTAGTCTCAAATTTTTATTTAAATTCCAATTAGTTAACATATAGTATAATATTAGTTTCAGGAGTAGAATTTAGGGATTCATCACTTACATATACAACCCAGTGCTCATCACAAGTGCCCTCCTTAATATCCATCATCCATTTAACCCATCCTCCACTGACCTCCCCTCTAGTAATCCTCAGTTTGTTCTCTATAATTAAAAAGAGGCTTTTCCTGGTTTACCTCTCTTTTTTTCCCCCCTATGTTCACCTGTTTCACTTCTTAAATTCCACATATGAGTCAAATCATATGGTATTTGTCTTTCTCTGACTTATTTCACTTAGCACCATACTCCAGCTCCATCCATGTCGTTGCAAATGGCAAGCTTTCATTCTTTTTGATGGCTGAGTAATATTCCATTGTGTATATATACACCACATCTTCTTTATCCATTCATCAGTCAATGGACATTTGGGCTCTTTCCATAATTTGGCTATAGTTGATAATGCTGCCATAAACATTGGGGCACATGTGCCCTTTCGAATCTGTATCTTTGTATCCTTTGGGTAAATACCTAGTAGTGCAATTGCTGGATCTTAGAGTAGCGCTATTTTTAACTTTTTGAGGAACCTCTATACTGTCTTCCAGAGTGGCTGCACCAGTGGCATTTTAACCAAGAGTGTAAGAGGGTTTCCCTTTCTCCGCATCTGCACCAACATCTGCTGTTTCCTGTACTGTTAATTTTAGCTATTCTGACAGGTATGAAGTGGTATCTCATTGTAGTTTTGATTTGTATTTCCCTGATGATGAGTGATGTTGAGCATCTTTTTATGTGTCTGTTAGCGATCTGTGTCTTTGGAAAAATGCCGATTCATGTCTTCTGCCCATTTCTTAACTGGATTATTTGTGGGTTTTTTTGGAGTTGAATTTGATAAGTTCTTTATAGATTTTGGATATTAACCCTTTATCAGGTATGTCATTTGCAAATATGATTGCATCTTCTTCCAATAGAATAAAATCTGTGAAAATCTGTGGTTTAGTGTAGCCACCTTCATGAATTATCTTAGCTATATCTTCTGCATAACTTGCTGCAGCTTCTACATCAGCACTTGGTACTTCACCTTGCACTTTTGTTATGAAGGCAATTTCTTTCCTTCAACCTCATGAACCAACCTCTGCTTGCTTCAAAATTTTCTTCTGCAGCTTCCTCACCTCTTTTAGTCTTCACAGAATTAAAGAAAGTTAGGGCCTTGCTCTGAATTAGGCTTTGGCTTAAGGGAATGTGATGGCTGGTTTGAGCTTCCATCCAGACCACTAAAACTTTCTCCATACCAAAAATAAGGCCGTTTTGCTTAACATTTGTTTGTTCACTGAAGTAGTACTTTTAATTTCCTTCAAGAACTTTTCCTTGGCATTCACAACTTGGCTAAGTGTTTGGCACAAGAGGCCTAGCTTTCAGCCTGTCTTGGCTTTCAGCATGCCTTCCTCACCAAGCTTAATTATTTCTAGCTTTTGATTTAAAGTGAGAGATGTGCAACTCTTCCCTTCACTTGAATACTTAGAGTCCATTGTAGGGTTATTAACTGGCCTAATTTCAATACTGTTGTGTCTCAGGGAATAGGGAAGCCTGAGGAGAGGGAGAAAGATGAGGGAATGGCTGACTGGGAAAGAAGTCAGAACAAACATAACATGTATCAATTAAGTTGGCCATGTTATATGGGTGCAGTTCATGGCACCCCAGGACAATTACAATAATAACATCAAAGATCACTGATCACAGGTCACCACAACAAATATAATAAAGAAAAAATTTGAAATATTGCAAAAATTATCAAACTGTGACACAGAGACATGAAGTCAGCAAATGCAGTTGGTAAAGTGGCACTGATAGACTTGTTTGTTGCAGGGTTGCCATGAACCCTCAATTTGTAAAAAACAGTAACAACAACAAAAACCATACTATCTACAAAGCACAATAAAGCCAAATGCAATAGAAGGAGGTATGCCTGTATAAATATATAGCACGTCATAACTTCCAAGTGTGGCAGCCTCTGATCTTTGCCTGCATAACTGACCAGTGGCCCCAGTAGAGCACTCTGCATTCAGTACCACATGGGTCCCAAGGCCACTTTCTCACAGGCTGTTCCCTGCCAGTGACAAGCACATCAGGGACACTAGGCAGGCCTATTTCAGAGAGACAGAGCCTTTTCTGATGGGTGACTTTGGCCTGGGGACTTTCTAACAGTCTGCTGATTTTCCTCAGAACTGCACTGCAGCCTAAGAAGCTACTACGCAAGCTTCCTTCTTTCCCCTTCTCCTTCCATCACGGTCAGATCAATACTGCAGTTTGACAGCTCCTTCAGTCACCTCTGGATTCCTTTCCATGTTCTCTCACATGAGTTTACCCTAACACATTTCTTGCAAGTCTAACCTCCATCTCATGTCTGCTTCTCTGAAGATTTGCACTAACACAGCATGCTATTTCCATTTAAGTAAGATTAAAAGCATCTGAGACTTAAATAATTGCCCTGACTTCAGGACAGAAACTTAGAAAACATTCTTACTTAATAAGGATACAAGCCGGGTGCCTGGGTGGCTCAGTTGGTTAAGCGACTGCCTTCGGCTCAGGTCATGATCCTGGAGTCCCAGGATCGAGTCCCGCATCGGGGGACTTCTCCCTCTGACCCTCCCCCCTCTCATGTGCTCTCTGTCTCTCTCATTCTCTCTCTCTCAAATAAATAAATAAAATCTTTAAAAAAAAAAAAAAAGGATACAAGCCTCAGTTTAAAAAAAATAATGCTGTAGGGGGCGCCTGGGTGGCTCAGTTAAGCATCTGACTCTGGATCTCAGCTCAGGTCTTGATCTCAGGGTCGTGAGTTCAAGCCCTATGTTGGGCTCTATGCTGGGCATGGAGCCCACATTTAAAAAAAAGTGCTATAAATGGCATGGTGTATTAAAAATCTTTGCCAGATTTTTCATTTTTCAATATGCCAAAACCATTTTCTCCTTTCGATTAAATTTAATCTCAACTGACAAGGCTGCTTCTGGCTCTGTCAAGATGCCCTAATTTCCCCCTTGCTCTTGCTTTAGTACATTGCTTGCTATTCAATACTTCCTGATGTTAGCTGAACTAGATTCACTACTCCAGGCAGAATAATGGCCTGGATTACTCAGAGAAGCTCTAAAGAAGGAACTTTTTACTAGGACTGTTTTTTTTTTTTTTTAAGTACTCTTGCTCCAAGAATACTTTTTAAACTTTTAATTCTATATAACTAAATAAAGGTTAAACCCAGGGTAGTGAATCCAAACTTTTTATAGAGCTGTGACTATACCCATTGCACTTCTTTGCAAACATCTTAGAGAACATAAACTTTAAGAGCTTTTTCTTAAGACATCCATTTTGACATCCATTGATTATAGCTTTCACAAGATTAGCCTTTCCTAAGTTAAAAAATTATTTGCAAAGTGTAATGGATGCCCTCTTTAGAACTGACAGTTTTTGGTTAATCAAAAAAATTGAGAGAATTTAAAAAATTATTTGTGTATATCATAATCATTTTATAATAACTTAAAAATAAATATGGAGGGGCACTTGGGTGGCTCAGTCGTTAAGCGTCTGCCTTCGGCTCAGGTCATGGTTCCAGGGTCCTGGAATCGAGCCCCACATCAGGCTCCCTGCTGGGCAGGAAGCCTGCTTCTCCCTCTCCAACTCCCCCTGCTTGTGTTCCCTCTCTCACTATGTGTCTATCGGTCAAATAAATAAATAAAATCTTTTAAAAATATAAATATGGAAAAGGACAGCATAGGAAATATAGTCAGTAATATTGTAATAACTGTGTATGGGGACAGTGGTAACTGTATTTATTGTGGTGAACATTGCATAATGTATAAGTTGTCAAATCACTGTTATGCACTTGAAACTAGTATTATATGTCAACTATACTTCAGTTAAAAAAAAAAAATCATTTTACTGAGCATTAAAACAACTCCAGAAATTCCAAATCATATAGGTGGAAGTATGCTAAAAAACTTCCATACTCTTTATGGGGAGAACACTACCAGTATCCACTTGATAATGACCCTAACTTCTTGCAGGGAATAAGCAGTCTCAAAAAAACCTCTCTACCCCTAACACTGAACAATCCTTTCTCTTTTGAAATTCTCCAAACTGTTTGCTTACTCGCTTGCAGCCAACCAATCACTGACAAATGTACCTGAAGACCAGTTAGAACGTTTCTCCCACTTCCAAAAACCATATCTCAATAAAACACCTGCCAATTATTAAAAAAAAAAAAAAAAAAAACAACGCATATGCATTCATTCACAATCTTTCACCATAAGGCCAATCCCTTTTTTAATGTGAGTTCACTGACTAGAGCCTCTTATTTCTCACAAAAGCTATACATATATATACATCTATAATTTCTAATTCAAATTTCTCTAAAATGAAGAATGAAATCTAAAACTTTTGCGAAGCAACTGAAGTATAGAATCATTTTAGATTTTTATAATTTCCCCTCAAACTTTTATATTGTTCATCTATACTAAATTCAATAGCAATTTTTTAAAGTGTGCCTTTTTTATTAGATCTTCACATCACTTTAGTTTCCACTGGAATGATAACTTTTTTTTTAAGTAATTTTTTAAAAGATTTATTTACCTATTTTAGAGAGAGAGAGCACGAGCGGGAGAGGGATAGAGAATTTCAAGCAGACTCCCTGATGAGTGTGAAGTCTGACTTGGCTTGATCCTGTGACCCTGAGATCACAACCTAAGCCAAAATGAAGAGTCAGACACTTAACTGTGTTACCCAGGCGCCCCACAATAACTCTTTCATACTTCTTGTATCATTGGTTTATTTGATATTTCATTGAGTTATGCTGTGAAAATAAGAAGTTAAATGGCATTAAATAGGTTTGGGAACAACCCAAGTGACCTTTGGAAGACACAAACTCAATGACAGGACCGGAAAAGTGTAAGTACACTAGAGAAGGGCCTCCTAAGCTTTCACAGTTCTGCCTACTGTGCTGTTAGCATGTTCTATAGAGAATATGTGAAGAGCAGTTTTAGTCAAGTTCAGTTAAGGAGCTTCTACTGCAGGTGGTTTGTTTCCTTTCAGGCACCCAGAGCCTTCAGCTTTGGTTCCCCACTGCGACATCTCTCAAAGACCTGTGGCACCAAGGAATTTTATCTCTTTCCCCTCTATTATTACCACATCAAACCTCACAAGTGGACAGGGTTGACCATTTATCACTAACAAAGTAATTAATACTAAGATGGTAGTGACTCACTTTATTGCATGGTAATTTGGAATTTTATTATCATTATTTCATTAAGGCTTCCTGGCAATCTTCCTGGCAAATCCCAAGTAAGAGAGCAAACTTTTTCTATAAAGGGACAGATAATATCAGATATAAATATCAGGCTTTACAGGTTACTGTTGCATATGCTTGTCTTTTTGTTGTTCTATATAAAAAGAGGGCAGTGACCAGATTTGAGCCATAGTTTGCGAAACTCCACTATAAAATCAGGTACAACAGGTAACAATGTGTCTCTCTTCCAGATACCTAATACATATTTATAGCAACTAACATTTATTGAAAGCTTATAGCGTGCCAGCTATTGTGTTTTGTGTGCATTACCTGATTCAATCCTCACAGCCATCCTATGCTATAATTACTATTATTCTTTTCATAGATAAAGAAATTGAGACTTGAAGACATTAAGCAACTTCTCAACGATTCCATAAATGGTGGAGTCAGAATCTAAACCCAGAAAGACTGACTTCTGAATTACTAAACTATACACTTCTGAAAAAGCTTTCAGCTGAACATATAACTGATTAATACTATGGCACAAAATAGAACATCGACCTCCTGAGTGTCAATTTGCTAAATATTCAGAAAAAAACTACATTTTAAAGGGGAGTTGAACACTTTAACTTAATGAATGAAAGCCTAATGGTATAATATCAGACACTGAAATGAAAGGTATTTTGGAAAGAAAAAAAAAAGAAAGGTATTTTGGAAAGGCTATCAGATCGAGTGTCAAAGCTAAAATCAGGAATCACTGCCATGCTTTTTCAATAAAGCAGCCCCCCCAAAAATCTTAATTATGGAACACAGAAGTACAACAAACAGACTATCTTAAAAATTTAACAGATTCACAATTTCTCTCAGGAAACACTACATAATAAATAATGTCATAAAATGTGAGATCCGCAGTAGACTGCACCAGGTACAAACTTAGGGGTAGGCTGAAGAGGACAGGAGGAAATAAAGGAAAACTGAAATGTACAATATCCAGATGGTATTCATCTGGTGATTGAAAGCAATTCAGGCAGGAAAGTAATGTTACAGAGGTCTACAAAAGAGGGTAATGTATAGTAGTGTCCCAGGAAGCAATACTCAGAAAAGGAGTAACATAACTAACAACAGGATCAATGAACTCTAAGGGGTCCTCCTTTTATTATAACCCCCCCTCAAATAAAAAGAGCTCTCTTCATTTCTCCTTTGAGTAGAAGTATTGGAGATAGACAAGGACAAAGATGTGGGAAGAGTGAAGAATATGCTTCAGAGGGGAAAAAGCCTATGTAGATGGAGAAGAGTAAAGTAAATGTGACTTTACCTGGAGGCATACTGCTATCCCATCTTTGGATTGGGGGGAAATGCAAGTGATTCAAACCACATTTCTCTGCTTGCCCCACATAAGTGATTACAGGTTGTTGCTACCATCTACACAAAAGCTTATCATCAAAGGCCTATTGCCTGGATGATTATAGCAAACACCTATATAGTCCTTTAAAGTAATTTAATCCTCATAGTCACCCTGTGAGATGAGTACTTTGAGAATACCCATGTTTGATAAGGATGTTAAAGCACAGAATGGTTAAACTGCCCAAATTCACAGAGCTAAAAGATGGTAGGGCTAGAATTCAAACCCAGGCAGAAAGGCTCCACACACAGTTCACACACTTTTAACCACTCTGTTATAAAATAACTTCTTTGGTTTAATTGTGCCACCACAAGCAAGTGACTGACATCAGACTGTACTGCAGCATATCAAGGACTCCAGGCAATAAGCTGGGAATCAAGATAAAGACTGACAGAGCAACTAGCAACCGGAGACATATCTTGGAAGAACCAGGTATCAGGGATGTTTATGAAGAGAGAGCATGAGAGAAAGACGGGACTCAAGAAAAGAAGAAACTACCTCATTACCACAGCAATTTGGACCTATTAAGCTAGCAAACTAAGCGGTTATAAAATAGAGCCCTAATGTGAATGTAATTCTGATCATAAATTCTGGTATTTATGAGTACTCGCATTGATCTTTCAATAGATGAGTCCATATAATTTAAAAATTAAAACAGCCATATCACAAATGGATTTTTAGCCACATCACTAGGATAAATGCTGACACTGATCATTTAGAACAGAAGTAATTCAGAAAGTTCTGATGCTGGGCTCTAAACTACATGACATGAATGTATGTCTTCCGAACTACTGACAAAATATTCCTTAAATTGAATAATAAAATTATTATGTACTAAACAGTTATTTAAGTTTGGACTAGGAAGATAATCTTGAGATTTAGGTTTTGCCACTGTAACTCATATAAGTGTACTAACAAAGTAGAAAAACTTAAGACAGATCTTCTTAGAATATATGCTCAGGAAATTACCTTTCTAGTTAATATATACTTATTTTTTATTGCTAGGTGAACAAAATAAACCAGACATGTGAGCAAGAACTCTTCTGGAATACAAACCTAATATTCTAGATGCAGCTCCTAAAACATAGTCCACTCTCAGGCAGCACACAGAGAGGCCAAATATAGACACTGTTTGAGGATATATTGCAAATGATCACAAGGTCTTGCTTTCCCTGTATGACAATAACCTTAGGGCTCTATAAGTAAAACTTTGGTACAATGCCCCTGTGGTTTCAAGAAAAACCAGAACACAAAATAAAATTAATGTATAAAATAAAATTGCATTGCCCCCCCCCCAAAAAAAAGAATCAAAGAAGCAAAGAAACACACATACACACGATTTGGGAAATATATATCCATGATATGGAATATATATTAATAAATCTGTATTACACCCTGTATTTTACTGTATGTAATACAGATTTCATAAAAATTAGAAAAATGTGCATATGTACTTATAATTACAAAATACATGTTCCCAAGAGAAAAACTCAAATTCTGAATGGTAAATAGTCTGACTGAAACTAGTAATCCTAGAGTTTAGCAATGTACTGCTGTCAATTAACTGGCAAAGCCAATATGATTTTTGAGAACACAAACATCACTAGTTTTGGCATGGTAGATTCCTGTAATCTAAACCCATTGCTAATTTCACTAAGATTGTGTATCCTTGAACCTAGAAGACTGGTTCTTGCCATTGCAAATAACCTGGTTCTTCCTCTTCAGGAGCACCAGAATAACTTAGCAACATTCTATCTGAAACACAAAGAGAGGGAGGAAAAACACTGGGTTCCTCAGTCTTCTGGTTCCATTTCTTGTCCATTGTGAGGCCCAGCTGTATTTCTTTCCCTTGAGTTCCAAAAGAAAATCTGTATTTATTAAAATTTTTTCTTCTTTGAAGCACATTTTAGTTACTTGCAAAAAAGAACAGGCTTTAATTTGAAATCTAAAAGCCTAGAATGTCTAAGCAACCCAATTCTAAAGCATAATAATGGTTTTTAAAAAGTACATTGAAATATTAAGCCTTCTAATCAATGCTATTCATAAGAATATCTATTCTGAATCAAAGACTTTGAGCCAAAATGCAACTAGAGAAAATACATGTCATTCATGTAGAAATAATCATTTTCAATACTATAATGCCTGTGAAATTAAAAACTGCATTTAATTATATTTTCTGTGATAGTGGCTTTCAAACCTATTTTAGCAACAGAATATTTTCTTCTAATGAAATCTTAGGTTCACACCCAATACAAAGCAGAGATCAGCTCTGGTTGAAACATGTGCACATGTCTGGAAGGGGGCATGTGAGCCTGGCTGAACCTGCAGGCAGAAAACCCTGCCTAATGTCCAACCCCTTCCCCTGTCACGGGTCCCCTGAGGCATCGCCATGAAACCCCTGTGACTTTTGTGAATCAGAGCTTGAAAACCACTGTGCTAGGAAGAGATAGCCATGCTTTTAAACTTTACTTTCACAACCAAGACACCAAATCACAGTCAAGTGCCTATTTACCTGTGAGCTTTAAAACTTTTTCCATCAACATAAATATCAATATCTGGGCAATAATGTTTCACGTAAAGTTTCAATAAATCTTCTCCTAATTCAGATGCAGGATCCAAGTCACAATTATCTTTAAAAGAGAAAAACAAAACTAAAAAATAGTTTCTTTATTATAAATATCCAAAAATTTTGTGTTTTAATATTACTAAAGGTTTTTCCACAGTTATCTTGATTAGCTACTAAGAGAGAGCAATAGTAACTACAATATTTAACTAGTAAATTCAAAATAAAACAATATTAAAATCATCTCTATCTTGCTTTGAAAAATAAATTTCAACTTAATTTAAATATAAATATACCTTTGAATACAGATTTATAGTTAAATATAGGTAATATTATCACAAAATTATACACCAAAATTGAAGCCACTGAATGAATATCCGACATAGGAAGTCAGAAAATTTTCCAATTTTGATACCCTTTTTCATTACCTTCCTATTCCTGTTCATGAGTTTTTGGTGAAAATGAAAATGACATTTGAGCCAATATATATTCAACTAAAATCAATGGGATTTATGGAGCACTTACTATGAGTTTAGTACTATATACAGTATAGAAAAATAAAGAAAATAAATATTTTTAAAAGTATCTCTACTTCAAAAGATTCATCATTCAGAAAGGGAGAAGTGAAACATAAAACATGTTTATATTTTAAAAATTACTACACTGTATATCATAGCTTTGTCAGTCCAGAAACTTTAGTCAATACATCTGGTGAGAATCCGTCACTGGGGACAGATTCCCACCAACCAAATTTACAAATTTATAAATTTATATATTTATAAACCACAATGTCATCATTGGCTCTGATATCAAGAGAGATCCAGAATCCAACCACGACTCAGTATCTCCATGGCTACCACCCCAGTCTAAGCCACTATCATCTTGCACCTAGATCTCTGCAATAACTTCCCAACACATCTACCACTCTTGAGCCCAACAGAGGCATGTTTTAAAAATGTAATCCAGGGCGCCTGGGTGGCTCAGTTGGTTGGGCGACTGCCTTCGGCTCAGGTCATGGTCCTGGAGTCCCGGGATCGAGTCCCGCATCGGGCTCCCTGCTTGGCGGGGAGTCTGCTTCTCCCTCTCCCACTCCCCATTTGTGTTCCCTCTCTCGCTGTGTCTTTCTCTGTCAAATAAATAAATAAAATCTTTAAAAAAAAAAAAAAATGTAATCCAAATCATGAGCCGTCTCAGTTCAAAACCATATGGCTCTCTCCATTTTTTTAAATAGTAAAAGCCAGTCTTACAATGATTTACCAGGCCCCACAACATCCAGCTCCTCACTATGCAGGTGGTTGGGGACTAGCCTGAGCTCTCAGAGCCTGGAGGGCCACAGCTGTCCAGGGCAGGATGACAGGGGGAAGACTGAGCATATGACTATTACCTTGCATAACAGGATAAACCTTAGCGTCAGAATTGAATTGCTGGATACCCAATTGATATTGGAGAATTAGTTGGTGTAGGGGGAAAAAACACACACACATTTTGGTGTCAGAAGTGGTCAAAGAAAAAAACCCACAGTCAGAGAAATCCCAAACTCAATGTTCCTCAAGCTCAAGTCTTCATTCCACTTTACCATAATCTTGTTCTGCTTATACTCCAGAAGCCTGCCAAATAGTACCACCCAAACTCTCCAAAATGGCTTATAAGGAAGGTGACCACATGTCTTGGTTTGCCTGGGACAGTCCCAGCTAATGCCTGTTGCCCCAGAATAATTATTGACCACAATAATAATTCTGCACTTTCTACTCTTTCAAAAGTATCCCAATTTGGACAATAAGAAATAAGGTCATCCTTTATATAAGGCTTTCAATAATCTGGCTTCTGCTTATATCTCCAGGCTCATCTCTCACTGTAACCATTCTTGTCCCCTACTCCACCCTAGTCCCACAATAAACTATTTCCAGTCTTTAAAATTTGCTATGTGCCTGAGCTCTCTCCGCCTCTAAGCATGTTGTTTCCTTTGCCTGGAATACTTCTCCCCTAAATTCTTTTTGCCTGGTTAACTCCTGCTTTTTTCCCTGAGATTCAACTCAGACATCACTCCCTTCATGTAGCTTTCTCTGTATGCTAAGTCCAGGTAAAATGTGCCTTATCTGTGTCCTCATCACACTCTGTGCATAATCCATCTGACTATATCTCCTCCTAGACTGCACGACAGGAACTCTATCTGTTTTGTTCACTCTTAAACATTCAAAACCTAATGCAAAATCAATATTCCATTTAAAAATGTGATAATTAGGGGGCGCCTGGCTGGCTCAGTCAGCAGAGCATGTGATTCTTGATCTCAGGGTTGTGAGTTCAAGCCCCATGCTGAGTGTAGAGATTACTTAAAAATAAAATCTTTAAAAAATATGTGATAATTAGAATGGCATTCCAGGAAGAAACAGCAAGTGCAAGAATACAGTTCTTTGGGGGAAACGCCAAGTAATTCAGTAAGACTAGAGCTCAAAGGGTGGGAGGACGTTGTGAAGAGAAGAAGCAGCAGAGTTCTAGGCAAGAGCCAGTTCACAAATTTCCTTATGTCACTGGAAAGAACCTGGGATTTATATTAAGGCTATGGGAAACAATTGAAGAATTTTAATAAGGGGAGTGCCGTGATCAGACCTGCAGTTAACAAATATTGTTCTATACAGTATAAATGGAGGGTGGCACAATGAGAGGCCTGGCAACTAGCTGGGGTGCAGATGCTCAAGAAAAATTGCAAAGACTTAAAATTAAGAAATGGTAGGAGGATAAAGAAGAGAAGTATTTAAAATATTTAAGAGAGGGGCACCTGGCTGGCTCAGTTGGAGAAGCATGAGACTCTTGATTTTAGGGTTATGAGTCCAAGCCCAATGTTGGGTGTAGAGATTACTTAAATAAGGCGCTAACTTCCTGTTGTGTGTAGGACCTGATGGATGTAAACGCCATTCACTTTGTATCCCTTGTGCCTGGAGTACAGAATCATTCCATATGTGTGTGCCCTCTAGGGGGTTATGTATCATTGGGGAGCACAGGGTCATAGAACACAGGAAGTTTCGAGGAAGGTGACACTGACAGTAGGAAAGCTTGCAAAGAAGTTAGTAAGATTCGGACAACAAGTATCTGATAAACTGGTAAACATGGGGGTTTCCATGGAGGAATGGAGAAAGTAGTTCAAAGACAGGGGGTTGAGGGGTAAATGAGCTCTTTTCACTTACATTCGCAATGTGTTTGGCCACTTTAATGGGCTGCTGTGGGACTGTGGCAGAACTCTAGATGAGAGACAGGAAAAATGGGTACTAAATATCAGCTTGGCCAACTGCTATATCTGTGTGGCCTTGAGAAAGTCCCTTATACTTAGAGTTCTCATCTGTAAAAATCAGCCTACAGCCACTTACTTCTTAGAGTTATCTGAGACCAAATGAGATAAACTATACGAATGGATCTACCTCAAAGCTTAGAAGAGACATCCATTCATTCATTCACCATAGTTAGATACTGTTAACGTACATACAAGGATTCTGAGTGGGCTTAAGTCAGTTTGGTTATTATTATTGTTGTACTAAATATCAATAATAAAATCTTTCAGTTAACATACTTTCATATACATTCAATTCTGCTACAATGCTTGCTTTTAAAATATCAGTTTGATCTAACACAACTGATATATTAGGGAACAATTTGAACATGATGTGAAATTTTCATTTGCTTACGTGCATTTCACTTCCTTGCAGCTCATGCACAAGAAATACTAGGTCACTGCAAAAAAAACTGCACCCACCTGAACGGAACCATATAAGAATACATAAAACATACACAAACACCTTAAACATCTACCAGATACCTCAGTTCACTGCATATGTTATGACCTACATCCTCCATATCTGGTGTTACAAATTTCCATCTGATTGCAGATAACCAACTGTTGGAAGACCATTTTCAATGAATATTTTCTGTTTCTGTATGGTCTGAGGCAGAGCATACTTTTCTGGGCAGAGCGCTGGAAAATTTGGACAAAGAATGATTAAAGAACAAACATGCCTTGGAGGCTAGAGATACTGTGAGGTTCCAGAAATATTTACAGATTTTCTTCCCCTCAAAACCATTTCCCTATACTCCAGGGTGGTGAAGCTACCTTCCTCTCTCTTCACCAGGGAAGATTTATTTACCTTCCAAAGTAAAGACCCCTCCCTCCTATTCTATTTCCCTCTCTCTATCTCTATCAGATCTGCCAGCAGCCTATGAAAGTCTCCTAATTTTGGTGTTCCTCTCTTATGGTGCAATCCCACTCTACATGCAGGGTAACATCAGGCCCTCACCACTGAACCTTGCGGGGACTGGAGGTTGGGAACTTGCACTAAGATGCTCTGTAAATAATAAATAGACCAGAGATCTCAAGTTTCCTGTTAGAATATCTACCATTACTCTATCTCTGTATCATCTATACTTATAGATATCTATACTTACTCCTATGTCCTTAACATCCTCCTTCTGCCAATTCACAATAGTTCACAAGCTGCAACCTTTCTGACACCCACTTCCACAAACAAATTTAAGTTCTTTTTCAAGGTCAATTACCATATTTATTGTAGTATTTAGGTATTTCTTAACAACTCAACATGTGTAAAATCATACCATTTTTATTAGATTTCTATCTTTTTAAAATGTGTCACAACAAAATTGTAATTTTTTTGTGTCATGACAAAATATAATGATTTTTATGCTGCATGTTTTTTTAAGCAATACATATATTGTGTTATAACAGAACTGAATCTATAGTCTGCTAAAGCTTCTATTGGTGTGGATCAGAATAAGGATGATGACATGTGGAGGCTTAAGAGGAGAACTGTGAATTTATTCATAATAACCCCATCTCCAATTGCTTGGGAAAACTAGGAGTTGACTATAGTATTACTTTCACTTACCCATAAAAAATTTGCTTTCACTTACTTTTATTACATTTACTTTCAATTACTTTTATTTCATTTGCCTATAAAAAAGAAATCAGTAGAGTTGATTTTTGAAGTACGTTTTTCTCCAATTGTATCAGAATATAGTTACTTTCATGGCATTAAAATGTATAAAAATCCACTAAAAAAGCCTCACCAGTGGAAATTAAATTGTCCTCTCCATCACTGATATCCTCTGGAACTTCATGCTTCAGAAGAGAACAAGGAGATGACTTTTTATCTAAGAACTCTACAGATGATCTTCCATCATTGTCGGTGCACTTTCCAAAGCTGAAGTCATATCTCTTTTGTGGTACTCCCCTCTCTACTATCTTTTTCCTAAGAATTTCCTCTTCATAGTTTTTTAGGCTTCTGTTTGATGAATATACAATTCTAAAAGAAAATGTAAAATATTAATGAAAATAATGTTGGTGATTCTTAAAAGCTAGTTTCCCAAGTGCTACTTTCATATAATACAACTATATAATTTTAAAACCATTTTTATCTGGACTAACTGGAAAAAGATCTCAAATAGCAGAAAGTTTTAAAAGTAGCCTATGAAATATTTTAATGTTAGAAAGGAATATACAATGCCATCAAACTAGATAACCTAGATAAAATGGACAATTCTTAGAAAGACACACACTACCACCTGACTTAAGAAGAAACAGTATCTGAGCAGACCTATACCAACTACAGAGATTGAATTAGTAATCAAAAACTTCCTACAACATAAATCCAGGACAGGTGGCTTCACTGGTGAACCTACCAAATGTTTAAAGAAATGACACTAATCCTTCACAAACTTTTCCAAAAAATAGAAAACAGAACACTTCTTAACACATTCCGAGGCCATTACTATCCTGATACAAAAGCAGACAAAGACACCATAAGAAAAGAAAACCATAGACTAATATTTCTTATTAATATAGTTGAAAAAAAATTCCTTAGCAAAGTAATAGCAAACTGAATCTAGCAACATATAAAAGGATTATAAACCATGACCAACTGGGGTTTATCTCAGGAATTCAAGGGTAGCTAAACAAATGAAAATCAATGTTATACATCACATGCTATTGTCTGAATGTTTGTAGACCCTCAAAATTTGTATGTTGAAACCTAAAGCCCAGTGTGATATAAGGTAGGAGGTGAGGCCTTTGAGAGGTTACTTAGGTGGAGCCCTCATGAATGGGATTAGTGCCCTTATAAAAGAGGCTCCAAAAAGATCCCTCACCTCCTTCCACCATGTGAGGGCACAGTGAGAAGTCAGCATCTACAACCCGGAATAGGGTTTTCACCAGACAGAATCCTACCATGCTGGCACTCTGGTCTTGGACTTCCACACTCCAGAACTGTGAGAAATAAATTTTTGTTGTTTATAAGCCATCCAGTCTGTAGTATTTTTTTAGAGCAGTCCAAAGACATCATAAAACCTTTTAAATTTAGTCCTCTTAGTAGGACTAAGACACCATATCAACAGGACAAAAAACACATGATCACCTCAATAGATGCAGAAAAAGCATTTGACAAAATCCAACACCCTGTCATGATGAAACACTCAAAAAACTTGGAATAGAAGGAATGTCCTCAACCTGATTAAGAACATCTATGAAAAACCCACAGCTAACATCATATTTAATGGTACAAGACTGAAAACTTTCCTTCTAAGATCAGAAAGGATGCCTGCCTGTTCTCATTACTTCTATTCAACATTTAACTGGAGGCTCTAGCCAGGGGATTAGGCAAGAAAAAGAAATAAAAGGCATCTGAATTGGAAAGGAATAACTAAAGCTATCTCTATTTACAAATGACAAACTTGTATATAGAAATCCTTGGAAACCCACCCCAAAACCTATTTGTTAAACAAGTTCTACAAGATTGCAGGATACAAGATCAATATGCAAAAATCAATTATATTTCTAAATACTAGAAATCAACAGTCTAAAAGGAAATTAGAAAATAGTACCATTTACAATAACATCAAAAAAATAAAATACTTAAGAATATATTTCACAAAAAAAGCATAACACTTATACATTCAAAGCTATAAAACAATGCTGCAAGCAATTATATAAAGGGAAACACATTCTAGATGATTTAAGATGGCAATACTCTCTGAATTGCTCTACAGATTCTATTCAATGCAGTATCTATCAAAATTCAACTACTTTTCTGCAGAAATGGAAAAGTCAGTCCTCAAATTCAAATAGAAATGCAAGGGACCTAGGGGCGCCTGGGTGGCTCAGATGGTTAAGCGTCTGCCTTCAGCTCAGGTCATGATCCCAGTGTCCTGGGATCAAGCCTTGCATCAGGCTCCTGGCTCAGCGGGGAGCCTGCTTCTCCCTCTCCCTCTGCCTCTCCCCCTTTGACTGCTCTCTCTCTTTCTCTCTGTATCTCTGTCTCAAATGAATAAATAAAATCTTTAAAAAAAAAATGCAAGGGACCCAGAACAGTCAAAACAATCTTGACAAAGAACAAAGATGGAAGATTCATACTTCCCAAATTCTAAGCTTCCTACAGAGCTACAGTCATCTGCACTGTGTGGTACTGGCATGAGGATAAACATATAGATCAGCAGAACAGAACTGAGTGCATAGAACTACATATATAGGCAACTAACTTTTGACAACAGTGTGGTGATATTGTGATTTATAACATGAAATATATATTTGGCTTTTGTCCACTGTTCCTGGCACATATCTCCTAAAACCCTTGTAATTTCCTATGCAAGAGTCATAGGGACATTTTTGCTATAATGC
Organism: Leptonychotes weddellii; assembly: GCF_054177405.1. NCBI lineage: Eukaryota > Metazoa > Chordata > Mammalia > Carnivora > Phocidae > Leptonychotes > Leptonychotes weddellii. The sequence goes on along the minus strand of NC_138372.1, from coordinate 71,096,816 downwards.
TTAGCTTTGTTCCCAACTCCCGAAATAGCTCCAGGGCAATAGAAGTGGAATGGATGGCTCTTCTTATTCATAACAAGCCCTTTGAACCACAGCAGAGTTTACATTAATGAGCTAGGTGACATTTGGAAAGCCCCCAAGGATGGGGCTGCTTGGCAAGAGAGTTTGAATTAATCATCAATGGCTAATGATTTCATCCATCATGCCTAAGTAATAAAGCCTCCATAAAGACCCTAAAAGATGGGATTCAGTGAGCCTCTGGGTTGGTGAATACATGGAGGAGCTGGGAGAGTGGTGCACCCAGAGAGGGCATGGGAACTCCACACCCCTTCCCACATACTCGCCCTTTCCATCTCTTTCATCTGGCTGTTCTTAAGTTACATCCTTTTATAGTAAATTGGCAATCTAGTAAGTAAAATCCTTTCCTGAGTTCTGTGAGTTCTGTGTTCTAGCAAATTAATTGAACTTGAGAAAGGAGTCATGGGACCCTTCAATTCATAGCTGGTTGGTCAGAAGCACAGGGAACAACCCAGACTTGCAACTGCATGTGAAAAGGGTTTGGGACAGTCTCATGGGACTAAACCCTTAACCTGTGGGATCTAATAATATCTCCAGGTAGTGTCAGAATTGAATTAAATGTGTAGGACCCCCAGCTGGTATCTGGAGAATCTCAGAACTGTTTGATGTGGGGGAAAACTCCCACACATTTGGTGACCAGAAGGGTCAGAAATGAATTATTCTATAAGTACAGTATTAAAAGTAAAGGAGACATTGGGGAGGGTATGTGCTATGGTGAGCGCTGTGAATTGTGTTAAGATTGATGAATCACAGACCTGTACCTCTGAAACAAATAATACATTATATGTTTTAAAAAAAAGAAGATAGTAGGAAGGGAAAAATGAAGGGGGGAAAATCGGAGGGGGAGAGAAACCATGAGAGACTATGGACTCTGAGAAACAAAGTGAGGGTTCTAGAGGGAAGGGGGGTGGGGGGATGGGTTAGCCTGGTGATGGGTATTAAAGAGGGCACGTACTGAATGGAGCACTGGGTGTTATACGCAAACAATGCATCATGGAACACTACATCAAAAACTAATGATGTAATGTATGGTGATTAACATAACACAATAAAAAAAAAAGTAAAGGAGACACACAGTAAAGTGTTTTTCCTTTAGAGGTGTCCAGACAATCCAACAGGAAAAGAATAGTCTCTTCAAAAGATGGTGCTGAGATAAGTGGATATCCAAATATGAAAGAACAAAGCTGGATACTAGCCTCACAATTATATACAAAAATTAATTCAGAATAGGTGAAAGATCTAAATGTAAGAACTAAAAAAGTATACATGGGTATAAGTCTTCATTACCTTGGATTAGGCAATGGTTTTTTACACATAACACCAAAAGTACAAGTAACAACAACAAAAAAGAAATAAAGTGAAAATCATAGAAATTATAAACTTTTGTACTTTCAAAGACACTATGAAGAAAGTTAAAAGACAATTCACAGAATGGGAGAAAGAGTTTGCAAACCATATACCTGATAAGAGACTTGTATCTAGAACATATAAAGAATTTTAAAATCCTTTCCTATAGAATAAAATTCTTTTTTGAAAAAGATTTTATTTGGGAGAGAGAGAGAGCATGCGCATGCATGCACATGAGAGAGAACACGAACAGGGGGAAAGGTAGAGAGAGAAGCAGACTCCCCATGGAGCAGGGAGGCCAGTGCAGGGCTCAATCCCAGGACCCTGGGATCACGACCTGAACCAAAGGCAGACACTTAACCCACTGAGCCACCTAGGTGCCCCAGAATAAAATTCATATATAGAGACTATGTACAGAATATCAAATATATAAAGAATTTCAAAATATAAACAATACAT
>NC_138372.1:71056103-71094835 GCF_054177405.1 Leptonychotes weddellii | reverse complement strand
TGGGTGGCTCAGTTGGTTAAGCGACTGCCTTCGGCTCAGGTCATGATCCCGGAGTCCCGGGATCGAGTCCCGCATCGGGCTCCCTGCTTGGCAGGGAGCCTGCTTCTCCCTCTGACCCTCCCCCCTCTCATGTGCTCTCTGTCTCTCTCATTCTCTCTGTCTCAAATAAATAAATAAAATCTTTAAAAAAAAAAAAAAAAAACAATACATCTCAATAATATAAAGACAAATGACCCAACTTAAAATGGGCAAAGAAACTCTATAGTTTTCCAAAGAAGATATATAATAGCCAATATGCACACGAAAAGATATTCAACATCAATAGCCACCAGAGAAATACAAATCAATATCACAATGAGATACCACTTCACACCCACTATAGTGACTATAATCAAAATGACAGATAATAACAAGTGTTGTCAAGAATGTAGAGAAATTGGAATCTTCATACATGCTGGTAGGAATGTAAAATGGTGTAGCCTCTTTGGAAAAGAGCCTGGCATTTCCTCCAAAGTTTACCATATGACCCAGCAATTTCACTTCTAGGTATATAACACAAGAGAAATGAAAACATATGTTCATATAAAAATCAGTACATGAATGTTCATAGTAGAATTATTCATAACAGCCAAAAAGTCAAAACACCCAAATGTCTATCAACAAATGAATGGATATGGTATATCCATATGTACAGAAGAGATTTAATATAGCAGTCCTGACACTATCTTTTAAGACTTAATTATAAGGTTGGGCGCCTGGGTGGCTCAGTTGGTTAAGCGACTGCCTTCGGCTCAGGTCATGATCCTGGAGTCCCGGGATCGAGTCCCGCATCGGACTCCCTGCTCAGCAGGGAGTCTGCTTCTCCCTCTGATCCTCCCCTCTCTCATGCTCTCTCTCTCTCATTCTCTCTCTCTCTCAAATAAATAAAAATCTTTAAAAAAAAAAAAAAAGACTTAATTATAAGGTTGGCCCTTGGCTGGTATCCGGGAACATGATTTCAGGAGTGTTCCTGGCATTCTATAAATGACAAGTGTGGCTCGTTGTGCCTAAACCATTTATACGAATAATATGGTTTATGCTTAACACCTGCTTTCCTTCCAGGAGTCTGGAACATGGATGCACAATAGACACAGGATGCCTACATGACAAACACCTAGTAAAAACCCTGGGCACTGAGCCTCTAATGAGCTCCCCTGGTTGACAACATTTCAGAAGTGTTGTCAAAACTCATTACTAGGGGAATTAAGCATGTCCTGTGTGACTCCACTGGGAGAAGACTCTTGGAAGTTTGTGCCTAGTTTCCTGTGGACTTCACTCCATATTCCTTTTCTCTTTATTTCTTTTGTAGTAAATCACAGCCCAGAATATGACTATATGCTGAGTCCTATGAGTCCTAGCAAATCATCAAACCTGAGGATGGTCGTGATGACTCTTTATCCACCATACAATGAAATATTCAGCCATGAAAACAAATGAAGAACTGATAAACACCACAACATCAATGAACCTTGAAAATATCACACTAAGTTTAAAAAGCAGGACATAAAAGGACATGTACTATATGATTCTACTTATATGAAATGCCCAGAATAGGCAAAACCATAAAGACAGAAAGTAGATTATTGGTTGCCAGGAACTGGGGGAAGAGAGAGTGGGAAGTGACTGCTGGGGGCACAGAATTTCTTTTTAGGATGGTGAAAATATTCTGGAATTGGAGACTGGTGGTTGCAAAACACTGTAAATATACTAAGATGACTGAATTATACAGTTTAGAAGGGTGACTTTTAAGGTGTGTGAATTCTATCTCAGTTTTTTAAAAGACTGAGAATAGGAGAGGAACTGGAGGCAGTGTAATAGATAACTCTTGAGCTTTAACGTAAAAGGGTGCAGAGCATTAGAGCACCAGCTGGTAGAGTATTAGTTGGAAGTGAAATGAGGTCAGGAAAGGCTTCTGTTACTTTTAAAGTGGGAATAAAATACCATGTTTATATACCAATGAGAAGATCCAAAAGAAAAGAAAAGAAACTTCTTTTGGGAAAGTGAAAACTGCTGGAGAAATGTCCCTCAATAGGAGAAAAGAGGGTGAAAATGGTTTTAGTGGAGGGAATGGTTTTAGAAGCACTGACAGTTCATCAACAGTAACAGGGGAAAAGACAAAGCATACGGTGTAAATGCAACTAAATGAATAGATGTTGGAACAGTTTGTGAAAGTTCTAATTGCTTTGATTTTTCTCAGTGAAATATAAAGAAAGGTCATCAAGTGAGAATGAAGATGGGGGAAGAACAGCTGAGGGTTCAACAAAAAGGAGGTATGAAATAATCTAGGAGAGAAGGAGAGCAAATAGGACTAGGGAAATATCATATAACTGCATACAGTCAGCACTAAGTACCTACTTGAGGTTCATGGCCATGATTTAAAGTGAGACCAAATACCATGTTTTTCTCCTGCCATTTAATTGTGTAAATGCAGGAGTGGAGGAATCAAAGAACTGGATTTAAGGTTTGGGGTTTTGACATGCATACAAGGCAAATTCAGAGGGGACAAAGGAAAAGAGGCTGTATGTAAAGGAAGTGATATAATGATAGACAAAAAAAATTTAAACTAAGGATAGAAACAAGGACATAAGAGGGTAAGAGACAATAAAACCGGTAAGAGTCATTGCAGGTCCTGATGGGAGTCAATAAATTATTAGATTCAGGAGTTTTAAAGGAGTAAGGTAGAGAGATGGGAAGAAGTTAGAGGTTGAAATGTCTGGAATCAAGATTATGGAGGACTGGGGCGCCTGGGTGGCTCAGTTGGTTAAGCGACTGCCTTCGGCTCAGGTCATGATCCTGGAGTCCCGGGATCGAGTCCCGCATCGGGCTCCCTGCTCGGCGGGGAGTCTGCTTCTCCCTCTGACCCTCCTCCGTCTCATGCTCTCTGTCTCTCATTCTCTCTCTTTCAAATAAATAAATAAAATCTTTAAAAAAAAAAAAAGATTATGGAGGATTGCAGTTTATTGTTATTGACATGATTTAGGATTTGACATGGTAGTGAGGTAGTGTGCAGAACAAGATTACTGGAAGACAAGAACTAAAGGAACCAAGAGGCCATGGTATTGGAAACATATGTTGCAATTTTAATTACCACGAATTACATTACAAGAGAAATTGACAAGAATTTTTTTGAGAAATGAGGAGGACTGACTTCTGGGGAAGATGGTGGAGTGGGAGGATCTTAAGCACCCTTCTCCCATGGATACAACTAGATAACACCCACATCTGTGTAAATAACCTAGAAAACGAAGTGAAGATGGGCAGAACAGACTCTCCACAGCTAAATGTAGAGAAGAGGCCACATCAAAAAGGGCAGAAAGGGCGGAGATGCTGTCAGGAGACAACGGCCCTTGGGACTGTCTGTGGGAGGGAGGGATACCATGGGCGTAAAGAGGATCAGACACCAGCCTGGGGGGAACCACATGGGAAAGATGAATCCCCATAACATTTGGCTTTGAAAACCACATGGACTTAACAATCAGTAGGGCTTAACACCTGGAACTTTAAAAATCAGCAGGCAGAACTCTGGGAGAGCCAGGAGTCCCCTCCTTTAAAGAGAGAGCACAACAAAGAGCCAGAAGAAATACAGCATAGAAGCAGCAGTTTGAACGCCTAGGGATATGGGAAGGGGATTTATTTACTAATCCCAGAGTGTGTGCTGGAGGGGCAGGGAACTTAGGGAACTTCTCCAAGAACAAAACAGCTGCTAAGCACCATTTCCCTCTCCAACACCAAAGCCTAGATACACAAGCACCTACGGGAACAAGCAGAGCATGTACACTCTCCACCTACATGCTAAAGCATGCTTCACACCCCCATTCTGCTGCAGAAATGCCCTCTCCTTCAGAGCCTAGGCAGGACTTTCCCCCAGGGGCTGCAGACCCTGACCCACAACTGACTGACAGAGACCTACTGGCTCCTCACAGCCCATCCCGCATTCTGCTGCAGACCTGCCCCATCGAATACATCCTTGGCTGAAGCCCATCCAAAGCAGTGCCATAAGCCTGGCAGTGTCAAGCAACCCTGACAGGAGCCATCAACACTTCAGTGTGACTCCTGCCCTGGGGGAGAGGGGAAATTAACAACACACACCAGTCCAAATGCAGCCCCAGCAGTGGGCTGGGGACAGACATCAGGTCTGACTGCAGGCCCCACCCACCAATGAAAGCTTCTGAGAAGACAACACAGGGAAAACCCCTGCAGTTCCATGCCATTGCATCTCTGGCAAATGCCTGGTCTGACTCAGTCAAGCCCAAGGCAGTCCCAGACTGACCCACTAACAACACAGGGACCAAATCCTGCTCACAACAGGCAAAGAGAGCCATTGCAGACAACTAGACTGAAGGCAAATGTGATTCAGCAACACTAGGTTACACAAACCACACATAAAAGATACCTCTGAAGCGCCAGGTTCTGGTCAACAGGGGACACAGAACAACAGGGCACTATAGGACCTCTTCTTCATAAGGCCACTACTTTCATGAGGAGGAGAGATAGCTGACTTTCCTAACACATATAAACAGATACAGAAAGTTAGATAAAATGAGGAGACAGCGGACTATGTACTAAATGAAAGAACAGGGCAAAATCTCAGCAGGAGGGCTAAACAAAATGGAGATAAGTAATATGTCCTACAGAGAATTTACAGTAATGGTCATGAAGATACTCACTGGACTTGAGAACAGAGTGGAGGACCTCAGTGAGACACTCAACAAAGAGATAGAAAATATGAAAAAGAACCAATCACAGATGAAGAACTCAGTAACTAAAATTAAAAATATACTAGAAAGAATAAATAGTAGACTAGAGGAAGCAAAAAAATGGATCAGCGACCTGGAGGACAGAGTAATGGAAAGCAATCAAGCTAAAGAGGAGAGAGAAAAATAGTAATAAAAAAATTAAAATAGACTACAGGAAGCCAGCAACACTACCAATAAAATAACATTTGCATTATAGGGATCCAAGGAGAAGAGACAGAAAAGGGAGCAGAAAATTTATCTGAAAAATAATGCCTGAAAACTTACTGAATCTGGGGAAGGAAACAGAAATCCAGATCCAGGAGGCAAAGAGAACATCCAACAAAATCAAACCATGGAGGTCCACACCAAGACACACAGTCATTAAAAGGATGAAAAGTGGTTATAAAGAATTTTAAAAGCAGCAAGAGAAAAGAAAACAATTACATACAAGGGGAAAACCCCATAAGGCTATCAGCTGATTTTTCAGCATAAATTTTGCAAACCAGAAGAAAATGGCATGATATATTCAATGTGCTGATAGGAAAAAATCTGCAGCCAAGAATACTCTATCCAGCAAGGCTATCATTGACAACTGGAGAAGACATAAAGAGTTCCTAGGCAAACAAAAGTTAAAGGAATTCATCACCATTAAACCAACTCTATAAAAATTTTAAAGGGGACTCCTTCAGTGGAAAGAAAAGACCACAAACAGTTGTTAAAAAAAAAAAAAAAGTCAGAAGTACAAAAGCAGTAAAATTAAGTTTATCTACTAAAATCAGCCAAGGGAGTCCCAAAATAGGATATAAAGTATGACACCATATAACTAAAATGTGGCAGGGGTAGGGGAAAAGGAGTTAAGAATGGACTTAAGGAACCATCAACTTAATACAGACTGCTGTATGTGTAAGATGTCATATATAAGCCTAATGGTAACCTAATAGATAACAAAAAATAAAGAGAAAGGAATCCAAGTATATCACTAAAGAAAGCTAGCAAACTGTGAGAGAAGAGAGTAAGAAAGGACTGAGAAGAACTACAAAAACAACCATAAGAAGTAACAAAATGGCAATAAGTCCATACCTTTCAATAGTTACTTTGAATGAAAATGGGACTAAATGCTCCAATCAGGAGACACAGGGTGACAGAATAGATAAAAAAGCAGGAACCATCTATATGCTGCTTACAAGAGACTCATGTCATACTAAAGACACATGTAGATTGAAAGTAAAGGGATGGAAAAACAATCATCATGCAAATGGAAGTGAAAAGAAAGCCAGGGGAGCAATACTTATACTGGACAAAATAGACTTTAAAACAAGACTGTAACAAGAGACAGAGAAGGACACTATATAACCATAAAGGGAACAATCCAACAAGAAGATATAGCAATTGTATATATTTATGCACCCAACATGGGAGCACCCAAATATATAACACAATAATAATAAACATAGAGGAAGTAATCGATAGTAATACAATAATAATAAGGGACTTCAATACCCCAGTTACATCAATGGGCAGATCATTCAAACAGAATCAACAGGGAAACATTGAACCAGATGGATCTAACAGATATATTCAGAACATTCCATCCTAAAACAGTAGAATACACATTATCTTCAAGTACAAACACAGCACTCTCCAGTATAGATCACAAGTTAGGCCACAGAACAAATCTAAACAAATTCAAAAAGATCAAAGTCATGCCATACATCTTTTCTAATCACAATGCTATGAAACTAGCAATCAACCATAAGAAAAAAATCTGGAAAGAACACACATACATGGAGGTTAACATGCTACTAAACAATGAATGGGTTAACCAAGAAATCAAAGAGGGGAAAAAAATACATGGAGATAAATGAAAATGAAAACAACAATGGTCCAAAATCTTTGGGATGTAGCAAAAAAGGTCCTAAGAGGCAACATTGTAGCAATTTAGGCCTACCTCAAGAAGCAATAAAAATCTCAAATAAACAACCTAATGTTACACCTGAGGGAGCTAGAAAAAAAACAAAACACAAAACCACAAGGAAAGAAAAAACAAAGATTAGAGCAGAAATAAGTGAAATAAAAACTAAAAAACAATAGAACAGATAATGAAACCAGGAGCTGGTACTTTTAAAAGGTCAACAAAATTAATAAACTTTAATCCAAACTCATAAAAATAAAAAAGAGCGAGAGGAGGCAAATATACATCAAAAATGAGAGAGGAGAAATAATAACCAACACCACAGAAACATAAAGGATTATAAGAGGATATTATGAAAAATCATGTCAACAAATTGGACAACCTAGAAGAAATGCATAAATTCCTAGAAAAATATAACCACCCAAAACTGAATCAGGAGAAATAGAAATTTGAACAGGCCAATTACCAGCAATGAAATTAAATCAGTAATCAAAAAAACTCCCAACAAAATCCAGGACTAGACGGCTTCACAGGTAAATTCCAACAAACATTTAAAGAAGAGTTAATACCTATTCTTCTCGGGCACCTGGGTGGCTCAGTCCGTTAAGTGTCTGCCTTCGGCTCAGGTCCTGATCCCAGGGTCCTGGGATCGAGCCCTACATCGGGCTCCCTGCTGAGCGGGGAGCCTGCTTCTCCCTCTCCTGCTCACCCTGCTTGTGCTCGCTCCCTCCCTCTCTCTGTCAAATAAATAAATAAAATCTTAAAAAAAAAAATACCTATTCTTCTCAAACTATTCCAAAAAATGAGAGGAAGGATAGCTTCTAAATTCATTCCACGAGGCCAGCATTACCCTGATACCAATACCAAATAAAGACACCTAAAAAAAAGAAAACTACAGGTCAATATGTCTGATGAATATAGATGAAAAAATCCTTAACAAAGTATTAGCAAATCAAATCCAACAATGCATTAAAAAATCATTCACCATGATCAAGTGGGATTTATTTCCAGGACGCAAGGGTGATTCAATATCCACAACTCAATCAATGTGATACATCACATCAACAAGAGAAAGGATAAAAACCATATGATCATCTCAATAGATGCAGAAAAAGCATTTGACAAAGTACAATATCCATTCACGACAAAAACGCTCAACAAAGTAGATTTAGAGGGAACACACCTCCACATAACAAAGGCCATATATGAAAAACCCAGAGCTAATATCATCCTCAATGGGGAAAAACTGAGAGCTTTCCCCTAAGATCAGGAACAAGACAAGGATGGCTACTCTCACCACTTTTATTCAACATAGTATTGGGAGTCTTAGCCACAGTAATCATATAGAAAGAAGAAATAAAGGGCTTCCAAACTGGTAAAGAAGTAAAACTTTCACTATTTGCAGATAACATGATTGTACATAACGAAAATTCTAAAGATTCCACCAAAAAACTATGAGAACTGATATATCAATTCAGTAAAGTTGTTTCAAAATCAATGTACAGAAATCCACTGCATTTCTATACATTAATAAAGAAGCAGCACAAAGAGAAATCAAGAAAACAATCCCATTTACAATTATACCAAAAATAATAAGATACCTAGGAATAAAACTAACCAAGGAGGTAAAAGACCTGTACTCTGAGAACTTTCTCATAAAACATTGATGAAAGAAACTGAAGATGACACAATGAAATGGAAATATATTCCATGCTCATGGGCTGGAAGAACAAATATTGTTAAAATGTCTATACTACCAGGGGCGCCTAGGTGGCTCAGTCAGTTAAGCATCCAACTCTTCATTTTGGCTCAGGTCATGATCTCAGGGTTGGGAGAGCAAGCCCAGAATCAGAGTCCACACTCAGCACAGAGTCTGCCTGGAATTCTTTCCCTCTTCCTCTCCCTCCCTCTTTGCCCCTTCCTCCGCTCATGCTATCTCTCTCTTAAATAAATAAATAAATCTTTTTTTTTTAATGTCTATAATACCCAAAGCAATCTACACACGTAATGCAATCCATATCAAAATACCAATAGCATTCTTCATAGAAACAGAACAAACAACCGTAAAATTTGTATGGAACCACAAAAGCCCCTGAATAGCCAAAACAATCTTGAAAAAGAAACAAAGCTGGAGGTATCACAATCCCAGATTTCAAGATATACAACAAAGCTACAGTAATCGAAACAGTATGGCACTGGCATAAAAATATAGACAATGATCAGTGAAACAGGACAGAGAACCCAGAAATAAACCCATGATTATGGGGCACCTGGGTGGCTTAGTCGTTAAGCATCTGCCTTCGGCTCAGGTCGTGATCCCAGGGTCCTGGGATTGAGCCCCGCATTGGGCTCCCTGCCCCGCGGGAAGCCTGCTTCTCCTCTCCCATTCCCCCTGCCTGTCTTCCCTCTCTTGCTGTGTCTCTCTCTGTCAAATAAATAAATAAAATCTTTAAAGAAAAAAAAAAAACACCCATGATTATATGGTAAACCAATCTCCGATAAAGGAGGCAAAATATGCAATGGGGAAAAGTCTCTTCAACAAATGGTGTTGGGAAAACTACAATACAAGCAAAATAATGAAACTGAACCACCTTTTCACACCATACATAAAAATAAACTTGACATGAATTAAGGACTTAAATGAGAGACCTGAAACCATTAAAATCCTTGAAAAGAGCACAGGCAGTAATACCTTTGACATCAACCATACCAACATTTTTCTAGATAGGTCTCCTGAGGCAAGGGAAATAAAAGCAAAAATAAACTACTGGGACTATATCAAAATAAAAAGCTTCTGCACAGCCAAGGAAACAGTCAATGGAACTAAAAGACAATCCAGTGAATGGGAGAAGATATTTGCAAATGACATATCCAATAAAGGGTCAGTATCCCAAATATATAAAGAACTTACACAATTCCACACCAAAATACAACAACAACAACAACAAAAAACACCCAAATAATCCCGTTTAAAAATGGGGAGAGGACCTGAGTAGAAATTTTTCCAAATAAGACAGACAGATGGCAACAGAAACATAAAAAGATGTTCAACAGCCCTCATCATCAGGGAAATGCAAATCAAAACCTCAATGACATATCACCCCACACCTCTCAGAATGGCTAGAATCAAAAAGACAGGAAACAAGCGTTGGCAAGGATGTAGAGAAAAAGAACCCTCATACAATGTTGGTAGGAATGCAAACTGGTGCAGCCACTGTGGAAAACAGTATGGAGGTTCCTCAAAAAGTTAAAAATAGAATTACTAAATGATCCAGTAATTCCACTACTGGGTATTTATCCAAAGAATACAAAAACACTAATTGGGAAAGATTATATGTATCACTATGTTGACTGCAGCATTATTTACAATAACCAAATTATGGAAGCAACCCAAGTATCCATCAATAGATGAATGGATAAAGGTCTAGTATATATACACAATGAAATATTACTGAGCCATAAACATAAATGGATCAAGAGGATATAATGTTAAGGGAAATAATCAGTTAGAGAAAGACAAATACCATTTGATTTCACTCATATGTGGGATTTAAGAAACAAAACAAACGAACAAAGAAGAAAAGAGACAAACCAAAAAGCAGACTCTTAACTATAGAGAACAAACAGATGGTTACCAGAGGGGAGGTGGGTGGGGAGGATGGTTAAATAGATGAAGGGGATTAAGAGTACACTTATCATGATGAGCACTGAGTATTGTATAGAATTGCTGCATCACTATACTGTACACCTGAAACTAATATAATACTGTATATCAACTATACTAGAATTAAAAATAAAAATTAATTAACATATTTTTTAAAAAGTGAAATGAGGAGGACTGACTTAAGGGTCTACAGATGACTGGCTAGTGGTATAGACTGGAAAGATGAGATTCAAAGACAGTTTAGGAAGATGGGAGGAAGAAAGATCTAAAGGCAGCAATTGGTTTTCAAATGTTTTAAAATGCACCTGGGAATTGGTTTTATTCAGGTATGCTGAGCCAAATGATTAGGAAATGACTGCCATTGAAAAGATAGTTTGTAATTTGCAGTACCCAAGCAGAGAGAGGCACACCACACCAGTAATGGCCACATGGGGAAGCAATAGGGTTGGTCTGGAAGAAGGAGGTAGAGCAAAGCACAGGCAGAAGCCTTTATTATGTTTTCTGTGAAAAGGAATGAGTGGGGCAAGGTGAACAACCGAAGCTTAATATTAGATAGTTTTAATAATTGGGGCTGGAGGTGGGGTGGGGAGGGGTGGGGGCATGCTCTGGGCTATGAGGATGATCTTTAGTTGCCTGGTGTTTGGCCCTGGGAAGATTAGGGCAGAGGAATATTGCCTTGTGGAGAATAAGAACCAGATTGAGGAGATGGGGGTGTTGGAATGGATTTAGGATGACCTGACCCTAGGAGGAATAATCTCTGCCCAGTCAATGAGGCCCCAGATGCCAGAGCATCAATAATACATAAAATAAGAAAATATAGTTAAATACAGTGAATACAACAAGACACCTATCCCACCCACTTCGAGCCCTGCTAGTATAAGAAATGTGAGAGAAAATACCCATTACCTGAAAAAGCTGCAGGGGAAACAGAATCTTTTATTCTGTGCTGCTCTATGTGTTTATACCTTCCTGACAAGTTATCTTAGCATCCCCCAGTTAATTGATGTTAAGTTGCAAATTCAAAGGTCATTCCTCTTAAAAAAAAAAAAAAAAGACTATGGAATAAACAATTGAGTGAAAAGAAAAAAAAGGTCTTTCCTCTTTTCTTTCCTCACACACACGCAAACACACATACACACTCTGACACCTACAACGGGGTAGGTCTTCTTGGAAAATTGAAGATTTTTATACTAAGTTGAATTTTTGAATTTTAATCACGAGGTCATGAAGCAACAACTATTTTCCATTGCCAATCATTTGAATCATGTATGATGCTGCTGTATATAAAACAATTTTTCACAGACTGTATTTCCCACTCTAACTCAAGTGCATAATACCAAAGGACTCTACAGTAAGTAGCAATATAACAATATTTCAAAAAGTTTATTGGTTATCTAAAGAGAAAGGATGTGCAATAAAGCCACTAATAAGAACTGAATTTCATAAGTAAAATTTAAAAAATTTTTTCAGAAGTTTCACTGAAAAAATTAATCTCAATATTTTATATTATAATCCTCTCCTTATACTTTATATTAATATAGATGAAATTTCAATGCACTCTGCTAAAAAAAAAAGGGGGTACATCACAAGCACTTTCTCTGTGCAGGACACTATATGAGATACCACTGAGGATGTTCACATCAATGAGATGATCTAATTTCAAGGAGCTTATATAACCACAGACATACATGACTAACCTAATACAAAACAAAATATGATTAAGTGCTTAAAATAGAGGCCTGTGAAGTGCTATGAAGCACAAAGCCATCTACTCCAACCTCCTTGTTCTAAATATGAGAAAACTGAGGCTTAAAGAAATCATAAAACAAGATAACGCACAGCTGGAAGGCAGATCTCTGCCTTGTTGCCAAGTCCAGTGCCTCCTCCACTCTACCATGCTGTCTCTTAATCTTTTTTTTCTACTACCTTTAATGACAATAAATAAAGGAAAACACTGATACAGTTTCTTCCTTTATCTGATATATGAAAATTTGACATATCCTATGCATCTTCATCTAAACATACACTCAAGGAGAGCCTGGCTGGCTCAGTCAGCAGAGCATGCAATTCTTGATCTCGGTCAGGGTTGTTAGTTTGAGCCCCACATTGGGTGTAGACATTACTTAAAAATAAAATAGTTTTAAAAAAGAAGAAAATAAAATAAAAATAAACATACACTCAAGAAATATATCATTTCATAGAGCCTACGACAGGCCTACTACTATAAATAACACTTAATGAAAATGTATTCAGTGCTTACTGTATGCCAAACCACTGTGCTAAGTGCTTTATAAGCATCTAATTTAACCCAGACAATAACACTTTGAGATAGGTATTGTTATTATGTCCATTTTTCAGATGGACATAACAGTAAGTGATTAGTCAACGTTCACACAGTTAGAAGTGGTAGGTCTGGCTTGACTACAGAGCCTGGTCCTTAGAACAATGCCAATATACCACCAACTAGGAAAAAAAAAAAAAGTATACATTTTAAAATTGATAGTCAGAACTCAATGATGAGCCTATGATCTATACTGGGAAATGATAATGATTTTTTAAATTGCACTTAAAGTATCTGTTTAAATTATGTCATACTATTCTTACAGGGTAAGTCAAGGTTAGACAATTTTCCATTTATGCATATAGGAGTTTCATATAAGAAATTCTGAAATAATAAAGAATTCAGATCATAGCATGTCAGAGCATAAAAAGAAGAAAAATAAACCAAATCACACAAATATACTTAAAATTTAATTACCCAAAAATAATTTTCTACACTAAAGTCAGTATGATTTGGATTACAGGCAAAATGTATGTCAGCAAATAACTAAAAGACTAGCACCAAAAAACACTTAGGATCCAGAATACAAAAACACAAAAATCCAACTTTGAAAAAGCCAGTATTGGCTTTAAAACTTAGTTCCACATTTACTTGTCATCATTCAGCACTCAAATCAAGAGCCACCAACCAGTACATACCTAGCCCTTCACAGGGCCTTGCCCATTACAGGGCACAAATAGACACCTGCTGAGTAAGTGTATGTGATGGGTGGTATGAGAGAAAGTCACTAAAATATCATTTAGAACAATACCAACTTCCATATATTGGAAAAAGGGAAGAAATTATGGTAGGGCAGGATTTAAAAAACTGAAATGAAATACAAATAAACATTTCAAGATTTACAAACATAAAAAACTTAGTGAATTTCTATGGTACTTATTAGGTGCCAGACATTTTACACCTGATGAAACTCCAGGCACAGAAGGATTAAGTTTGAGGCACACAGCTACGAAATGGCAGAGCAGAGAATTTGAACTCAGGCATTCTAGCCTTAGAGTCCATGTCATTTAAATGTCATAAGTCTAAAAGAGATATAATTTTGAGAAACTACATTAGAAAATACTTCCCTTCTGGATACATTTAGCAAAAATGAGTGTCAAATCATTACACATATGTGCAGATAATAGTAAAGCATTAAAATAAAATTCTAGGGGCGCCTGGGTGGCTCAGTCGTTAAGCGTCTGCCTTCAGCTCAGGTCATGATCCCAGGGTCCTGGGATCGAGCCCCGCATCGGGCTCCCTGCTCCGCGGGAAGCCTGCTTCTCCCTCTCCCACTCCCTCTGCTTGTGTTCCCTCTCTCGCTGTGTCTCTCTGTCAAATAAATAAAATCTTTAAAAAAAAAAACAAAAACAAAACTCTGTAAAATAAAATTCTATTCAATTAGAATGGGGATTAATTTAAACTAATTTTTCCCATTACTTAGGTGGTAAAAATTCGTGAATTCACAAGTTCAATGGATGTTCTATTTTCAAAAATTTTGACCATATGCAAGCCATAAGAATAAAAAGTTATGATCTCATATTTTTACAAACTAATTTATTTAAAGTTTTGCATACCAATAATAAGGAAGTCAGGAAGTCAGTATATACCAACAGTTCTTGCATACCAATGATTTTTGCGTAACAACAATACAGAAGTCAGTATATAGCAATGGTTCTCAACAGGGGCTAATTCTACCCCCAAGAGGACATTTGGCAACATCTGGCAGACATTTTGATTGTCACAACTTGGGAACTGAGGGGTGGGGGGGACTCAGGAAGAATGCTACTGTCATCTAGGGGCTAGAGGACAGGGATGCTGCTAAACATCCTACAATGCACAGCACAGCACACACCCCACAACAAAGAATTATCTAACCCAAAATGTCAATAGTGCCACTGTCAAAAAACCATGGCATAGAGTAAGTCATTCAAATTACTAGAGAACACACCATTTCTCCTCTTTCAGGCTCAATCTCAAATTAGTACTTAGTCTTTCCCAATACTAAGCCCCTAATACTCTGATACTCATACTCAGCCTCTACTCATACTAAGATAATTTGGAATTTAAATGAATGGATTTTTTTTAGGTTATAAAACAGATATGAAAATACAAGAAATAAAAACATACACACATATGTGTTGAAAAGGTAAACAGTTATATATTAGACTTAAATGTAAGAGAAAAAAGATAAAGCACTTACTGTAAAAATTTTCTAAATTCTGAAGCTTCAAAGTTCTCCACAGCAATAGGCTCAAGATTTGTTAAATTATCAGATGTCTGTCCAATAGTATGAAAATAGAAGTCAGGAACCCTTGCTAAAAGGACTGCTTTGTGTGCTTTGAACAAAGTACTACCTACACAGAAAGTAACATCTGTATGGATTTCTTCCCTTAGGAGCCTGTAATGAATAAAAAGGAACCATAGTTTAATTAGTGATACTCAGAAATATATAATATACCTATTTTTATAAAATAATTTTTCAAAATAGCACGCACTAAAAATACAGAGGTAAGTAACAAAAGTAAAATAGGTTAATATGAAAATGAGTTTGTTCTCAGTTCATTCCAAAGAACACTGTTTAATACTTGCTTAGAATCTAATTTTCTAAAATTCATGGTGGAAAAAAAGGTAATTACACTAAAAAGAGTAAGACTATTTTTCCAAAAAATATCTTTTAATTCCTTCTGGTAATAATAATATTTATCTTCTGCTATTTATGTTGATTTTCCTTTAAAATGTATCTACTTAAGATTTATTTCAGAAAAAGAACACAAAGTAATATGGTCACTGACTGTTGAAAAGAATGTATTTTTAAAAATCTTACTAAAAGAAGCAAAAGAAATAAAATGTCAACAACACAAGCAAGCTGAGTATAACAATAGACAATACAGATTAGAAACTGGTACATTTTGTTCTGACTATTGTTAAATACCAAGTCTGAAATGCAGGCTTGGCCGTCAAGAATGTGACATTTTAAGCCCTTTTCCAGTTTTTTCCTCACACAAATAGAACAAACTATAATCTATTATTAAAACGATGGGCTCATGGGATAACACATTCAAATCCCTTTACTAATGCACATGGTTATGGTAAAGCCCACTGATTACAGATAAAGTGAAGGAAGAACGGAAATCAGCATCATAATACAAACTGTCATAATCTTTTGTCCCTGTGGTAACTATATACTTCTACTCTCTAAATACTAAACAATACTTCATATCACTACATCATTGTCTTCGGCAAGGTATGTATTCTCAGAGGATTTCCTTACCACAGGACATAACTGGCAATCACACCAGTGCACTACAGGAAGTACAGCTAATGGATAAAGATACCCATTACAGTGAAAGCGTACAATGTTGCCACTGACACTCTCATGCCCCCAGGATCAAGTTAATGGCTCCTTCCTCTGATCCCAACACACTTGAGACATACCTCTATAAAGAGCTTCTGTCACTGCATCATTATTTTTTTGAGCCTTTCTCCCTACTAGACAATAAATTCCCACAGGCAAAAACTGTATATTCAGTATACAGAGCTCAATATCTGCTTGTTGAATTTTGTTGTATTTTACACTAAACAAATGCTTCAGAGCACAAAACTTTCAGAACCTTGGAAACAATCAGCAAACAGAAGCATTTTAGTCAATATTTTAATCAATAAATTATTTTCATAAGTGGTTTTTAAAGTTATGCAAAAATGTACTGGTCTCTCAAACATTAATAAAAACTCAAATTGCACAAATACTCAATTTATTCCTTCCTCCCACCCACCTTTTCTCCATCCTCCACTCTTCCCCAAGTGAATAAGGAAGCAATGCAGCTGGTAGCCATACAACCATCACTAGGGAATTTGCCTTGTTCATAAGATATGCTCATGAGTATTTGTTAAATAAAAAAATTTAATGTGTTTAAAAATTGTCAATATGAAAATATAGTGCTTTTTATTTTATAAAACTACTTATATCAGTTACAAGTATATCTTGTATGTTACAAGTAACAGAATTATCTGACTCAGACTGGCTTAAATATTAAAGGGGGTTTACTGGCTCATCAAATAGTAAAGTCTAGAGGAAGGACAGGTTGAAGCAAAGGCTCAACCATGTCTAGGTCCAGCTTTTTTCCATCTCATTTCTCTGCCAACTACTGCATTAAGCTATCTAATGCATTTTGGACTGTTGACTATCACTAAAAATGTATTAAGCATGTACTATGTACCAAGCACTGGGTACAGATAGATGACTAAAACATATGTGCACTCAAGGATTTTACTGAATAGTAGGGAAGACCGGTTTGAAAATTAGAGTGTGATATATTCAATAACACAAATAAATAAAATTTTTTTCAGAGATAGGCATAAAAGACCTTACAGAGGACAAGAAAACCAAATGAGATTTCAAAGATCAAATAAGAGTTGGTCGGGGGGGCGCCTGGGTGGCTCAGTTGGTTAAGCGACCGCCTTCGGCTCAGGTCATGATCCTGGAGTCCCGGGATCGAGTCCCACATCAGGCTCCCTGCTCGGCAGGGAGTCTGCTTCTCTCTCTGACCCTTCCCCTTCTCATGTGCTCTCTCTCTCTTTCTCTCTCTTTCAAATAAATAAATAAAATCTTTAAAAAAAAAAAAAAAAGAGTTGGTCAGGGAAGCAAGGCAAGGTCATAGTTCCTGGCTCCACGTTCCTTGCTAAGGTATGTGTGAGTATGGAGCTACAAACTGGTCAGCAGAGAGTACTGGGGGGCTAAGAAGTGACAGATGAAGCTGCTGGGATAAAGACAAATAAGAGGCAAAGAGTTTAACTCCATCTTACAGTTGAAGGCGAATCACCAAATGGACAAATTCATTTTTCAAAATATCACCTATTAGTTGTGTAGACAAGAAATTAGGGGGGAATGAAAATGAAGATGAGAAAATTACTGCACAGTGCATCTGAATGATGTAAAGGCTCGAGCCAGGAGAGATCAATGGTGATAGAGACTAGGGAATGGAATTAAAATATACTTTGGTAATAAAATCGGCAGGAGTTGGTGACTGGATGTAGAAGGTGAATGGAAGGGAATAACCTCTCTTTTTTAGCTTGGACAACTGGGTGCTAATGATACACCAACCTTTACTGTATATCTGCTATTCCAACCTTCATTCTCAACTCCAGACATATTTCCAATGGTCTCTTGCATCTGACTTCCTCAACATTCACCATGCTCCTCCCTTTCAAATGCCCTAAGACTTGGCACCATCTTCTGTGTTTCGCTTTCCCTGTACCTCCGCATGTAATTGGTCACTGAGTCCATCAATTGCACATGTGAATCCCTTTCACTTTTTCCATCACCACTGCCATTATGTATCCCTTGACTATCATACAATATCTCCTAGCTGGTTTCCTTGTTTCTAATTTTTCTTCCCTCAACTCAAGATCTAAATATGTTAATCTTTTATTTAAAAAACACCAACGGCTCTCCACTGCCTCCACAATACATTCCAAACTCTTCACTGAAAAAGAAAGTCTCCATGAACTAGTCTTAGTTTACCCATTCACCCTCATCTGCTGTCACTTTGGTTGCAGGCCATACCCACAATCCCCTCCCAAAAAGCTACCAAATTCATTTATGGCTCGTCTTTGTAGCACATGACCCTGATGCTCTTAACCACATCTGAATGAACAATGGAATGAGCCAAGGTTAGCCATCAGCCAATGTGGTATTATTATTTTTTTTTTTTAAGATTTTATTTATTTATTTGAGACAGAGAGCACATGAGAGGGGGAAGGGTCAGAGGGAGAAGCAGGCTCCCTGCCGAGCAGGGAGCCCGATGCGGGACTCGATCCCGGGACTCCAGGATCATGACCTGAGCCGAAGGCAGTCGCCCAACCAACTGAGCCACCCAGGCGCCCAGCCAATGTGGTATTTAAACAAGTAAACTCTAGCAGAGATGTTCTATAATAAACAGAAACCGACTAATGACACTGTAAGAGAGTTTCAAAGCAAATCTAAGAGTAAGAAAAAGAAATGGGTAAGGATAGAAGCAAAGATGAAGGAAATAGATTACTGGAAGATCAGTTTGTAGAACTACTGCAGAGAAAACAGACTGGGCTCATAGTCTGTTTGTGTGACCTTGGGAAAGTCATTTTAACGTTTTTGGAGTCAGAATGTCAAGGTTTTTATTAGGACTCTACCACTTCATGCCTAATGCTCAGTTTCCTTATCTGTTAAATGGGAAGAATACCAAGACTTACTCCACAGGGTAGTCAACCCCGCATCTAGCTAATAGAATAGCAATAAGTTTAGGGATTTTTATTACAATTGTCCTGTATAATGGTCCACTTCTCAATGAGGTCTTACTGTATAATTGCTGTCAAATTCCAAACAACTTTCCAATTCTACATCAGATCTGGCTTTTTGACTACTGAAATAGTTTCCTATTTTACTTCTCCATATACCCTATTATCTCCGGTCACCCAGAGGTTTCTCTGTTCCTTGCTGTTTAAGAATCTAATACAACTTGCTTTCCCAAAATAAATCAAACTCTTTCAAATCTCTGTGCCTTTGTAAAAGCCATTCGCTTTGTTTAGATATCCTCTGACTTCTCCCTTCCTAATCTTTACCTAATCAACTTTGAATCAATCCTCAAGAGATCACTCAAACGTCACCCTAAAAAGCCTTCCCCAAACTCACTCCAGTCCCCATAACTTTTGTTTGACTATTATCTCTTACCAGAGTGTAAGCACAACACCAAAGCTATGTCTTATTAATCTTTGATTCTTCAGGACCTAGTACAAATCTGGGTACATGGTGGGTACTAGATACTTCATTAATATTTGCAAAATAAATCCATTATATTGCTGTGTTTGAAAAAGATTAATTTGGCACAGCAATTAGGGTGCTGGGTGCACATACAAAGTTTTCTTGTTAAAAAAAAAACTGCCACATCTTTTTTTTTTTTGCTTATAATAGGAACTTGGAAGTTCAGGATCCTATCCTTAATTACTGCTCAGATGAGGATACAAAGTTCACCTACTATGCCTTAATTTCATTTTCTTTATATAAATCAGACATGTTATCTTCCTTAAATTCCTGACACCTTAAGACTTACAATACAGCCAGGAGAATAAAGTCACTGAAAAGGAGTGCCTCATCCTTACAGATTCAGCCTAGAAACAGAACAACTTCAGTTTTATTTTTCCATCTTTTACATTAATCCCCCACTGGTGGAGACAAAGCAGCATCTCTGGCAGATAAGCCCAAATTAAAGGGACATTTTTTTAATTTATAGAAAGCACAGTTTAGAGCCGCTGAAGCCTAAGTGTAAGGGATAGAAAGCACTTAAAAAAAAAAATGTAGAATGCTGCACAGCTATTGGTTATTAGTGGTAATTATGTTTACTCTAATTCAGGAGTTCTTAAAGTGTGACCCAGGCAGCCAGCATCAGCATCACCATCACCTGGGACCTTGTTAGAAATGCAAAAGCTCTCTTCCTAACCAACTGAATGAGTACTATGATCCGGGACCCAGTAAATCTAAGTTTTAACAAGCCCTCCAGGTGATTCTGATGCACACTAAAGCTCACGAAATCAGTTTTGGTGGAAATGGCAATTGGCTAGGGAATATTTCTAAGCTTCATTTTCTTTATAAATTGAGATGTCATTAACTGGATTCACCATAGCCTGAGTTAAGCTTCAGAACAACCCTCCATTTGCTTGCGTCCTCATGGGAGCTGGGAGTAGCTGGGAGCTGTAGTGTTCCAGGTGGAGAGGGGAAACCAGTTTGCAATCAGGAAATATTTCTATGTAAGCATTTCTGGTAAATTCTTTAAAGAAAGTTCAGAATTAAGAGACCTCCAAGACTCCACTAATTTGTTCTTTTTTTCCTTAATCTAAATAAATATTCATTTTTATAACTAATTTTATTTTTCTCAAACTAAGCTTATTTTTTTAAAGTGTACGCTTCAGGACCATGAAACCTGGATCCATCCCGACCTTAGCGATACGTCTTTCAAGAACTAAGCCTATTCGTCTTATTGTCATAAACTGGTGCTGCACATAACTATGATACTAATTTTGCTCTCCTTTTTTAATCTGGTACGTGCTCTCCGAGGTGCTCGGGATTGGTTTTTTAGGGCGAGGGAACTGCTGTGTAGTGAGGAGACTGGTGCACGTCCCACAAAAGCCTGAGGCGAGGACCACGAGGAGGGGAGGGATGGAGTGGCCGGGAAAGCCACAGCTTCTGGGGCGGAGGCGGATGCCTTAAGAACTGAAGCAGCTAGGGTTCCCGCCTCCTCCTACCTGAGCAGATCCTGGCTGAGCTGCTCCGATACCACCGCCTTCAGCCGGCGCCGCTCACAGGGCCCTTTCCTTTGCAACCCCTTAGTGCAAACTCCAGGGGACCCCAGAGGTACCACGGGCGCCGCGCCACCCTCCCCACAGCCGGCCATGTCCCACAAAGGTACGGCGGCACCCCGCAGGCCCAGTTCAGGATCTCAATCTCCGGCTGCGGAAGAAGGGGGCGTTTCCGACCCAACGCTCCGCTCCTACCCGAATCCGCCCCTCAGGGAAAGGTTGACGCCTCTCCAGTTTGCACACGGTCCCTTATAGCCGCGGGACCGCTCTCCCGGGCAGTCTGGGAGGCCCGCGCCGACACGTGACCCAGGAAGGGTGTGCGCAGGCGTAGTAGCTCTGTTTACTTCGGCCGGCGGGCGCCCGGTCCCCGTTGCCCAGGGAACAAACCATCTCCAGGGAAGTGACCAATCTCTCTGGGTTATTTTTCCTCGATGTCTTTGCGTTGCGGGTGGTGCGTTATAACCACTCATTTTAGTTGATGTTTTATTGCGAGCCGAGTCCAAATCAACCTGCGAGCCTTTCCACATTAAGTCTTCCTGGGGTGTCAGCGCTTTTTTTCCCAGGAAAGAACAGGTTCAGGACCTTTCCTGTGGCGAGTCTCGCTCCCTCATTTTGTTGCTTTGGGCAAGAAAAACTGAGGGTGTGAGGAGCGGGGAAAGAACTTCAGAAAATCAGCAAGAGTTAGAACACTCCTGAGTCCCCTGCAAAGGGTGTGTACAGAGTCTAAAAGACCCCCATCGCTTCCTAATCCAGGGAGTGGCTCATATAACCGCTCATGAACTTTAGCTGAGAAATATCAGCTTGTATTCTAGTGCTTTGCCTATAAAGCCATAATATTTATGACGAGGAAGGGAGGAGGTAATTTTGAACATTTTGGCCTGAAGAAAATAGCTGGACTGGATATAATTTAAATATCTTTTGGTATTTTTAAACTTATTTCCTCCGAAGGAAGAAAGCTCAATAGTTCTGCTTCTTTCAGAAGCTCCGCACAAAGTATCCGTTATGGTTGGTTGGTTTGAATCAGTTTTCAAACGATTCAGAGGTTACATTTGGTTCTTGTCTCCTGAGTCTCTTCTAAATACCAAGTTTTTAGAAAATAGATGGACCTTGTACCCTAAGGTTGGCCAAAGATTAGCTGTTTCTCCAAATAATGCCCCTCTCAAATATTCAGACACATTAATAATGAAAAATATAACTGGATAATTGATTCTTAATTATTCCTGTAGAAAAGAGGAATGTCAAAGATAATAGCTAATATTTATTGAGTGCTTATTGGGGGGTGAGAGAACTGCTCTACCTGCTTTATATGCATTAACTCAGTCTTCACAACCACCATTTAGGTAGGCACTAATATGAGCCTAATCTACAGGTGCGGAAGTTGAGGCATGACAAGCTAGGTAACTTGGGAAAGGTCACACAGCCAGTATAGTGGTAATCTAGGTATTAAAACTTAGGCTGACCAACTCTTCCCCTTCAAAGTCCTGCAAGAGTTCTACCATGCCCCTTTATCAGCTGAAGTGACAGGCATTTTTATTATGCACAATTGCATTTATTATTAACTCACTGGTTCGGAATGGATGACAGAATGGTTTCTGGTTCATGTAATTTAATTCTCTTAAAACACCTTAGGCAAATGACTATGTGAAGAGATTAAAGAAAAAGTACCTCCTTAAAAAACAAAAATCTTAAAAATAAATAAATAAAAGTAAAAAAATC
Organism: Leptonychotes weddellii; assembly: GCF_054177405.1. Classification (NCBI taxonomy): domain Eukaryota; kingdom Metazoa; phylum Chordata; class Mammalia; order Carnivora; family Phocidae; genus Leptonychotes; species Leptonychotes weddellii. The sequence goes on along the minus strand of NC_138372.1, from coordinate 71,072,120 downwards.
TGGTCAACGATGCTTCACATTTAACCATTAGAGAATATTTACTTAAAGCACTATTTTTATTTTAATTAATTCAGGCTGTGAAGTCATTTATACCTTAATGTGAGTGAAGTGATCGGATTCTTTTCCTGAAAGACATTTAGGGAAAAAAGAGAATCCTAAGGAACTAACAATGGGAGATTTGAAGGTAGACACAGCTAAATCTATAATTTTGGGTTGGGTTGGCCTTCACTATGATTCTCATGTGTGAAAAATCAATTAAGGTAAAATTGCCTTGGAAGGCAAAAAAACTCTTCTAAGAACTACAATTTCATGAAAGAAAAGTGATTTTTTTGGATGCATTATTTTTTCATTCTTTAAAAAATGTTTTCATTTGAAACATTTCAAATATACAAAGAAGTAAAGAGAGAGATACAATGAACCCCAATATACCCATTACCAAGATTCAACAATTATCATGATTTGGGCATATATGCTTTATCGAGTCTTCTTTCCTTTTGGTCCTTTCTCATGTTTTCTTCTTTCCTTCCTTCTTCCCTTCCTTCCCTACTTCTAAAATTTTTGAAAGTAAAACCACAGACATTATTTAATTTTATTCCTATATACTTCAATATGCATCTCTAAAAAAATGGATGTTTTTAAATTACTAACATTATTCCTTACAAATTAACAATAATTCCATTTACTATATAACCCATTATAAAATTTTCCCAGCTGTCCTAAACAATATCCTTTATAGTTGGTTTGTTTGAATCAGTTTTCAAATGATTCAGAGGTTGCATTTGGTTCTTATGTCTCCTGAGTCTCTTCTAATCTAGAGCAGTTCCCTCTCCCATTTTTATCTTCATGCCATTGATGTAGCAGAAGCCGGGACAACTGAGCTGTCGAATATTCCACGTTTTAAATTTTACTGTTTGTGTCCTTGTAGTATCACTTACTATGTTCATTTATACCATACATTCCTACAAATGTTAGTTTCAGAGGCTTGATTAGATTCAGGTTCAATTCTTCAGCAGAAAGTATTTAATAGGTGGTATATTAGTTTTCTATTGTTGCTTTAACACATTACCACAAAGGTAGTGGCTCAAAAACAACACATTTTTTTCCCTTCAGTTTCGTAGGTTAGAATCCCCACATGGATCTCACTGGGCTAAAATCAAGGTTTGGGCAGGACTGCATTCCCTTATGGAGTATCTAAGGGAGAGTTTCCTTGCTTTATGCAAATTCTAGAGGCTGCCCATATTCCTTGGCTCTTGACTTCCTTTCTGCCATCTTCCATACCAGCAGGCTGAGTCCTTACATTGCGTCATTCTGACCTCTTCTTCTGCCTCCGTCTTTACTCTTTTAAGGACTCTCATGGTTACATTCAGTACAATTGGATAATCCACGATAATCTCCCTGTTTTAAGGTCGGCTAATTAGCAACCTTAATTTATTTGCAACCTTAATTCCCCTTTGCCATGTAACCTACCACATTCACAGTTTCTGGTATTAGGACATGGACATCTTTTGGGAGGGTGAGGGCAGGCATTATCCTGCCTACCACAAGTGGTAATTCATTTTGTATCATATCAGGAGGCCCATAATGTTTGGTTATCTTCCTTTTAATGTTGCTAAAATGTATCATACATTTTCATCTGATAGTTTTATCTGTTGATAATTCTTGGTTGGACCAACTAGGGATTCCAAAATGATTTTATAATTCTATCATTCATTTGCTGGAAATCTGCTGGAAATCTTCCTTAAAGAATGACCGTCCTTCATTAATTAGAAATATTGGATATCCAGAAAGACATTTCACACCGCAGAGGCAGGATACTTAATTCTCTCATTTAAATTACCATTTTGCAAAGTAAGGAGTTGGTACCCTCATTAATTCCAGTGTGTTCAATTTATCATTTTTGTTATCTTCATGAACTCATTGGTTTTTCTGTATGCAAAGGCAATTGCATTTATTCTTTTTGATGCTCAAATTGCCTTATCTGGCCAATGGGAGTTCCTTTATATTGGCTCCTGTGTCCTTTTGACACATTCTTTAATCTGTGATAGCTTCCTTGCTTTCTGGCACAACCAAATACTAGATACCTTGTCTATTTCCCACCCCAACTATTCCTCCAAAGAGCTACAGTTCCTTTTAGTGTGGAATGGTAGATAGAGCCCACAATCTGGGTGATAAGTGTGCTCACTGATATTGGCCTGCATTGTTTCTAAGCAATACATGTTTTTGTAAGAAAAAAATTGCTGAGTTTATACTATATCGGATTCAAATGTAATATTATGAGATTTTTAGATTCTTTGTTTTTAAACTCTGTTCTTTTTTTTCTTGCACTGAAAAACTCTTGGTTCCTAACAACATTAACAGAATTACTTATCTATACATTCCTAAAGAAGTTATTAGCGTTTCATAATAATATGAATATTACTACTAACAATTAGACTATATTCAATTTAAGGTATTTTGAATTAATATCATGGAAATATCAAGTTGGGGGGAACCTGGGTGGCTCAGTCGGTTAAGCATCTGCCTTTGGCTCATGTTATCCAGGTCCTGGGATGGAGCCCTACATCGGGCTCCTTGCTCAGCGGGGAGCCTGCTTCTCCCTCTCCCTCTGCCTGCTGCTCCCCCTGCTTGTGCTCGCTTTCTGTCAAATAAATTAAAATAAAATTAAAAAAAAAGAAATATCAAGCTGTGTGGATACTATAGAATGACTATTTGTGTCCTCCCAAAATTCATATGTGGAAATCTAATCCCCAGTGTGGTGGAATTTGGAGGTGGGACCTTTGGGAGGTGATCAGGTTATGAGGATGGAACCCTCATGAATGGGATTAGTTCCCTCATAAAAGAGACCCCAGAGAATTTCCTTGCCTCTTCCACCATGAGAGGATACAGTGAGAAGACAGCTATTTACATACCAGGAGGCAAGCTCTTATGAGACACCATATTTGCCAGAGCATTGATCTTGGACTTCCCAGCTTCCAGAACTATAAGAAATAAATGTTGGTTGTTGAAGCCACCCAGTCCATAGTATTTTTGTTACAGCAGCCTGAACTAACTAAGACAGTGAGGATTATAAAATATCACTTATCCATCTCCTTTCTCAGGTGAGAAATGCATGGAAATGATCTCGGAACAATATTTAATTTTTTTTCTGTCACTTTCCTTAAGCTTTCCTCCTCTGCTCACCTCCCCCTCACTCACCTCTTCTTCCTTTCTTCTCAAAATACCAGGAAGCTAACTAATGAAGTTTAAGCTTTACGGGCCCACTTATACAAGCCCCTTCCAAGGCTCCAATGAGATCCCTAGAAATGTGTTTCCTTTTTGTAGTTTTGGGGGTATGTTTTTGTAAATTTTGCAAAGGTAAGAAATTTTACCACATTTGATCAAGAATTTCATCTTAGCCAAATGTCCCCTCATATATGGTGGCACTGAGTGCCTACAGGCATTTTTGGGGTATGGCCACAATGAAACTAAGTTGAGGATACAGTAGTTTGGGCATATTTATTGGTTCACAATCATTTCCACATCTAGATAAGTTGTTGCTCTCTGTTCTGGTGCAGGAATGGCTTCCAGGAATAGTTTGCTGATTCATCCTGCATAGTGACTTGAAGGGATAGGGCCCAAGGTCACATCACATCACATCACATGTGAAGATGTCTTACAGGAAATGGTGCTAGAGGTATATAGGTAGTTAGGACGTATACAACAGTAAGTAGAGGCTTCAGTTCTCATTAATGTCTAGTCAGAGTGAAAGGAGTATTCTTAGTAATGCAGAATATGCAATTATAAACACAAATTTCCTCTTTGATGAGACTCAAAGTAGAATTTGTCAGAATTCCTGTATTTATAACTTATGTTTGTAATATTAGTCACCTTCCCAGAAATTGTAGTCTGTTGTAATTTCTCATTCTAAATAATCACTTTCATATCTAGAAAAAAAATGTTAAATGGCAGCCATACCATTTATAATTGTTTCAGTGGTATTCATATCTTCCTGATTTAATTTTTATTTTGTCTTGTGTTGTTACATGTATTTATTTATTGCCAATGGAGCTCTTAATGAGATATTTTCTTTGCAAAAATGAAGAAGAAGTGATGGTCTAAAATGTTCCTTTGGCCTTACTTTAGCACTAAACTAGGAAGAGGTGAACAATGTTTATCAATAAGTCTCTTTTTTCTAATCTTCTTTTTTTCAAGTTTTTATTTAAATTCCAGTTAGTTATCATGCAGTGTAAAATTAGTTTCAGATGTAGAATTCAGTGATTCATCACTTATATACAATACACAGTGCTCATCACAACAAGTGCCCTCCTTAATACCCATCACCTATTTAACCCATCCCTCCACCCTTCTCCCCTCCAGTAACCCTCAGTTTGTTGTCTATAGTTAAGAGTCTGTTTTATGGTTTGTCTCTCTCTTTCCCCCTGCCATGTTCATCTGTTTTGTTTCTTCAGTTCCACATATAAGTGAAATCATATGGTATTTGTCTTTCTCTGGACTAACGTATTTCACTTAGCATAATACTTTTTAATTCCACCCACGTCATTGCAAATGGCAAGATTTCATCCTTTTTATGGCAGAGTACTAGTCCACTGCATATATATATACCACCTATTCTTTTATTTTTTTAATTTAAATTCAATTAGCCAACATATAGTACATCCTTAGTTTCAGATGTAGAGTTCAATAATTCATCAGTTGTATATAACACCCAGTGCTCATCACATCACGTGCCCTCTTTAATGCCCATCACCCAATTACCCCATTCCCCCACCCACCTCCCCTCTAGCAACCCTCAGTTTCCTATAGTTAAGATCTCTCATGGTTTGTCTCCCTCTCTGATTACTTCCCATTCAGTTTTCCCTCCCTTCCCCTATGATCCTCTGCACTGTTTCTTATATTCCACATGAGTGAAATCATAGGATAATTGTCTTTCTCTAATTGACTTATTTCACTCAGCATAATACCCTCCAGTTCCATCCATGTTGATGTGAATGGTAAGTATTCATCCTTTCTGATGGCTGAGTAGTATTCTATTGTGTGTGTGTGTGTGTGTATCATCTATCTATCTATCATCTATCTATCTATCTATCTATCATCTATCTATCTGTCTATACCACATCTTCTTTCTCCATTCATCTGTTGATGGACATCTTGGCTCTTTCCATAGTTTGGCTATTGTGGACATTGCTACTATAAACATTGGGGTGCAGGTGCCCCTTCGGATCACTACATTTGTATCTTTGGGGTAAATACCCGGTAGTGCAATTGCTGGGTCATAGGGTAGCTCTATTTTCAACTTTTTGAGGAACCTCCATACAGTTTTCCAGAGTGGCTGCACCAGCTTGCATTCCCACCAACAGTGTAAGAGGGTTCCCCTTTCTCTGCATCCTTGCCAACATTCGTTGTTTCCCGACTTGTTAATTTTAGCCATTCTGACTGTATACCACCTATTCTTTATCCATTCATCAGTCAGTGGACACTTGGGCTGTTTCCATAATTTGGCTATTGTTGATAATGATGTTATAAACATTGGGGTGCATATATCCCTTTAAATCATATATCCCTTTTGTATCCCAAAGGATACAAAACTCTGGTGCCTCAGGGAGTGTCTCTGGTGTGTGCCTGGAGCACTCTGCGGCTGTGTTTTGGCTGCTTATCCCTCAGATCAATCATCTGCAGAGGCTCTCCTGGCCTACAGTAGGCAGTGTTCGGACCTTAGCCAGAGTGTGGCAAGTTTTAACTAGGCATGCTCTGGTCTGCTTGTTAAGTAAGACCTGATGTGGGACTGAAGACTTGCAGAACTCTATGGTCAGTAGACATTGCGTGTGCAGGGATTTGTGCTGGTCTTCTGGGGAAGAGGCCTGCTGCACTCGTCTTTAGGCACACTTGCCCAAGAAAAGCAGCACCAGCAGGGCGCAGGGGAGTGGGACTTGGTGTAAGCAGGTTAGGCAGCCAGTGTCAGGTGCTGTGCTATTTACTGAAGGAGGGAAATGGTGTCAGCCAGCTCCTTTGTCTCTAGGGAGGGGTCTCTGTGCTTGCTGCTCTTGGGGAAGCACTCCCAGAAGAGTGAATAATTTCCCCTCATGCGTCTCAGGTGTTTTTCTATTTTCATGCACTCTGTCTCTGCGTTGCTCGCCTGCCTAGAGCAGCGCAGTGCCCTTTGGGCTTTATCCTAGCCAATCCTGCTGACTTTAGGGACGTGCTGTGGCAGGGGCCTGAACTGGTCTTCTGGGGGAGGGTTTCACTGCACTGGAATGGATGCTGGTTTGACCAAGAAAGGCAGTCATGCCAGAGCGCAGGGGCATAGCATTTGGAGCAAAGCAGGCTAAACAGCCAGTGTCTGGATTAGGTGCCCTCAGCAGGTGTCTCTGTGCCTATGCTGAGGGGCGGAGGAGGGAAATGGCACCTGCTGGCTCTTTTGTCCCCAGAGAGGTGAATCTGCGAATGCCACCTTTCACAGATATGCTCTAAGAAGAGAGAACAGTCCCTCCCTGTGCTCCTTAGGCAATCCTCAGATCATACTGTCTGCGCTGGGGTTGCTTGCCTGCCTTCTCTCCAGGAGTGGGGCAGTGCGTTCAAGACTATCGCAGCCAAGCTTGCCAACCTCTAAAACTCCATTCTTTGAGCCCCGCTGGTTGCAAAAACTCACAAAAATCAGCTCCTCTCATTTCCCAGTCAATGGCTTTGGGAAAGTGTTCTCTCTGAGTGTTCCCCTGTGTGCTCCCTTCTCTCTGTGACCACAGCTCCCTCCCCTCCACAGCACCCACTATCCATTTCTCCCCCAAACTGCATTTCCATGCTTCCTACCTTCCCCAGTGTGGCCTCTCCTCTCCCTCTACTTGTGCAGTTTGTCCTGTCAGTCCTCAGGTCAATTTCTTGGGTATTCAAAGTGATTTGATAGTTATCTAGGTGTGTTCAAGGGACAAGGCAAGCCTAAGGTCCTCCTACTATGCCTCCATCTTAGCTCTTCTTATCAATAGATCTCTTATTCTCTACCTTTAGTCACATTGAAACAAACATATCTTAAGGAAAACAGGTACTACAAGATCTAATAGAAATATATATTTCTCAAGCACATTTTATGTATCATAATTAAGTGCTCAAGCTACTTAGAGTAAAAACTATTGTGTTTTTCCTGAAAGGATAATTTTATTTCAATCATAGTTTCTATTTGGAAGGTACTTTCACCATTTTCAGGGCTGACTTTAACATTTGAATACAGCAATTAAACGGTTAATGTGGTAATGAATATATAGAGACTGTCTAGAGGTCTAAGTATGAATTAAATAACTTGGTATATTCTGGATGCTTCAGGCAAATTTCTTAAAGTTCTTGTATGAAATGTAATCTGAATTCTGTCCAGATATGTCCTGAAAGAGTCTCGAAACATCAAGATCTGGCACCCCAAAGGCTGCCCTAAGTCTAGCAGCTAACTCTGCCTCTGTTATGAAACCGTCCTCATCAAGATCAAAAAGCTTAAACGACACTTGCAGAATCTTCTCAGTATTGGCAGGATTGCATAGGATAGTCAGACCTGTCCCATATTCTCTGAATTCTATATGCCATCATTATTCCTGTCAAAGGGGGCAAAAAACTGTTCCAAGGGCTCTGAAATTAGGATGTTTAAGTAATTTGCAAATTCTTCAATTCCTATAGTGGCGACTCCTTTAGTGGCAACTGCAATTGCAGCAAATTCATCCAGATGCTAATGAATAGTATCCCAATCTAACTTCAATTTCTGGCTAATTTTTGTAATTCCATCAAACTAGCTTCCATGGGTAATTGAAGGTTACCCGTGAAAATCATCAGTCTACAATCTTCCGGAGTGTGGTCTGTCACAGACACCCCCCAAAGCATTTGCCATGTTGATCCTCACTGTATCGGCAAAAGGGTTCGGTCTTTTTTTTTCTTGGTCATTTGATGTATAAACAGGCATAAACTCACCTTCCCCTTTGGTGAAGAACTGACTCAAGGTCAACATATAGACCTAGAAACCTGCAAACCCCTGCCAGGCTTAGGTCACCGTGTCCGGTGTATTTGGGTACCTGCAGGCGATTTGGTCAAAGAAAGTGGAGTGTGGGGCCATAACACAGATGAGGGCCTCATTGCGGGTTGCTTTTTCCCCTTTCACTTTAACCAGGAACTCTGCTGAATAGAATGTTGCCTGAAACAAGAATTTGAGTGGTGGTCACACCAGTTTTTTCCCCCAACTCTTCGCAGGGTTGACTGGTCAAGCAGAACCGCTCATGGTGGAAAGTGAGGACACTGGCCAGAGGACGATGAAGAGGAAGGCAATGCAGGACTGACAGACTGGCACCAGGACAGTCCCGGTGAGGATGATATAGCCCAGCCCAGAAAGCCTTGCTTTCTGCCGCATGAAGGGGTTGGCCACGGCAGACAGTGCAGCTTATTCATCATGTGGCGAAAGGTGGATCCCACACCTCCATCTCGGAGTCCAAGGAGGTGGACTGAGCCATGAGGCCAACTTCTCAGTGGTCTCAGGATGCCGGTAGATTGGATCTAAGGGCAGCCCCTAAAGCACACCCCTTCCCCATATTCAAGTGCCCTTTCCACACGTAATTAGAACTCTCAGATACAATGTGGGTTAATAGGAAATGAGGATGTATTACCCTTAATTATTTCTTAAAATCAGAAAAATTAAAAATGATAAATGGTGTAATAGAATTAGAATCATATCAACAGTACAATCTTTTCTGCTTTTTGTAAATGTCTTCCTTTTGACATATATGCTTAATACATTATTTTCACATGATTTCTGACATTTATATTAAGGATATATTACATACCTACTAGGGATATATGAATTTAAATAGATGAATATTAATTAAAACTTTTAATTTAAATGCCATTACCAGTAAAGTTTACTTACTCTGAGATGCTTTGGGAGCTGGTAAGTCAAATTCATTTACTCTCCCTACAAACTGATCTCTACAGAGACCATAATATCTCTTTATGCTAAGAGGTTTAACTGATGGCACCCAGGAGCCTTTATATCTGTTACAAGCACTGTTCCACATGCATAGCAAATTAGAATACATCCATTATCGTGGGCTGGAATTAGCCATGGCACATTTGATTCATATTCTTAACAAGAGTCCACATGAACCAGTCAGCATTCCAAACTGATATAAGTAACAACAACAAACCTTAAAATCACCTTAGTCAGTAACAGATTTTCAATCCTGAAATAAGTCAGGATTATTTTACTGGGTCAACATAAACAGTCAAAGTCCTATTCTTCCCTTTGCAGCTGCCCTACAGAAATGATCAAGAGGGAAGCATAATCAAAGTTGCTGTGAACCAGACTCTGTTCTATACCTTGTAACATTTGCAACTCTGACAATGCTAATTTGCTAATTACTGATTTAAATTCCTTTCCCCAGAATTAAAAGTCAAATTATAGGTTTCTGGGAGATGTTTCTATTTATTGGAACACACCAGGTTACCAATAAAACAGAACAGCATAGATACAGAGCCTTTTATTTTACTGGAAAGATTAGAGGCTTTATGATGAATCTAGGTCAGATTCTCGTTCTAACAATTATACTGTGGGCATTGACGAACGTTATTTTCACATCTATAAACTGGTAATACTCTCTACTTTGCAATGTTATTATGAGGCACAAGCAAAAATGTAGATAGAAAGTTGGGTTTTTATTAGTAAATAAAAGTTGCTTAGGATACAGTGATGAGAATTCTTAAGGACATTCCACTTTCTTCTGTCACTATCAGAACTACATTTCATGAGGGAGATATTTTTTTCACCAACTTAGTCTTATTTGGGAACACAGTTGTAGTCTCTAAGGAGCCATGATTTGGCAATGTTACTGATTGTCTCCCATGCCAAATGAGACTAACCCTAGAGAATGAGTAGTATTCCCTTGAGCTTGTATCATTCTCTATTCTGTAAGTCTTCCCACTCTTATTTGTAATGTTCATTACTACTCTTGAATCCTTGTTTAACTTAACTGCATTCTGTGTATACTTCCTTTTTTTAAGATTTTATTTATTTATTTGAGAGACAGAGACAGAGAGAGAGATAGCGAGAGAGAGCATGAGTGGGAGGAGGAGAGAGAAGCAGGGAGCCCAATGCAAGGCTCCATCCCAGGACCCCGGGATTATGACCTGAGCAGAAGGCAGACGCTTAATTGATGCCCCTATTTATACTTCTTAAGGGAAAGTTACATATTACCATGTCATCTTTCCTTTGTATTTCCCCCATAGTGCCTAGCAGTGTGTGAGATATGTTATTTATTCATTAAGCAAATATGTGAGTGCCTACGATGGAGCTAGGCCCTTATTCTAGAAGCTGGATATATGTCAGTTAATAAAACAGTAAAAAAATCTATGCCTTGTGGAACTTAGATTCTAGTGCACATAGGAAGTACAGAATTCAATTCTGTTTGCATTATTGGGGCAAAAGGATATTTTGATCTTTTGTCTAAATCTCTCACCAATTTAGCTGGAAAATTAAGACAAGTAATTTGATGGATGTGCTTTCCTACTTTGCAGTATTTAATACACACACACACATACACACATATATATGTATACATGAGAATCTCTATATCATCTCTTGTTAATCTTTCCAGTATAAGTAGTATTTATGGCCTGTTTTAAGAATGTATATTCTTCTAATCATATTTGCCTTCAAACTCATAAATATATTATAAACCCGAGAGATTTGACAATAGAACTTTTTAATGGTTGAAAAATAGTAAAAAGAAGTTTTGAACAATAAAATGAAAATTTATACCATTACAGGTTTGCCTTTTTAAATATGGCGCAGCTAATCTTTCATATATATTTGTAAAAGGCACCAGATGTTAACAGGGTAAAGAATGCAAGAAATCAAAATGGAGCCACTTTCCCCAACTTCCTTTTTGTATCAATGTACACATTTTAAGGCAGATGCTTTTCCATGCAAAATCCAACAGAAGAAAATCAACATTTTACAATTTCACACATTCTCAGATTTTTTTCAGTATCATTTGTCAGGATATTCATGATAAAGCATATTAAAACAATTTTTTCCTAGTGAAGCTTAAAGAGGTTGATGAACAATGATTAAAAATTATTTAGAGACTTCATTACAGACCCCTCATAGAAGATATAGAAAAGTCAATCTTTTTTTCTTGTTTCTTCTTTCAGAAATGTCCATATCAGTTTGTTCACTATGTCAGGTTGTTCTTGCTGAAGCCAATGACTGACTTCTGACAAAATAGTCAGCCTGAAATAATTTTTAACATAAATCTTTGTGACTTCAGCCATCTCAACCTCCATAAATGCATCTTTCTCTCCCCACAGTAGTAGCGTTGGAATGGTCACCATGTGATGTTTGAGAGGCAGACAGCTATAAAAACAAAACATGTGGACTTGAGACTCATTGTAAAAGTTAAAATAACATTTTCCCATAATGTTCTTTTAAGCCATACATTCTCAAAGGAGACAATAACCCCACCAATGGGGTGAAAATTGATTCTTGGGAGAGTGAAAAAAAATTACTTTTTAATGTATAAATCATGGATATACACACAGTACATAAACAGATATTAAAATCTCATAGGGTGGGGGGGCAATTAGGAAAAAAAATGTCTCAAAAGGCTCCTTAAGGAGGTGATGATGAAAAAATGGTTGAGAAACACCGCATTAGGCAATCAATCTATACAATAAAAAATTTAAAAGGCTATTTAAGAAAGGGCTCAATAGGGTGCCTGGGTGGCTCAGTTGGTTAAGCGACTGCCTTCGGCTCAGGTCATGATCCTGGAGTCCCAGGATCGAGTCCCGCATCAGGCTCCCTGCCGAGAGCCTGCTTCTCCCTCTGACCCTCCCCCCTCTCATGTGCTCTCTCTCTCATTCTGTCTCAAATAAATAAATAAAATCTTTAAAAAAAAAAAAAGAAAGCGCTCAATAAAATTTTTAATTGGATGAGTGTAGCAAAATTTATGATGAAGGTTATAAATTAAATATGAAATTCATCACTATGAAGAATAATTTGCTTTAAAAGGATACCAGAATTTCTTAATGGTGTGATGAAAGAGAGTTTTAAATGGTGTTACTTTAAGTATATTTTAAATTGTTAGATAATATAACATTTTATGTGAAATTGGAACTGAAAATTCAGAAAATATATACAGACTGAACTTTACTATTAAATGAGACTATATTTATTTTGCAAGAAGATTATTTTTAAAACAATGTTTTATTATGTATTTTCTTAAAGTATAAAGAATAAAACCATGCATAATTCCATCATTAAAAGATAACCTTTTGGTCATTTTCTATGCACATAGTTGAAACCATACCATAAATAAAGCACAATAAATATACACAATTTGTATACAGCATCCATACTCAAATTTTATGTTGAATTATAACTTGAGAATTTTCTCATTTCATAATGTTTTTCAAAAGTAATTGTAAAAGATAGTATTTTATGGTATAATGACCCATAAATGACTATTCTCCTATAACTGAATATTTAGATTATATCATCAGTTAAAACAAGGGGATGTTTTAAGTGATGCTATAATGAGCATTTTGTGCCCAAATCTTTTTTGGCATTTCAGATCATTTCTTTAAGCTAGAGTCCTAGAAGTGGAATTCCTGAGCTAAAGAATATAAATATTTTTTTTTTTAAAGATTTTATTTATTTATTTGAGAGAGAGAATGAGAGACAGCACAAGAGGGAAGAGGGTCAGAGGGAGAAGCAGACTCCCCGCCGAGCAGGGAGCCCGACGCGGGACTCGATCCCGGGACTCCAGGATCATGACCTGAGCCGAAGGCAGTCGCCCAACCAACTGAGCCACCCAGGCGCCCCAAGAATATAAATATTTTTAAAGCTTTTGACATTTACTGCTACACTATTTTTCAGGAAAGTGGGATGGTATTAATTACACTCTTGTTGACTATTCATGAGAATGAACACATCACTAGACATTCTCCAGCACTGACTTCCATTTTTTTTTTAAAGATTTTATTTATTTATTCATGAGAGACAGAGAGAGAGAGAGGCAGAGGGAGAAGCAGGCTCCCAAGGAGCAGGGAGCCCGATGTTGGACTCGATTCCAGGACCCTGGGATCATGACCTGAGCCGAAGGCAGACACTTAACCATCTGAGCCACCCAGGCGCCCCTGACTTCCATTTTTGTTAGTTATCAAAACTCATGACATGTGGCTACTTGGATTGATAGGATGCTGCTAGATTGTGCAGGATATCACATATGTCCACTACGGACTTAACTTTTGACTCCCATGCAAGTGGCCATCATTTGGTTATAATGCTCCTAAAAATTAAGGTCTTCTTGAATGGGTAAACTGATAGAAAAATAAACTCTTACTTAATTTTGATACATGGATTGCTATACAAACTTGCAAGTCACTCAAATTCTAGAGCTCATAAAATATTCAAAAGTAAAACATTTTCTAACAATTTTCTGCATATTTAACAATATGTGAGCATGTAATAATTGAATCAGTAAGGTAAAAGGAGTTTTAAAAGACAATTAGTCAAAAAAACAAAGAAAAATATAAGTTCTTCACTCATATGTGGAATTTAAAAAACAAATTAACAAAGAAAAAAAGGGACAACCAAAAAAACCTAGACTCTTAACTATAGAGAACAAACTGGTAGTTGCCAGAAGAGAAGTGGGTCAGGGAATGGGTGAACTAGGTGAAGGGGATAAGGAATGCACTTGTGATGAGCACTGAGTAATGTATAGAATTGTTGAATCACTGTATTGTACACCTGAAACTAGTATAACACTATATGGTAATTATAGTTGAATTAACACAATAGACAAATAAATAAATGAATTTTTTAAATTTTTAAAAAAGAAAAAAGCAAGAAAAATATAAATTCTTCACCAGATCAAATTGGGGATAAAGGGAGAAGTTTCCAGAAAATGAAAAGAAGAGCATATTCTCTGGCCCTAAGCTTTTAAATTGCTAAACTTCACATGAAATGTTACATATATTTATTTTTTTAAGCTGTATTTATTTATTTGAGAGAGAGAGGGCATGAGTGGGGGGAGGGGCAGATGGAGAGGGAGAGAAAGAATTTCAAGCAGACTTCCCGCTGAGAACAGAGCCAGATGCGAGGCTCAATACCATAACCCTGAGATCATAACCTGAACCAAAATCAAGAGTCAGATGCTTAACTTACTGAGCCACCCAGGTGCCCCTGAAATATGTTACATATAAAAGAAAGTATCCACCAAAAAATTGCTAGAACTAATACATGAATTCAGCAAAGTCACAGGATATAAAATCAATGGACAGAAATCTGTTGCGTTTCTATACACTAATAATAAAGCAGCAGAAAAATAAATCAAGGAATCAATCCCATTTACAATTGTACCAAATACAATAAGATACCTAGGAATAAACCTAACCAAAGAGGTAAAAGATCTGTACTCTGAAAACTACAGAACACTTATAAAAGAAATTGAAGAGGAAATGGAAAAATATTACACATTCATGGATTGGAAGAACACACATTGTTAAAATGTCCATATTACCCAACGCAATCTATACATTTAATGCAATCCTGATCAAAATACCACCAGCATTTTTCACAGAGCAAGAACAAACAATCCTAAAATTTATATGGAACCACAAAAGACCCCAAATAGCCAAAGCAATTCTGATAAAGAAAAGCAAAGCTGGAGGCATCATGATACTAGACTTCAAGCTCTATTACAAAGCTATAAGCATCAAGACAGTATGGTACTGGCACAAAAACAGACACATAGATCAATGGAACACAATATAGAACTCAGAAATGGACCCACAACTATATGGTCAACTAATATTCAACAAAGCAGGAAAGAATATCCAATGGAAAAAAGAAAGTCTCTTCAACAAATGGTGTTGGGAAAACTGGACAGCGACATGCAGAAGAATGAAAGTGGACCAGTTTCTTATACCATACACAAAAATAAATTCAAAATGGATGAAAGACCTAAATATGAGACAGGAAACCATCAAAATCCTAGAGGAGAACACAGGCAGTAACCTCTTTGACCTCAGCAGCAGCAACTTCTTACTAGACACATCTCTGGAGGCAAGGAAAACAAAAGCAAAAATGAACTATTGGGACTTCATCAAGATAAAAACTTCTGCACAGCAAAGGAAACAGTCAACAAAATAAAAGGAAGCCTACAGAATGGGAGAAGATATTTGCAAATGTCTTATCAGATAAAGGGCTAGTGCCCACATGTGTAGAGAACTTATCAAACTCAACTCCCCAAAAAATAAACAATCCAGGAAAGAAATGGGCAGAACATATGAACAGATATTTTTCCGAAGAAGACATACAGATGGCTAACAGACACATGAAAAGATGCTCAACATCACTCATCATCAGGGAAATACAAATCAAAACCACGATGAGATGCACCTCACACCTGTCAGAATCACTAAAATCAACAACACAGGAAACAACAGGTTTTAGTGAGGATGTGGAGAAAGGGGAACCCTCTTACACTGTTGGTGGGAATGCAAACTGGTGTAGCTACTCTGGAAACTAGTATGGAGGTTCCTCAAAAAGGTAAAAATAGAATTACCCTATGATCCAGCAATTGCACTACTAGGTATTTACCCCAAAGATACAAATGTGGTAATCCGGAGGCGCACCTGCACCCCAGTGTTTATGGCAGCACTATCAACAATAGCCAAATTATGGAAAGAGCCCAAATGCCCATCAACTGATGAATGGATAAAGAAGATGTGGTATAAAATCAAAACCTCAATGAGATACCACCTCACACCAGTCAGAATGGCTAAAATTAACAAGTCAGGAAATGACAGATGTTGGCGAGGATGTAGAGAAAGGGGAACCCTCCTACCCTGTTGGTGGGAATGCAAGCTGGTGCAGCCACTCAGGAAAAAAGTATGGAGGTTCCTCAAAAAGTTGAAAATAGAGCTATGGTATGACCCAGCAATTGCACTACTGGGTATTTACCCCAAAGATACAAATGTAGTGATCCAAAGGGGTAC
>NC_138372.1:71011409-71055603 GCF_054177405.1 Leptonychotes weddellii | reverse complement strand
ACACACACACACACACAATGGAATATTACTCAGCCATCAAAAGAATGAAATCTTGCCATTTGCAATGACATGGATGGAATTAGAGCGTATTATGCTAAGCAAAATAAGTCAGTCAGAGGAAGACAAATACCATATGATTTCACTCATGTGGGATTTAATAAACAGAAGAACATATGGAAAGGAAAAAAATGATAGAGAACAAACTGAAGGTTATTAGATGGAGGTGGGTGGGGGTTGGGTTAAATGGGTGATGGGCATTAAGGCGGGCACTTGTGATGAGCACTGGGTGTTGTATGTAAGTGATGAATCACTAAATTCTACTCCTGAAACCAATTTTACCATATATGTTAACTAACTAGAATTTAAATAAAAATTTAAAAAGAAAAAAGTAATAAAAGAAAGTACGTACAGCATGGTGACTATAGTTAACAATACTGTATTGCATATTTAAAAGTTGCTGAGAGAGATCTTAAAAATTCTCACCACAAGAAAAATAATTTTTAACTATGTATAGGGACAATGTTAACTAGACTTGTGGTGATCATTTCATAATATATACAAATATTGAATCATTACATTGTACACCTGAAACCATTGTAATGTTTTAAGTCAATCATACCTCAATATAAATAAAATAGGTAAATAAACAAGTAAATAAAAAGAAAAACATTATTTTAGGAGAGTATGTTAAGCTGAAGAACTTATTGGGAAAACACTTGATAAAATATATCTGATTAAAAATGATTAATCTTAGTAAGTATAGAAACAATTTGAAAAATCTAAAAACTGTAACAAGTAGTTACAATTCCTGGTCTATATTGCTAATCATTCAATCTACCAAAATATATTTTTAACATAGCTATTTCAAAAAAGTCTGTTTTACCATGTTACTTTTCCAAAGTCTGAGTTATCAGCTGATGTGTAAGTATTAAGCCAGCAATTTCCAAGGTGTTACACACTCCATCATTACTTTTACATGTGGAAAGATTTTATTACTTTAAGAAGGCGATGTAGAAAATAATCGCATCTGTATACTCCCCACCAGCTTAAGAAATAAAACACTGCAAATATGATTACACCCTTCTGCTGACCTTTCCTAGATACCATTTTTCTTCTACTCACCCTAAGCCAGTAGTTCTCAAAGTGTGGTCAACAGACTAACAGATCAGCATCACCTGTGAACTTGTCAGAAATGACACTTGGCACCCATCCCAGACTGACTGAATGGTGGGGTCCAGTCATCTGTGTTTTAACACACTTTCCAGGTGATTCTGATACAAGCTATAGTGAAGAACCACTACCATCGGAGGAAGGACTAGGTTGAATTTAGTTCTTAACACCCCCATGATTTTTTTTTTCACTTCTATTAAGTCAGTGTTGTCTGGCCTGCATTATTTTTTTTTATTAACATATAATGTATTATTTGTTTCAGGGGCACAGGTCTGTGATTCATCAGTCTTACACAATTCACAGCGCTCACCATAGCACATACCCTCCCCAATGTCCATCACCCAGCCACCCCATCCGTCCCACCCCCTCACCACTCCAGAAACCCTCAGTTTGTTTCCTGAGATTAAGAGTCTCTTATGATTTGTCTCCCTCTCTGGTTTCGTCTTGTTTCATTTTCCCCTCCCTTCCCCTATGATCCTCTGTCTTGTTTCTCAAATTCCACATATCAGTGAGATCAAATGATAATTGTCTTTCTCTGATTGACTTATTTTGCTTAGCATAATACCCCATGATGTTTTTAAACTTTTATTATATGTATTAAGATACCTCTCCCCCATTCCTATGGTTTTTTTGAGGAGTGTTTTTCCTTAAGCCCTCCTGGATCTTTGTCCCACCCCTGAATGGTGAGTGACAGTTGCTGGTTTAGGGTGCTGAACTAGGTGGGTCTATCAAATATGTCCTGAGGGTAAGAAATTCAATCTCTTTCTCCTCCTCTCTCTACCAGATTCGTGGAAGGCAGTGACCTGAGAGGCAAGGCAAGTCGAGTTTGTTCTGCAAACCTTCCCACAGGTGATCTGTTCTAAAGTTTAGACTGGCACCAGGGAATTAGCAAGACCATTCTGGTTCTCATATTAAGCCATAGTCTCTCCTTTATTAGTAATGAAGGTGATGGTTTGATTTTCATTTGCTGACTCTTGTTTGGTCTCTTAACTGGTTCAGAAATTGAGCAGGAAAAAGGGGTACTATTTGTCAGATCTTCCCAAATACAGTACATATATTTCTACAAACAATATATGAAGGTGTTTTGCATTTTTATAACTTTACATAAATGGTCTCATACTGTACATATTCTTCCACAACTTACTTTTGTGACCTAATATTATATTTTTAAGATTATCCATTGATGATACATTTAGTTCTACTCCGTTTTCACTCCTATGGAGAATTTCATCTTATGATTATAGCACAGTTGATCCATTTTCCTGTTAATGGCCATTTAAAATTTTCCATTTGTTTTGATAATTCAGATAATGTTGAACTTATTCTTGGACATGTCCACTTGTGCACTTATGAAAGGGCTTCCTTATAGTATATTCCCCCAAGCAGAATTGTCTCCTCAGAGAATATGGACATCTTCAACCTTCGTCAATATTGTCAAGTTGTTTTCCAAACTGATCATATGCCCCAAAGCAGCATGTATGAATCCATTTCCCTCCACACTATTGCCAACAATTGTTCTCAAAAGTTTAAATTTTTCCATTTTAATGAGACTGGAATACTTTTCATTTACCTGATGTGGTAGAGACTGCTCCGTAAAACTTCTTCCTTTCCACCATAGTGATAGAAAATCCAATTTACAGTTGGACCAAGGGCCACCCAGAATCAAGACTGACTACACTTGCCAGAGTTCTTGCAGCAAGGGGAGGATATGTGGTTTATAAGAAACAATGTGTGCAACTTCTAAGTTGTGTCCAGTATGCCCTCCCTTCTTGTCTTCCCACTGACTGAAATGTAGATATGGTGGTAAACCATCTTGGACCACAAGAACAAGGACAACACCCCAGGGATGGCAGAATAACAAGATATAAAATGCCTAGGTCTCCGACCAAAGAGTGATCTAACAGTCTTGATGATTTCATGGAGCGCAGCCAACACACCAACCTAGACTTTCACTTATGAGAGAAATACATTTCTTTCTCTATGCTACTGTTATTTTAGGTCTCTATTACAAGCAGTAAAATCTATGTTCTATATCTGACTACTAGTAAGGTTGTGCATCCATGTTATTGACCATTAAATTCCTCTTCTGTGAATTGCCTTTTTATATCCTTTTTTTTTTTTTTAAGGTTTTTATTTATTTATTTGACAGAGAGACAGTGAGAGAGGGAACACAAGCAGGGGGAGTGGGAGAGGGAGAAGCAGGCTTCCTGCTGAGCAGGGAGCCTGATGCCGGGCTTGATCCCAAGATCCTGGGATCATGACCTGAGCCAAAGGCAGACACTTAACAACTGAGCCACACAGGCGCCCCGCCTTTTTATATCCTTTACCCATTTTTTGGTTGGGCTACCTTTTTATTAATTTGGAGGCATTCTTTATAAACTCTAGATATTATTAGTTCATGATTGATTCTGTATTGCAAATAACTTTTTCCCATCTAAGGTTGCCTCATCATTTTATGGTATCTTTTGATATATTTTTAATTTTAATGTAGTCAAATTTATCAGTCTCCTTCATAATTTCAACTCTTTGTATCTTATTTAAGAAATCTTTCCTACCTGGGATCGTGAAAGTTTTTTCTTATTTTTCAAACATTTGAAAGTTTTGCTTATCATATTTAGGTTTTTTTATTTCCCTAAGGTTTACTTCTTGTTTAGTAAGACATAGGAATCTAATTTTATTTTATTCTATATGGATATCCAATTGTTCCAGCAACATGTATTGAATCTTTTTTTTTTAAAGATTTTATTTATTTATTTGACAGAGAGAGAGATAGCAAGGGCAGGAACACAAGCAGGGGGAGTGGGAGAGGGAGAAGCAGGCTTCCCGCCAAGCAGGGAGCCTGATGCGGGGCTCGATCCCAGGACCCCAGGATTATGACCTAAACTGAAGGCAGATGCTTAACGACTGAGCCACCCAGGTGCCCCTGTATTGAATCTTTTTACCACTGGTTTAAAATGTTCTCTGTCATAGCAAGTTCCCATATATGCAATTCCATTTTTGGGTTTTCTTTTATGTTCCATTAATCAACTTGTCTATCCCAGAGTCAACACCATATTTTATTGATTTTAGAGTCTCATTACAAACCTTAATATTGGATAGGGTTAGACACCTATCTATCCTTTTCTTTAAAACTATCTTGACCATCCTCAGCCTTATGCTCTTCCATACAAATTTCAAAATTAGTTTTTCAAGTTTCATTGAATTTTCTTATGGTTTTGATTGAAATTAAATTACATTTATAGATCAATTTGTGAGAAATCAAGAACCTTATGATATTGAAGTTTTCCAATCATGAACATGATAAACCGGGCTAATTTTCACTAGTTTACAACAGCAAGCCTGTATGGATTGTTAAAATATTAAAATATTTCTCTACTGATTAGTAAATAGCTACTGCCCTGAGCTTGTATTCTTTACTACTTCCAATAAATTTTGACAATCCATAAAGGTGATCTTTTGTTAGAGTCATTCCTATATACATAATATTTTTTGTTGCTATTGTAGAGTATCTATTTTTAAAATGTTTTCTAACTGTTCATTTATAAGATCATAATTTTTGTAATATTGCACTTACGTATATCAACTTTGCTGAACTATTTTTGTTTGAATAACTTCTCTGTAGATTCTTTTTCTAGATAATAATGACATTATCTATGTATTATCATGGCTTTTTCTTCCTTTCCTAATACTTACACTTTTTCAGTTTTTTTTCTTATATGGCTAAGACCTGCAATTCAGTGGTGATTAGAGGCAGTTAAAGTCACCAAGTTTATCTTTTGGCTTTATTTTTGTAGAAAATGTTTTTTGTGTTTCATTATAAAGTCTGATGTTTGCTATATGTTTCTGGTAGACAGAAGTTCCCTTCAGCATTGTTGTCATAATGGAATACTGTGATTAATATAAAGACACTAACAGGGGCGCCTGGGTGGCTCAGTTGTTAAGTGTCAGCCTTTGGCTCAGGTCACAATCCCAGGGTCCTGGGATCGAGCCCCACATCTGGCTCCCTGCTCAGCAGGGAGACTGCTTCTCCCTCACCCTCCACCTGCCGTTCCCCCTGCCTGTGCTCACTCTCTCTCTCTCTGTCAAATAAATAAATAAAATCTTAAAATAAAGACACGAACAGACACAGAGAATATCAAGTTTAAGGGCAAAGGGAAAAGAAACCTACAAAGATGGTTTTATAAAGCAGAAGATAATGTATTATTCTCTCAGATACAGGAAGGACTTCCCAGATCTTCCAAAGTTTCCCATGGTGACACAGCTATTGGACAGTACCACAAAATATTTTCTGCTTTTGATGTAGGTTTTTTATCCTCTTGGTCTTGATTCCTGGAATATCTTTTTATGTACCTGCCAGCTGTCCAGGTGCAAATCATCAGTGCAAAACACCTTCAATACCTCATTTTTTTCTTGGACAATTAAGTAAAGCAAAGGTCAGTTTCCCATACTACCCCTTCAGAGATTCAGGCTCAATCTATCTGAGGTCTATTTTCACATCCTCTATTTCTAGATTACTAAGAGCTGTTGCATGAATAGGAGTTGAATATGATTAAATGCTTCTTCTTAGTTTATTTTTAAAAAGATTTTTAATATATTTGAGAGAGAGACAGAGAGAGAGCGTGTGCACGAGCAGGGGGGAGGGGCAGAGGGAGGGGGAGCGGCAGGCTCCCCACTGAGCAGGGAGCCCGATGTGGGATTCGATCCCAGGACCCTGGGATCATGACCTGAGCTGAAGGCAGAGGCTTAACCAACTGAGCCACCCAGGCGCCCCTTAATTTATTTAGATGATTATATTTTTCCTTTTAATCTATTACTGTGGTGAATTAAAGTAATGAATTTTAATGCCAACTTTGGTTTAATTTTTAATGCATGCTGGATTCACTTCAAAAATATTTCATTTTACATTTACGGATCTATGTTTATAATGTAGTTGACCTATAATTTTCCTATTTTATACAATCCTTATCTTGTTTTGGTGTGAAAGTTATACCAGCTTCACAAAATGAGCGGAAGCATATGCCTTCTTTTTATAATGTCTAAAAGTGTCTATTAAAAAGTGGGATTTCTGTGTTAGAACTTACCTGTAAAACCACCTAGTAACTGAACAATTGTTAGTACCATCTGTGGATGTGTATTGTGTTTTTGTGGATGTGCTTTAAATTAATAATTCAATTTCGTTAATGGTTATGTCTATTCAGGTTTTCTAATTCTTCATGAGTCAGTTTTGGTTGCTAGATTTTTCTTAAAAACTGCCCATTTTGGGGCGCCTGGGTGGCTCAGTCGTTAAGCATCTGCCTTCGGCTCAGGTCATGATCCCAGGGCCCTGGGATCGAATCCCACATTGGGCTCCCTGCTCTGCAGGAAGCCTGCTTCTCCCTCTCCCACTCCCCCTGCTTGTGTTCCTGCTCTCGCTATGTCTCTCTCTGTCAAAAAAATAAATAAAATCTTTAAAAAAAAAAACAACTGCCCATTTTGTCAAAGTTCTCCAATTTGTTAACCTAAATTTTATATTTTAGTCTCTGTGATATTTATACTTATATCTATTTTCTGCTTAATATTGTTTATTCATGTTTTAAACCAATCTTGGCAAAATTTTGTCTATATTAATAATCTTCAAAGAATCTGCCTTTGGTTTTTTTTGATTCTCTCTATTGTGTCTTTGCTTTAGATTGCATTAATTTCTTTTTTTTTTTTAAAGATTTTATTTATTTATTTGAGAGAGAGACTGAGAGAGAGAGAGCATGAGAGGGGGGAGGGTCAGGAGGGTCAGAGGGAGAAGCAGACTCCCTGCCGAGCAGGGAGCCCGATGCGGGACTCGATCCAGGGACTCCAGGATCATGACCTGAGCCGAAGGCAGTCGCTTAACCAACTGAGCCACCCAGGCACCCAGATTGCATTAATTTCTGCTTTTTATCTAATTTAAATTATTTTCCTTCC
The DNA here is from genome assembly GCF_054177405.1 of Leptonychotes weddellii. Taxonomy (NCBI): domain Eukaryota; kingdom Metazoa; phylum Chordata; class Mammalia; order Carnivora; family Phocidae; genus Leptonychotes; species Leptonychotes weddellii. The sequence goes on along the minus strand of NC_138372.1, from coordinate 71,048,496 downwards.
AGTTTATTTTTGTTTACATGTTGTTCTTTTCCTACCTTCTCAAATTGAACTCTTAGCTCACTAATCTTCTATCTTCTTTTCTAATATAAGCATGGAAAACTATGAATATATTTCTTCCTAAGTATGGTTTTAACTGTATTCCACATGTTTTGATATTATTATTTTTTCTAAGTTTTTACGAATTTCCATTATGATTTTTTTTGATCCATGAGTAATTTTTTTAAAAACATTTTTTTCTTATGTAGGCTCCATGCCCAGCATCGAGCCCAGTGTGGGGCTTGAACTGATGACCCTGAGATCAAGACCTGAGCTGTAATCAAGAGTTGGATGCTTAACCGACTGAGCCACCCAGGCATCCAGGAGTAATTTTTTTAAAGTTTTTATTTAAAATCCAGTTAGTTAACATAAAGTGTAATACTAGTTTCAGGTGTACAATATAGTGATTCAACACTTCCATACAACACCTGGTGCTCATCACGACAAATGCCCTCCTTAATCCCCATCACCTATTTAACCCATCTCCCCACCCACCTCCCATCTGGTAACCATCAGTTTGTTCTCTATAGTTAAGAGTCTGTTTCTTGGTTTGTCTCTCCCTCTCTTTTTTCCCCCCTTCTCATTTGTTTTGTTTCTTAAATTCTACATATGAGTGAAATCATATGGTATTTGTCTTTCTCTGACTTATTTCACTTACTTAGCATAATACTCTCTAGCTCCATCCACATTGCTGCAAATGGCAAGATTTCATTCTTTTTTATGGCTGAGTAATATTCCATGGTATATGTATACCATATCTTCTTTATCCATTCATTAGTCAATGGACACTGGGGCTGTTTCCATAATTTGGCTATTGTTGATATTGCTACTATAAAAATGCATATATCCCTTTGAATCAGTATTTTTTATTTCTTTGGGTAACTATCTAGTAGTGCAATTACTGGATCATAGCCATGAGTAACTTAAAAGCTTTTAAAATTTCTGAATATATGGAGTTTTCTAAAAGTTTGTTGTTATTGTTAATTTCTAACTGCATTGTGTTCAAAGAACACCATCTATGTGATATTGATCCTTTGGTATTGGTTAGGATTTGCTGTGTAGTCCTGTATGTAATCAATCTTTGTAAACATTTCTATGTACTTAAAAATATTGTGTATTTTCTAATTATTGGATGCAGGATTCTAGAATTGTTCATCAGATCAAAGATGTTAATTAGGTTGTTCAAATCTTCCATATCTTTATTAATTTTTTTCCTGCTTGATTGATCAACTTTTGAGAGAGATGAGTTAAAATCTCCAGTAGTAATTGTGAATTTGTCATTTTTCCTTGTAAGTATCAGTTTTTGCTTTATTATTTGGTGCTTTGTTACAGGTTTAGACTTGTTTATCTTTTTTGCAGGTTAGATCCTATAGTTAATCCAATTCCGAGCTCATTCTAGTTCCTTGGCTCCAAATTTTTTTTATTTTTTTTTATTCTTATGTTAATCCCCATACATTACATCATTAGTTTTAGATGAACCTTGGCTCCAAATTTTTGAGAGTCCTTGAATGAGGCTATGGTCCTGAGGAATCTTAGGGTGATAAATGAGAGTGATTTTCCTGCCTAAGTATAATGTACCATACTTCATTTGTAGTCATTATATATTGCATAACCATTTTTAATTATGTACTTGGCCTTAATTACCCTAATGTAAAGAATCATCAGAAGAGGTCAGTTGAGCTTCTAGAAGGTTTGATGTGGCCTTGACCCAGCCAGATTTAACCTATAGCAATCTAGTTTAAAACTGTCTTTCACCTTTATATAAAATTGTAAGTTTTGACCTTCACAGGCCTGCTTTTTTTCACTCTTTCTCTCTCCATGCCAATTAGTAGGAATCTAGAGCTTACTCTTGGGAATGCAGGTCCTCCTAATGAACAATTGTTAGTAAAAGAACCTCAGAAAGATCAGAATATTTTCCCTCTTTCCTTATAGCTACTTGCTTTGTATCACAAAGCTAACTTTGATAAAGGGATAAATCAAGAACATTTAAAAACTATTATTTTTATCTCTTGTTAAAAATTTAGACTTGTATGAAAATGTCATTCTATTTTCTCTTAGAACTCTCCTTACAAATATTATTTGTAAAAACAAACAAATGACAAAACATGGACTTGAGACAATGTTGCTGCTATATCCTACGAGATAAACCTGTAGCCTCTGCAATGTCAGTCTGCCTTTCTAATCATTGCCTTGCTTAATAAATGGGTACCTACAAATACTTTTTAAATTAACATCTCTGTTTTGCCAAAAATTTTTACATTTATCTTTGTAAATTTTGTTGTTGTTAGTCAAAAAAGAAGGTATGGGTTTGCTTCTTCTCCCCTCAATTCATATAATCTCATAACTCCCCTTGGATTCCCTATTCAAAGAGTTTGAGAGATTTTGTTTTATTTAAAATAACACCCACTATAGGGGCGCCTGGCTGGCTCAGTTGGTGAAGCATGCAACTCTTGATCTCAGGGTTTAAGTTCAAGCCCCTTGTTGGGTGTAGAGATTACCTAAAAATAAAATCTTTAAATAAAATAAAATACACCCACTATAACTTTTTTCCATCCTCCTACTTTCAACCCTTTTGTGTCCTTATGCTTTAATTGTGACTTAATCCAATCTGATATTTAGTTTTTTTGTTTTTTGTTTTTTTAAACTATTTATTTATTTGACAGAGAGAGAGAGGGAGAGCGCACACAAGCAGGGAGAGTAGCAGAGGGAGAAGCAGGCTCCCCGCTGAGTAAGGAGCCCAATGTGGGGCTCAATCCCAGGACCCTGGGATCATGACCTGAGCTGAAGGCAGACGCTTAACAACTGAGCCACCCAGGCACCCCTGATATTTAGTTTTTTAACAGGCAAGTATAATACATTCATATTTATTGTGCTTACTGACATATTTAAATTGCTTTTGACATCTTATTTTGTACATTCCATTTACTTTGCTTCCTTTTTCTCCTTTCCTGCCTTCTTTTGAGTTGCTAGTTTTCTTGTCATGCTCTACTGGTTTGAAAATAATACATTCTATTTCTAATTTATTTTACCAGAAAAAAATTCTTGGCATGTATATGTGTGTGTGTGTGTCTCTATCTAATTCTATCATCTATCTATATAATTTCTAATTTCATCCTCTAAGTCAAATATAACCTGTCTTTTATATTTTCAATTCTTTAAGCAAGATTCTAGGTAATTTTTTCAGAGCTGTCTTCCAATTCATAATTCTCTTTAGCTTGTCTGATCTGCTATTTAACTCATTTATGGAATTTTAAATTTCAATAACAATATTTTTCTTTTCAAGAAGTTCTTTTGTTCTTTTTCAGCTCTTTCCAGCCTGTCTTGATATTTTCTTATTCTTTCTCATAGTTTTTTCTTTCATATATTTAATGATTTAAACACACTTTATAATCTGTTAGTTCTAGTATTTGAAATGTGTTAAGAGTTCTGCTGCAGTTGTTTTCTCACTCATTAATGGTAGCTTCATATTTTTCATAATTTGGATTATGAACTCATCTTCAGAGGACTTTATCTGTGGGAATATTGTAAGTCTGAGTTGAAATGTATGCTCCAGAGAAATTCTGTCTTTGTTTCTGCCAGGAAAGTGTACCAGCCTAGGATGATATTGAAATATAATGTTTTCACTGATAGTTCTAGTGCTATGGAGGTAGCATAAATTCAAGTCTCTAAACCCTTTTCAAGGCAGGCTGTGGGTTGCTAATTATTAAGAGAAATTTTTTTCTCCTATCTAGAGTCCAAACCCAAACAGACAAATCTCCATATCTTGTCTTTCATTCTATACTTTCTCCCTAGACAATATCTTCTGAACAAAAGCCTCATTTGTCTCTGTCAGTGACACCAAGGTTTTACATATCTTCATCACAGATTCTCTCCTTTGAATTCTAAACCCTTGTATCTATCTACCTATTTGAATATTTAAGGTACCACCTCAAACTCAACTAGTTTAAGATCAATAAAGTTTATGACTTTCCCCTCAAAACCAGTTCTCTTCTAGTGTTTTCTATCTCAGTGAATGGCATGACTATCCATATAGCTGTTCAAGCCAGGAATTCAGGAGCCATCCTTGACATCCCTCTTCCCGCCCCCCCCGCCCCCAACACATCACTAACCCCTGTCACTTTTCCTCTTAAATATCTCTTAAATCTACCCATTCTCCCCATTTCCACTGCCTTCAGACTATTTCAGGCTACCATGATCTTTAGCCTGGACCACTGTAATTTCCTTACATTGAATGAATTTATCCAAATACAGATTGGATTTTTTCTCTTTTCTGCTTGAAACACTCATTTACTAGCTTCACATTCATAGCTCTTAAGTACTTAATATGGTCTATGTGGCTCTGCATGACCAGCCACTGCTTACTCTTGGACCCATTCTCATTTCATTGTCTTTTTCTGTGTGCTAGCCATACTAGCCTTCAGTGTATTACTTAAAACCACAATTCTCTATCTTCCCACACAGCTTTGGTACATGCTGTTTCCTTTTTCTGGAATGCCAATCCCTCTATCCCCAACTTTATCTAGTCAATATGTAACTCATTATTCATTTCTCTATTCAAACATTATTTGTTCAGTTCTCATCCCTTTCTCTCAATGTCTTTATTTATAACCATATATTCATTGCTGTGGTTATATGCTTGATGTCCGTTTTCCCCACTTGGCTAGTGAGATCAGGGACCTTTGTCTAGTTTTGCTTATTACTATATCTTGAGTGCTGGCATAGACTAGAACATAGAAAGTGCTTAATAAATACTTCTTGAGTGAATAATTATCATTTAAAATATGATTACAAATATACATCTATTCACTATAATACAAAGGTAAAGAAGTGGATAGAGTTATGGATAAAATAAGTGACAACTACATGGGAGATCCATTATACTATTCTCTCTACTCTTCCATATTTAAAGTTTCCTTAAGAAAAGATTAGGCAACTTACAAAATCAGAACACTTTATTTGAGTCTTTGGATAAACAGTGAACTTAATCTTAAAATAAAATATTAGTTATTGTTGAGAATGCTGCTATAAACATTAGGGTGCATGTATGTCTTTGAATTCGTACTTTTGTATCCTTTGGGGTAAATACCTAGTGGTGTAATTGCTGGATCATAGGGTAGCTCTATTTTTAGCTTTCTGAGGAATCTCCATACTGTTTTCCAAAGTGGCTGCACCAGTTTGCATTCCCACCAACAGTATAAGAGGGTTCCCCTTTCTCTGCATCCTTACAACACCTGTTGTTTCCTGTTGTCAATTTCCAAATTATGGAAAGAGCCCAAATGTCCACTGGCTCATGAATGGATAAAGAATATATGGTATACATATACATACATATGTATACACACACACACACACACACACACACACTGGAATATTACTCAGCCATAAAAAATAATGAAATCTTGCCATTTGCAATTACATGGATGGAGCTAGAGAGTATTATGCTAAGTGAAATAAGTCAGTCAGAGAAAGACAAAAACCGTATGATTTCACTCATATGTGGGATTTAAGAAACAAAACAAATGAACGTGGTGGGGGCAGAAAGAAAGGTAAACCAAGAAACAGACTCTTAAGTATAGAGAACAAACTGAGGATTACTGGAGGGGAGGTGGTGGGGGAATGGGTTAAACAGGTGATGGGTATTAAGGAGGGCACTTGTGATGAGCACCGGGTGTTGCATGTAAGTGATAAATCACTAAATTCTATACCTGAAACTAATATTGCACTGTATGTTAATTAGCTGGAATTTAAATAAAACTTGGAAAAAAATAAAATATTGGCTCTTCAGGGAATGAATATTTTATTTAACTAAAAAGAAATTATACTGACCTGAAAATATTTCGGTAATGGTTAATTGGGCCACTTAATGCTCCAGGCTGAGAGAAGACATAAATATAAGCTTCAAGATCTTCTGTTGTTAATCGACATCCTTTTCTTCCAATGCCAGTGCTTTGACTGGTAAACAGATGTTTCAAAGCCTAATTTAAGTGAAAAGAAAATAATTAAAACTTGTTAGTTACCTAACCATAAACTAAACTTTTGGCTTTTGAAGGGGAATAATGGTCAGTGTCAGTAACAACTCCCCCTTTCTGCTCTAGCCAGGTAGAAGACCTCATTGTTTACAGACACATTAGACACATTTTTGCTTTCCTGGATTGATGTTTGATATTCTTCCCTTCAAATCCCCCATGTACACTTCACCCTTAGGAAAAGCCACCTGTCTTTCTTGGTGCCTATTCACATTCTACAAGGCTAAGCTCAGATACTATCACCACCCTAAAGTCTTCCCTAATATTCTAACAGTAGTTGATCTGTTTACTAACAACCAATCTACTCTCCTCCCCCCACAATTGTTTGAACTTTTTTTGACCACAATCCAGAGTAACACATTTTTTATCATGATCCAGTTCATACTCCTACAACGTTTCTGAAACAAATGTTTAAAGAAATATCCCTTACTCTTATTATAGTATGTAGTGATATTTTCATTTCACTTCTGTTCTACTTTATTTTTAAAAATTCAAATTGCAAGCCACGAAACTGATCTCATGACTCACTAATGGGCCCCCTCCCACAATTTGAAAAACACTGCTCTATACCAGCATTTCTCAAAGTGTAGATCTAAATCACCTGCATTAGAATGATTGGGATTCTTCTTTAAAATGCAAATCCCTCGGGGCACCTGGGTGGCTCAGTCGGTAAAGCGTCAGTCTCTTGATTTCAGCTCAGGTCATGATCTCAGGGTCCTGGGATGAGCCCCATGTCTGGCTCCATGCTCAGTGGGGAGTCTGCTTAAGGATTTTTCTCCCTCCCCCTCTGCCCCTCCCCCTGCTCACCCTCTCTCTCTCTCCAAAATAAATAAATCGATCTTTAAAAAATAAAATGAAGATCCCTCAACCCCAAAACACACCTGCAAAACTATGAAATGATTTATACAGGAGGTGATTAATTGAAACATTATTTGTAATAGCAAAAGACTGGAAACAAAAAATGTCCATCAGTTGGGGGTTGGTTGAATAAACTATGGTATAGCCACATGATGGTGTATTATGTGTTCTGCATACTCCAAGAGAAGATGGAGATGAGGGACACCTGGGTGGCTCAGTCATTAAGCATCTGCCTTTGGCTCAGGTCATGATCCCAGGGTCCTGGGATCAAGCCCCACATCTGGGCTCCCTGCTCCATGGGAAGCCTGCTTCTCCCTCTCCCACTCCCCCTGCTTGTATTCCCTCTCTCACTGTGTCTCTCTCTGTCAAATAAATAAATAAAATCTTAAAAAAAAAAAGAAGATGGAGATGATTACATACTATGGAGTAGCTGATCCCCAGGACATATTTTTAAGTGGGGGAAAAAAAGAAAGGGTGGAAAATAGTGTTTATAGTATGTTATCTTTTGTGTAAGGAGGAGTAGACAAATACATTCACATATGCTTATATTTTTAAAAAAGAAACAATAAAAAAATGAAACAAAAACTAACCAAAATGGTTTCCCTATGGAGAGGGGGATAGAGACACAGAAACAGGAAACAGAGACCTAAGTGAGACCTCTCTGTACCTTGTATTAGAATTTTGACTAGAACCACATAAATGTTTTTTATAAAATATAAAAGTTAAGCAAAACTTTGTAGTCTTAATTTTGCTTTGGAAATATGAATAAGAACTCATGATTTTTTTTACTCTAAAAATATGTATGGACAATATCTATCCAATGGAAAGATCTAGAAGCAATAAAAACCCAGTAACAATGATCACCTTGACACCCAGACTGTGGTTTCTAAGTACAATTTCCTACTAATAGGAGCCTGAGTTCCTTCAATAAATGACTGACTCCAGATCTACAGCAGGAAATAAAAAATGAACCTAGGACATTAAGGAAGCAAGCTATTATTGACTGAAGATTTATGTCAAAAAGACACAGGAGCCAACCTGAAGAAGTTTCCACTTGCCTAATGTGAGACAATCTGAGCATCAAAAAGAACGACTGTAATTGATTGATACATGTCAAATATATTTTTAAAATTCATGAGCTCATAATAATATGGAAAAAAAACTTCATTGGTTATCATTGGAGATTTCTAGGGCACCAAGTCATTACTTTGGAAATTGTTTATAAAGGTAAAGAACGAAGCATTTATCCTGCCATTCTTGTGTGAACTGTATTTCAGAATAGCCAAACAGTAGAAGTGGACAATTCTAGTTAATAAAAGGAAGAATTCCAGTTAATAAAAGCAGAAAAAAATGATAGAATTAGGAAATCACCATTTTGCAAATCCTAATGAAACAATGGACCTAGGCAGTGATGATCAAGGTATGCTAAAATTATCTGGTGAAAGGTTGTTAGGAAATTTAGATAGGCTGACAACTCGTGAGCCCACTGGTCAGTGTTAGTGTTAGTAAAACTGCGAGAACTAGACCTTAGGTGCTTCCCTGATGTGATGCATTAGGAAATACACAGCCCCACCTGCCCGTATTCTTGTCAAATTAAAAATCAACCTAACCAAGCCTCTAGATTAGTAGCAACCATGAAGTAGGAGAAATAAGGGTTAGCAGAACAAGTTAAATAACACCATGATGAAGTAGTTAGCCAAATCCAAGATGTGGATCATTCCTCAGGACAAATGAACAAATTTGAAATTTCTTCAATAAAAAAATGGTGTTAAAAAAAAAAGAAGAAGGAACTGTTATAGCCTGAAAAAACCGTAACAATCAAATACAATGTATGGACCTTGTTTGGTTCCTGATTCAAACAAATAAAGTGTTAAGGAAATTTGAATGGAAATTCAATGGAATGGAAATTTGAATATTAAATGATAGTAGGAAGTATTCATTGTTAGGTTTGATAATGGTATTGGAGATATTTGTTAAGAAAATGTCCTTATCTGTCAGAGATATATACAGAAGTATTTCCAAGTAAAATAATATTCTTTTTTAAAGCTTCCCTAAATATCTAACACCACGTTAGATATACAAGAAGCATTCGAAAAACTTCCAAGAAACAGAGACAACACATGATTGCTGGTTGTCCGTGTATATGGTACACCAATTCCCGCACACTTACTTTGTTTCAGGGTTTTGTTTACACCCAAAGGCCTCCACTTCTGTTATGTCAAACTCTCTCACCTGGCATTCATATTCCCTTGTCTCCCCATGGAATGTTCTCTGAAAAGAGGTATGCCTACAGGGGCACAGACTCTCACAAAAAAATTGAACAATAACCAGGCACTTAAATCATACAGAGAGTGTAAAAATAAGTAAGCCTATAGATGAGGTCTTAGAAGTTATTAAATTTTAGCATTTGCCTATTTTTCTTTCTGAAGGATGCACTTTAATGTTTTTCATTAATATTAATACATTATTTGCTTGATTTAACCTTTTTTTTCTTACTTAGGAGGAAATGCAGTGGGCATCACATCACAATAATCAATAAATGATTATTTTAAACAAATCAGATAACATAAGCAGGACCAGTTCTTTCTTTTTTTATTTTCTTTCTTTCTTTTTTTAGTGCATCTGTCTACCTTTTATTTATTTATTTGTTTTGAGATTTTATTTATTTGACAGAGAGAGACACAGCGAGAGAGGGAACACAAGCAGGGGGAGTGGGAGAGGGAGAAGCAGACTTCCCGCTGAGCAGGGAGCCCGATGCGGGGCTCGATCCCAGGACCCTGGGATCATGACCTGAGCCGAAGGCAGACGCTTAATGACTGAGCCACCCAGGTGCCCCTATCTTTTATTTTTAACTTCCTAATTTTGTCGTCTTCTTGGGCTCCAGTTTTTCAATTTTATTCTTGGGGTATAATAGACATATAACAGTATATTAGTTTCAGGTATACAACATAATGATACAATATTTGTATACATTGCAAAATGATCACCAAATAAATCTAGTTAACACCCATCACCATATTTGACTTACCTTGAAATCATTTATTGAGAACATGAATTCTGGGAACCATGGTATTTGGAAGAAGTAATAATGGCTGGATTTGAACAGCTGGGCAGGGTGTCGTAAAATATATTCTGAAATTAAAATGCCATGTTAGACCTTATCCAAGGGGTATAAATTACTTACTATTGAAAGAACTTCATTTTAAGGCAATTTCACCCTTGAGATGAAAAAAGAATCCACAAGTAAGTCTTCTGTATATTTCTCTTTGGAACAATTTCTATGTTCTTATATTTTATTATGGATATTTCAAATATTTAGAAAATTTGTAGCACTTTAAATAAAAAAGTTTCATTTTATGAAGTCTTGACTGAGAAAGGAACAGGGAACACAAACAACACAGCCTTTTCTCCAAGGTTATTATCAGTGACCTCACACTTTTCCTAGGGATTTATGGAGAGGTAATTTTCTGTTGTTTAAAAGACTTTCTTTTCAGGCAGATTTGAATACCTTATTCACTTGACCTCAACAGAAACTAAAGTGTTTCCTATAAGTTCATTCATGTATCTAAAAAATTCATTCATTCAAGGAATATTTGAATATCTACTGTGTGTGAGGGGAGTTAGCAGTCAACAAGACAGAAGAGGTTCCCATTAATAAGGAACTTAGACAATAAGTAATTGATACTTTAAAAGATCATTTTAGATAGCAACAATACCATAAAGAAAATTAAAACAGGGTAATCTGATTGAGAGTGATGATTGGGTGATATGGAGGGACTATTATTTAGCAGAGGTGATCAAAATAGGCTTCTCTGGGGATGTGATATGTGGACTGAGTCCTGAATGGTAAGAGGGAGTTGGCTATGCAAAGATCTAGGAAGAAAATCCAGGAACAGAAAGTAGGTCCTGGGCTTGGCACATTTAAGAAGCAGAAAGAACGTCAGTGTGACTGTTGTATAGTGAATGACGTGTGAGAGGTGGCATGAGATGAGTCAGAGAGCAAAGCAGAAGCCTGGTCAGGGAGGGCCAGAGGAGATGGATTTTTAAGGACTTTGGAAAGACACTGAAGCTTTAAACTAGAGAGTAGTGTAATCACACATATTAAGTGAACATACTTGTTGTTTCTTGTGCACTATATTTTTATTTTCTTTGCTATAGAAGTCACTTTTTTTCTTATTTCTAATTTTGTAACTAACATGGTTAGTGTTAACATAGTTGGAATTTTTAGAACTATAATTCTCAGGTAAGTTATGCTATACTTTCTTTAAAGTCATCATTGAACAAAATTTATTCAGCCCCACATTAAGAGATATTAATATAATTAAGGGTTAAATACAGGCGTATTACTTGAAGACCTTATATTAACCTGACTAGGGTTGAACCTAGTCTGGATAAAACAATTCTAAAAATATTTCAAGAATCTTCTTGCTGAAATGACCAACTACAATTTTTTCCTTTTAGCAACATCACAAAAATAACATTTACTCAAGGGTCCCAATCAATGGAACAAGCATGTAGCACAACTTTTCCTACTTAATGCAACTGAGAAAAATATAGTGAATTTCAGTTTGATATTTGAATCCTAAGCATTCATGCTATCACGTCAATAGAAATAGGACAATTGGATATATCTCTAAAATTCAACTCTTGGGGCACCTGGGTGGCTCAGTTGGTTAAGCATCTGCCTTCGGCGCAGGTCATGAGCCCAGGGTCCTGGGATCGAGTCTGCAGCACATTGGGCTCCCTGCTCAGCGGGGAGCCTGTTTCTCCTCCCTCTGCCACTCTCCCTGCTTGTGCTCTCTCGCTCTCTCTCAAATAAATAAATAAATAAATAAATAAATAAATAAATAAATAAATAAATAAAATCTTTTAAAAAATAAAAAATAAAATAAAATTCAACTCTTACACTTATAATGTATGATATTTATGTAGTCATGTTCCCTTTCTCCCTTTTATGTAGTCGTATTCCCAACATAGAATTTTTTGTTCCCTAGAGGGCTGCTGTGAGTCATAGCAGTACCTGAAACTCAGAAAACTTGACAAGGGTAGTTAAAGAGGACACGATGATAGTTTTTGCCAAAACCAAATAAAAATGTGCCTAGTCATGGTTCACTGGTCTTTAAACACTGAGGATTTTAAGAGTTCCCTTTATTCTAGTAGGGGTTCTCAAACTATAGCCCACGTGGACCCTGGGGATCCCTAAGACCTTTTTAAACAATCCAGACAGTCAAAACTATTTCATTACAATACTAAGACATTACTAGCTTTTCTCATTTGTTGACCTTTGTGCTCATGGTACAAAAGCAATAGTAGATAAAGCCATTGCTGCCTGAGCACAAATCAAGGCAGTGACGCTAAACAATACCAGCAGTCATTATATGCTTCACCACCACACACTTGCAGCAAACAAATACATAGATACATAAGATTAAGTGCCAGTTTCACTTAGGAATGCCCTAGATAAAATAGCGAAAATTATTAATTTTATTAAATTTCAACCTTTGTGTACATGTCCTGTGAACACTGAGATGAAACAGAAAGTACACACAAAGCAGTTCTGTTGAACACCCAAGTACAATGGTTGTCTGAAGGAACAGCACTTCTGCAATTCTTTGAGTTGATTAGTTGAGTTAGCTGCATTTCTTATGGAATACCATTTTTTACTTGAAAGGATGACTAACAAATTATCACCAGTCAGACTTGAGTATTTGACAGATAGTCTCTTGAAAATGAACAAAGTGAGCCTGTCACTTGGGGGAAAACAACAGTATTTGTTGCCAACAACGAAATTCAAGCTTTCAAATGAAAATTAGAAATTTGGAGATGTGTATTTGCTACTGTGAGCATGACAGCTTTGCAATACTCAACAACTTTTTGATGAAATTGGGGCAGTATTAGTTAATGTGATTCTTTGATATAATATAATAAAATGTGTCAAAGTATGGAAGATCTGAATAACTCAAAGGACCAATATCTTCCAATGCATGATGATGCAAAATCATGCACGGGTAAAAAATCCATTCAAAGTGCTAGAGAGACTAATGGATTTTAATGTAACAGAGTACAAAAAGTTCATTAATATGACATCAGATTCTACATTGTTACTAACCTTTAAGAAACCACCAATTTTTTAGTTTGGTGTAGTATTAAAGAAGAAAATCCACAGTTATCTGAAAAGGCTATTGAAATACTCTTCCCGGGGCGCCTGGGTGGCTCAGTTGGTTAAGCAACTGCCTTCGGCTCAGGTCATGATCCTGGAGTCCTGGGATCGAATCCCACATTGGGCTCCCTGCTCAGCAGGGAGTCTGCTTCTCCCTCTGACCCTCTCATGCTCTCTCTATCTCATTCTCTCTCTCAAATAAATAAAATTAAAAAAAAAATACTCTTCCCTTTTCCAATTACAAATCTGTGTGAGGCCAGATTTCTTTATACACTTCAATTCAAACAACATTGTAACAGATTGAATGCAGAAGCAGATCTGAGAATCCAGCTGTCTTCTATTAAGCCAAAAATTAAAGAGGTTTGCAAAAATGTAAAACAATGACATTCTTCTCACTAAAATTTTGTTTGGGAAGATGTAGCTAGTTTTCATTAAGATGTTAATCGTGTTAACAGGTACTAGATTTATTTTTTAATGAATTAATATATAATTTTAAATTTTTCTCATTTTAAATTTCTAATACAGTAAATATTTTTATATATGTCCTATATTATCAAAAGCTCAATGGGTCTTTAGTAATTTTTAAGAGTATAAAGGAGTCCTGAAACTCAAAATTTGAGAACTGTGGCTTTAAAGAATGCTGTCATTCCTGATAGCCCAAGCAGTCAGGCAAGAGGAGAATTTATTTCTAGGTTGTCAAGATTCATTACTGTCAAAGTAATGTTACTGCATTTTTTCCCCTTTATCCCTCTCCAAGTTAGCAGTAAAATATTCTCTAAAAAAAAAAATAGAATTATGCAAGCAAATATGAAGCTATGATTTCTCAGACTCTTGTGGAATATTTAAAGTCAACATATCTGACATTGTTATATGCTAATATCATATTTTAGTCATTTAATTTAAAAAATACTATGTTATTCAAATTTTGCTGTTTTTAATCCAAAGTGTCAGTGACAATGGTGAATTGTTACATTAGCAAAGATGTTTTAATTAAAATTTAAACTCACCTGTAAATACATTTGGGTGAGGGAAGTTAATAACGATAAGCTTCATCACCATTTCGGGATAACAGATGGCAATTAGCCAAGCAATCATTCCCCCCCAGTCATGGCCAATAAGAACACATTTGCTATACCCTGTAATGGAGAAAAAAAAAATGTTGATGTCATTGAAGGTGGATGCATCATTACCTTACATAAAATGAGTATACTTCTGAAACTAATCTTCCCATAATCTGATTCTAATTATGCACTTTATGCAGATACTGAGTTTGGTGTTTCCAAAACCTGTATGTCTGAATCACCTAAATAGCTTTTTAGAAAATTTAGATGTCCAACCTCCATTCTAGACCTACAGATTCAGAATCTCTCCCAGGAATCTGTATTTTTTTAAAAACCTGAAATAGCTAGCTCAGCTCTAGTCCCACGAACCTGAGTTTGGGAAACCATGGTAAAGATTACACATAATTAGGTCATAAGCAAGATTATATTATCGATTTGCCTAGAATATTGCATGAAGACAAATTTAGGCCAAGTCTGACTGAATTACCACAGAAGAGGAATGAAATATGGCTATCGGAAATCAACGTCTTTGAGTCTATTTTATTGTAATCAGACTAAATGACAACACTGCATTGATACCCCCAGACCTCATCCATTTTTTTCTCCTCTTGGAATTTTGGCTAGATCCATGTTCTCTTTAGATTATTGTAGAAAAGGCTTTTAGTTTGATTTCATGGTTTTTAAAATAATATTAGCTCCATTAACATACCATGGTAGCAGCTGGGTTTTAGTCAAAAAAGATGTAGTGGATTCAATTATTGTTAAAAGTATTTACTCCTCCCCTCTCCCCACTGCCATAAAAGGAGTATACGTTGCTACCCCTTTGATATTAAACTTAGTCATGTGATTTGCTTTGGTCATATGGTGGGAGTCTGACTTGACTTTGGACTCAGCCATATGACTTGCTTTGACCAATGTGCTGCAAGCAGAAACGTGGAATATGCTTCTGCATCTGGGCTCACCCTCTTGCCATTTCTGCCATTGCCAGGAGAAGAGGAAAAGCTACCACTAGGTAGCTACTCCCCTTTAACTTGGGTTCCAGCCCAACTCAGAGGGAGAAGCCAGTCCCAGCAGGACCTGTAACCTGAGGCAAAGACCCAGTGGTCCAGCCTACACTTGACCTGCACACCCATGAGCATTGAATAAATGCCTATGACTATATGCCACTGAGTTTGGCATGTTTGTTACACAATAATATTGTAGCACTAGCTGATCAATATAAGAAAGATAGTGCAGGGGCACCTGGCTGGCCTAGGTGGTTAAGCATCTGCCTTTGGCTCAGGTCATGATCTCAGGGTTCTGGGATCGAGTCCCACACTGGGCTCCCTGCTCAGTGGGGAGTCTGCTTCTCCCTCTGCTCCTCCTCCTGCTTGTGCTCTCTCTCTCAAATAAATAAATAAAAATCTTAAAAAAAAAAAAAAGAAGAAAGATAGTGTAAGTGCTTCTGCATCTAAATGATTATTTAGATGTGGCTTCTGAAGAAATAAATTTTCTAAGTACAAGAATCAAATTTCCAATAATTAGTTCTGAAAATAATAAATTGCATACATTAGAAATACTTTTAAAAACAAATTTTCAAAATCGGTGGTGGAGACGAACCATGAGAGACTATGGACTCTGAGAAACAAACTGAGGGTTCTAGAGGGGAGGAGGGTGAGGGGATGGGTTAGCCTGGTGATGGGTATTAAAGAGGGCACGTTCTGCATGGGTGTTATACATAAACAATGAATCATGGAACACTACATCAAAAACTAATGATGTATGGTGATTTACATAACATAATAAAATAAACAACAACAACAAATTTTCAAGGTCATTCTTGGCTGGTGGACTGAATCGTCATTCCACATGTATTATTTTCAATTTCCTCTATAAATATTTTCGCCTGTACACCCAAAACCATGGGGACAGGATCCAGACAACAGCTCAGATAAATGGAAAATGCCTCCTCCCAAGAAATGAGGTTACCAATTCACAATCTTTGGAATATTAGTCTCTTAAAAGGGACTATACTATTTTTTTTAAACTGACCTACCTAAAGAGTCTAAAATATCCTTTATATCTGTAATTAGACAGTCCAATTTATAATTCTCTCGATGAATGGGAGCATCCGTTTCTCCATAGCCTCTCAGATCAAGCGCTACAACTCGATATTCACTTTTAAATTCCCTTAGTTGGTGACGCCAAGAATACCTGCAGGAAATAAGAAACATTAAAAATACCACAGTAGCAAATCCAGAGAGTAACATTACAGCTTTTCTAAGTGGACAACTGTAAGAAACTGTCTATTTTGAGAAAGGTTATATAGCCATCTGTGAGCCAGAGGAAGGGATGTGTTTCGGAAGGGAACACTGAAGTTCTTCATAAAAATTTATTGTTACTTTTTTTTACCAGCTCCAGAGGGGTGTAACAGAGGGCCAGTATTTATAGAAACTACAAAATATCTGATACTAAAACCAATATACTTCCATATGTACTTAAGAAATCAATTTTCTAGGTTTTCTGAAATAATGCTTACAGCTATCAGGGAATCTGTACTTACAAATGCTTCTAAGGAGAAGATCCTGAATGAGTACTAGCAAGTGTGATATTAAAAACATTTAAGGGGCACCTGGGGGGCACAATCAGTTAAGCAACCAACTCTTGGTTTCAGTTCAGGTCATGATCTCAGGGTTGTGCGATCTTGCCCTGCACTGGGCTTGCGTTCAGCACAAAGTCTGCTTGAGATTCTCTCTCTCTCCTTCTCCCTAGGCCCCTCTGGCTTGTGCTCAATCTCTCTCAAATAAATAAATCTTTAAAAAAACAAAAACAAAAAAACCCCACACACTTAACAGCCAAAATGGCACTGGCATGACCAATTAGAATGGCCAGTGCTGGGGCGCCTGGGTGGCTGGTGGGTTCGCTTTCTGACTTCGGCTCATGTCATGATCTCAGGGGCCTGGGATCAAGCCTGGCGTCGGGCTCCCCACTCAGCGGAGAATCCGCTTCTCCCTCTCCCTCTGCCCACCCCCCACTCCCGCTTGTGCTCTCTCTCTCTCTCAAATAAATAAAATCTTAAAAAAAAGAATGGCCAATATGCTACAGCCAAGTCCTGGGGGCCTCTGCAGGGCCAGGTGTTCCCCTGTGCTTGATCATGGAACTGCAGAATTAAATGAAATACCAAGATCCATGAGATTTTTTCTTTTTTTTTTCTTTTTTAATCTCTGCACCCAATGTGGGGCTCAAATTTACAACCCCGAGATCAAAAGTCTCATGCTCTACTGACTGAGCCAGTTAGGCACCCCGATCCATGAGATTTTCTTCTTCAAACAAGCAAAACCATTTTGGATAACAAAGAAGAAAATAAAAAGATGTAGATTTTCAAAGTGACTCACTATGTTCTGGAACTCCAAATATGCATTTAAAAAATGGATCTGCATGCACATCTGTTCATGGAAACAGTGTAGAATTATCTGACACAAGCCAAATAGGAGAAAATTGTCTGAAAAGATTTTTGGAGTGCAATAGGCAAGTGTACCAAGGGATCTGCTATTATAAGCCAACAGTGAGAGAGACTGCAATGTGAAGTGTCACAAAGCAATAAGATCAATGAAACAAAGTATGCACTTTACATCAACAGGTCATCAGGAAGAGTGTCAGACACATACTTGTATTATGCATGGATTCAGAATCTTTGATCTATTATTAGGATATCTATGATTTGTGAAAATCTGCAAAAGCATTACCAATGAAGACAGATTTAAAAATGTTAATAAAAAGTATGTTTCTTAGTGAGGTCATAGCAATCTTACTAATCTTGTCTTTAGGTTGTAACAAATAAGCAGTTTATTTCCTCAAAGATACTCATTTGTCAACACAGAAGATATTATTTTCTCACTAGCCTTACTTAAAATTTTCAACTGATTTTTTTATGTCTTTGTAACTGGAGCCTAATTCTTCCCTCTTCAGGGATTACCTCATGCCTAATCAATAGAGTTCTGCAGATTTAACCTTTTAAATATTTATTTAATCACTTTTCCTGTCCATCCCTACTATCATTACCTTAATTCAGGCCTCCATCAATGCAGCAACCTATCGATTGGTCTGTATGCATTTCATTCCCTTCAGCACTATCTTCTACATAACCAGACTGAGGTCCCAGAAACATAAACTCTGACATGTAATTTCGCTGCTTAACATCTTTTCTTGAATCCCTATTACGTGCATATCTCAGACATATTGCAGGTGGGGTTCCAGACCACCACAATAAAGCAAATATCATGATAAAGTAAGTATAAAAGTTATGTTTACATTATAGTCTATTAAGTGTGTAATAGTCTTATGTCTAAAAAAACAATGTATATATCTTAATTTAAAAGTATTGCTTGTATAGAACTGTTGAATCACTATATTGTACACCTAAAACTAATATAACACTGTATGTTAACTACACTAGTATTACAATTAAAAACATAATAAAATCCAAAAAAGAAAAAAATACTTTATTGCTAAAAAAAAGTGCTAACCATCATCTGAACTTCCAGTGAATTATAATCTTTTTGCTGGAGGGTCTTGCCTCCATGTTGATGGCTGCTGACTGACCAGGGCGGTGGGGGCTGGAGGCTGGGGGCGCTGTGGCAGTTTCTTAAAATAAGACAACAGTGAAGTTTGCCACATTGGTTGACACTTCCTTTCATGAATGATTTCTCTGTAGTGTGTGATGCTGTTTGAAGCATTTTACCCACAGCAGAACTTCTTTCACACTTGGAGTCAGTCCTCTCAAGCCCTGTGCTGCTTATCAACTAAAGTGTATGTCATATTCTAAATCCTCTGTTGTCATTTCAACCATCTTCACAGCATCTTCACCAGCAGTAGATTCCAGCTCAGGACACCACTGTCTTTGCTCATGCATGAGAAGCAGCTCCTCAGCTGTGAAATTTCAATCATGAGATCGCAGCTGTCCAGTCACATGTTCAGGCTCCCCTGCTGCTTCTAGTCCTCTCACTGTTTCTACCACCTCTGCAGTTCCTGCCTCCGCTGGAGTCCTGAGCCCTCCAAGTCACCCATGAGGGCTGCAATCAACTTCTTCCAGACTCCTGTTCATGTTGATATTGTCACCTCATCCCTTGAATCATGGATGTTCTTAATGGCATCTAGAATGGTGAATCTTCTCCAGAAGGTTTTCAATTTACTTTGCCCCCAGATCCATCAGAGACATCACCATGGCAGCCATAGCCTTATGAAATGTATTTCTTCAATAATAAGGCTTAAGGAGTAGAAATCACTCCTTGATCCATGGGCTGCAGGATGGATGCTGTGTTAGCAGGCATGAAAACCAGCTCCATCACGGCTCCTGGGTGACCAGGTGCATTGTCAATGAGTGGTCATATTTTGAAAGAAATCTTTTTTTTTTTTTCTGAGCAGTAGATCTCAACAGTGGGTTTAAAATATTCAGCAAATCATGTTGTAAACAGATGTGCTGTCATCCAGGCTTTATTGTTCCATTTATAGAAAACAGGCAGAATGGATTTAGCATAATTCTGGGGGCTCTAGAATTTTCAGAATAATCAACGAGCATTGGCTTCATCTTCAAGTCACCGGCTGTATTAACCTCTAACAAGATTGTCAGCCTGTCCTTTGAAACTTTGAGGCCAGGCATTAACTTCTACCTAGCTAAGAAAGTCCTAGAAAGCGTCTTCTTCCAAAAGAAGGCTGTTTCATTTACATTGAAAATTTATTGTTTATTGTAGCCACCTTCATGAATGATCTGAGCTAGATCTTTGCATAACTTGCTGCAGCTCCTCCATTAGCACTTGCTGTTTCACCTTGCACTTTTCTGTTATGGAGATGACTTCTTTTCTTAAACCTCATGAACCAACCTCTGTTAGCTTCAAACTTTTGTCCTGCAGCTTCCTCACCTCTCTGAGCCTTCACAGAATTGAAGAGAGTTAGGGCCTGGCTCTGGATTAGGCTTTGGCTTAGGGAATGTTGTGGCTGGTTTGATCTTCCATCCAGACCACTGACACTTTCTCCATATCAAAAATGAGGTTGTTTCACTTTCTTATCATTTGTGTGTTCACTGGAGTAGCACTTCCAATTTCCTTCATGAAATTTTTCGTAGCATTCACAAGTTGGCTAACTGGTGGGAGAGGCCTAGCTTTTAGCCTGTCTCAGCTTTTGACATGCCTTCCTCACTAAACTTAATCATTTCTGGCTTTTGATTTAAAGTGAGAGATATGGGACTCCTCATTTCACTTGAATATTTAGAGGCCACTATAAGATTATTAATTGGCCTAATTTCAATATTGTGTGTCTCAGGGAACAGGGAGAGCCAAGGAGAGGGAGCAAGATGGGGGAAAGGGTTATTGGTGGAGCAGGCAGAACATATACAACATGCATCCTCAATTCACCATCTCATATAGGTGTGGTTTATGGCACCCCAAGACAATTACAGTAGGAACATCAAAGATCACTGATCACAGATCACCATAACAAATGTAATAATAATAATGAAAGAGTTTGAAATATGGCAAAAATTACCAAAAATTACCAAAATACAGAGACACAAAATGAGAAAACGCTGTTGGAAAAATGACTCCAACAGCCTTGCTCTACACAAGGTTGCCACAAACCTTCAATTTGTAAAAAACAAAACAAAACAAAACAAACCAGCCCAAAAAACGCAGTATTTATGAAGCACAATAAAACAAGGTCTACCTATACTCATAATATGCAGCTCAAGCTTGTCATTGTGGCAGACCAAAACTCCAAGATTTGACTAAGGCCCAAACTTCCAGCGTGATTACTTTACACTTTTTGTCATTTGCCATGTAATAAAAAGAGCTGGCAGTTATATCATTCTTAGTACATGCCATGCACAATTCTAAGTGTTTCGCATATAGTAATGTTGATCTGCAAAACAAAACTATGAAGTAGGTATTATTATTATCTACTATTATAGTAGAGTCTACTTCAGGGGTACAAAAAGGGTAATTGCCTTGCCAAAGGTCACAGAATTAGCAAAGAGCAGACCTAGGATTCAAACCCAGGTAGTCTGTCCTGAGTCCGTGGCACATTGCCCCCACATTGGGAAGCCCCCTGTAGTGATCCAACGGCAGTATTGCTTTTTGCTTTTGACTTTGTTCTTCTGATGTCCTTTGCAACATCATCCCTCTCAGCCATTTCCCTACTCCCCATAATCCCTGCCCTTTCCCCATTCACTGAACTCCTCACGCTGAGCATCTCCACTTCCAGGAGACCTCACAGGCCCCCACCTTTATCGGTGGGTTGGGTGGGACCCTTGCACTTGTACATACACTCTTCAGGTGACTGGGCATGTGCTTTATAACAATCTGTTGTGTCTGGTGCTTCCACCCGAATGGGAGCTCCCTCAACTGCCTGGTAGAATATTTAGACTGTGTAGGTGCTCAGTAAAGATATGTTGCAGGGCGCCTGGGTGGCTCAGATGGTTAAGCGTCTGCCTTCGGCTCAGGTTGTGGTCCCAGGGTCCTGGGATCGAGTCCCGCATCAGGCTCCCTGCTCAGTGGGGAGCCTGCTTCTCCCTCTGCCTCTCTCTCTCTGTCTCTCATGAATAAATAAATAAAATCTTAAAAAAAAAAAGATATGTTGCATAAGTGAAACAAACGAGTGGAAGGACTGAGTGTTGATAGTGCTAGAAGGACCAGCTGCTCAATAAAACTCGGTCCCAGTTCAAACCGTGAGGCAAGGACGACTGAAGTTCCCAAGTTCCTGTTGGGGAATTTACAGTCAATGTCTGTGAAAAAGTGCATTGTTCTAATATCTTAAGTATGTCTTCATTTAGAACTCATTTAGTGAGAGATTTCAAGGTAGAAATCTCACATTTCTACACGCTACTTTGAGTAGCATGTAGAATCCTGCAATATTTTAACATTTAAAATTGCATTAGAGATTATGCAAACATAATACCTGCATATTTCATTCTCTTATTAATAATTTAAATTGCCTTGCAAATAAATTCAACTATTGCTGCCATCCATGACAGGAGGCAAACAATATCTTCAACATTTCTAAGAAATAGGGCAGCTGCTATCTTAATAAATTGCAAAAAGATCTTAAATGTAACCTTCCCAGAATTCACAAATAAAGCATATTTGATTCACACTTTAAGCTGAAAAAGAAATCACCCCAGAGATAGACTGATGGGCATTTCATTCATATGATAGTAAACAAAATTGAACCCCTTAACACAGAAGTTAAACATATTATAAAATCAGTAACTCAGGGGCACCTGGCTGGCTCAGTCCGTAGAGCGTGCAACGCTTGATCTCAGGGTCACGGGTTCAAACCCCATGTTGGGCATGGAGCCTACTTAAAAAAAAAAAAATCAGTAACTCCTAAAAATACTACAAAGAAACAAAGCTAGCTATTTTCATCCACTTTTTTTTTTTTCTGGTATGTTTGGTAATAGCAGAAGACACTTCTAAAAAAGCAACCCCCTTCCTAGTGATTACTCTTGACATAAGAGGGCTTCTGGTTTACCAGGATAGCCACATTCAGATGTAGAATATCCTTTTCCCCTTCACAAAAGAGAAAAGGCCATAGTCATCAGCCTCTGTGCTCAGCTGTGTGTACCAAGAGCCCTCCCTTGCCTCAGCACTTGAGTAATGACGAATGCATTCCATACAGCTGGTGATGAAGACAACTCAAAGAAACTGCCTGCATCAGCTCCAAATATTTTTAAAAGCGATGCAAATTGAGGTGGAGAGAGAGTGGGAGAAAAACCATCTTCTGACAAACAACTTTATTTTGGGATAATTTAGCTAACAGTCTCAGAGATGCAGATCTTGTTTGATGTTTCCTTTAGATTTAAGAAAGACGACCCAGAATTTTTATTGTTTCCATGTAATATCTAATATTAAATGTCACCAATTCTCAACAGCTATTCTTAGGTAATGATGGTAAGTGCAGATAATATATTGCATGTGAATAGTGCTTTTCTGTTTAAAATCATTTTTACACACATTGCCAATTTATGATTATTTTGTTTTCACAGTATCAAATATCCTGACCTACTTGATCTACAAATAAGCTTAGAATTCCATATGTACTTAGGCAAAACTTGATTAATAGAGGAATAATATTTATACTTATAATGTAAATTTAAATTGGTTTGAAATGTCAGACAAGAGTTTCTTGCTTTGTTGTTTTTGGCTTTTAAAGAAGATAGAAATGCAAGAGAAGGGGCTTTTGAAAAAAGAGAGGAAAGCAAGAGAGAGACTTGAAGTGGCTTAAAACAGCTTTGTCCTAAACTCTGAATTTATTTGACCTTTCCCTGAATGGAGCACCTGAATGGAATTGACTAGACTCCTAATAGTTAATAGTGGCAGTTTGAATGGAAGGAAAGACAAAGGCTCAACACTGAGGTCTTGGTTTAGGGTATGACAGTCAAACAGAGGTTTCTGCTTTTCAGCAATCTCCACGTAGTTGCTTTTGGACTTACCCTAAACACCTGGGTAGCTTTCAGATTAAGGGCCAGCAAAGCTTAGTAAATTCAATATGCTGTTTGAGTAACTGAGCTATGAGGGGTTCATTGTTGTTTTTTTTAAGTCATGGCAAGGGTGTTCCTGGAGTAAGACATCCAAGACTTGACTTTGCCAGAGCAAATGGGACTGATGTCCAAGGACCAGTGCTGGGCCTCTCCCAGGCTGTCCCATCCCCTGGAGATTAGAGGACACGTACAAGAACCACCAGGCATTTCTATTTTGCCAAAGGGCTCTTATGAAGAGTAAATAAAGGGACAATGCTGTGAAAATGTACAAAGGTATCATTCTTAAATATGACAGAGAGCATCAACTGTCCTCTATCAAAAGGGCATCATTGTTATTTGCTGTTTCTTCGAAACAATTACCAGGTGGCTGAAGAGGTTGTAGGTTTATGTTTATCTTCCTGGTAGACTGTTCCACATGTAAAGAAGTGAAGTTTCAGGAGAGAAAAGAGCATGGACAAGTACTGGGGTTGATATGAGGTGGAGTGACAGAATAACTTTTAAATCTTTTCTTTCTAAAAAGTTAAATATCAACCCCCCACCCCCCCACCCCCTGCTGCAACAGATCACGAATTTTATTTAGAATGATGATCCAAAATGTTAGAGTGAGGTGTTCTTGCATGGTTAGCTAACTTTTAACACCCTCTTGAATGTTTCCATAAGGTGTGAAATTTGAAGGGTGAAAAGCACTGCTTGATATCAGATGATTATCATTCCTATATACTGAGGACAAGCAGGAGAGGGCAGCTCTGAAGCTCAAAAGTGAGGTGTGCCTTACTTTCTGACCCTGCCAATTTCAGAAGGGCAGCTATGAGGTTTACATGAGATGTAAGTAAAACACTGAGAAGAGTGCCTGACACACAGTAGATGGTCTGTAAATGTTAACTAGCACCAGTTGCAGCAGTCAGACAATTCGTTTTTCACCGGTCTGGGACAATGGCCGGCCTCCAAACGTCTCCGTTACTCTCACTCTTCAAACTAGAATTCCACTATTGCATACTTTTCACCTCCTTTAGAGTTTTAAAGATTTTGTATTATCCAAAGTCCTGATTTAAAACGCAGCTAGCTCTCAAAGAGGTATGATCTCAGTGCACTTTAGTTAATAGTCAGGGAAAGGGACTTTATTAATAAACGCGTGGCGGAGGCTAGCGCTGGCACAGGGCTCTCCCCACTGAGTGCATGGGAATGAAGAAAATGAACATTTACTGCGTATTCACTGGGGCTATGTGAAAGGCCTTCTGCATATTTTGACTCTCTTTATCGTCACAACAACTCTGCAAGATTATTGCAGATGATTGTGCAGGATCCTGCAGAGTAAGTGATTAAGCCAGAATTCACCGCCTATGTTACTTTATGCAGATTTGACTAATGCTTCACACTTAGATTTTATTGTGAGCCAGTCATGTCAAGCACTCCACTAAACGAGTCTACATACATATGCTTGAATTGTACTGGGCTGTTTACCGCCTAATTAAGTTGTCTCCAGATGGAAGAACAGATAAAAGTTTAACATGAAAACGACTTATGTTTATTCATGTAGGCGAATACAGGGGGAGAAAAATCTTCATGAGGAGAAAAATCTCAGAAAAAGACATCTATAGACTTTTTGCTCTGGAAAAATGATGAGGTACATGGGGTTTTGCCACACTCCATTCTTTTCTTCAATACCTAATACTTCCCCATGCACTAGCATTCTCAATGTATTTATTAAAGAAGTCTCTTTCACTGATAACGTATTAACTAAGGTGTATTAGGGTCAGATCTCTTTGAGAGCTAGATGCATTTTAAGTCAGGACTTGGGATAACACAAAATCTTTAAAACTGTGAAGGAGGTGCAGAATACGTAATGGTGAAATTCCCAGGTGTTAAGAGTGATAATATGGGAGAAATTTGGGGACGGGGCATCATCCCAGACCTTTCAAAAGATACAACATATTCTGCCTTTCAGTCAGCTCAGAGGATATGATTATTTTTCATCTATTTCTTTGCATTTAGTTCGTGGACTGTCTCAAGATCATAGCCTTGTGTTATCAAAAGCCTGGTTGTCTTTCACCACCATATGTAGCATCTTTTAAAAAGATATTCATTTTTTAAAAGTTTAATCATATGTTGTTTTCATCTGTACTTATTTGGCTCTGTGAGGTTCAAAGGAGAACAGAACATTTTCTCCTAGGTAACTAGCAACTGTATATTTTTGGTTATAGGTTTCTTCCTAATGTGAAATATTTAGGTCCTTAATTTATCCTGCATTCATATGAGCCTGTTGCTACATGCATAGGAAATAGTTCATCCTCAGTTTCCAAGAGTCCTCTTCTTTCTCCACTTTCCCCTCACCTGAGGCTTCTCCCAGACCTTCCAGATACTAGGCACTCTATACCTTGGGTTTCTTTTCAATCTCCTTTCCCTGCCCGATGTGGCATATCGTCCACAGTAGATGCTATAAAAACTGTTTTGTAGCTAGTTCAGAAATTTGAAACACTAAACAATACTTCTTTTAATTTTTCACAAAGAAAGAAAGAGAGAAAGAGGAAGGAAGGAAAGAAGGAAAGAAGGGAGGAGGGAGGGAGGGAAGGAAATTAGGCTGGTATCATGCACATTTCTTTAGAATAGCGGGAAAACCATCCCTGTGATTCAGGAGCATTCAGGAAGGATAACTGGGTAAGAGACCATAAAGTAAGGTCGATTAAAAGTCTTAACAAGAAAATGACACTGTGATTAGCCAAGTCCTTACTGCAAAAGAAAAAGTTGGTTGGTAAGTTTACCAGAATTCTGGAAATCCGTGAAGCAGCAGCATAAGTGGTTTGCCTCTTTCACCAGCAGCAACATAATGAAATCTTAACCCCGAATCCTGCAGTACAAAATAGAGGGCATGGAATTTTAGTGATATTTTGCCAAAAGTAGTGCATTTAGTATTTCCATTTCATTAAAGAAAAAGCTCACTTGCATTATTTTTAATATCAAGAAATAAAATATTATTAAATTTCAAAAAGAAAAAAGCTCCATGATTTATTAATAGAGTAAATTAGATTTACTTTTGTTGACATTCCCTTTATAGTACCTTCCCTTCTTGTTCTACCTACAAGGTCAATTTATACGTTATAAGCTTCTGAAACAATGTCACAATTTGTGACTTTCATCTTACTGATGTGTCACATTTCATCTCATTCAAATTCCACAGGACATGTAAATAATTCTGATCTGAATTTATATTCTTGCCATGTTTACCTCCTAGTCATGTACTTTTCTCAGCTTGCCCGTCAAGAGCTGTGCCATCGTTATATAATTCACACCTCCTTTCCTTATTTTTAGTTCTCTCCTTCCCACATTATTATTTTAAGTCGAGAGTTGCATGTACAGCTCCCCTTGCTTCCTGCTCCTCATGTCATGTCAATGTATTTCTAACAGCAGAATTCTCTGAGTGCTCAAGACTTCTCTCTGCATGTGGGAGACAAGACTGCCCAAGGAAAATAAAAGGCATGGGAGTGAGACAGGAATACAGCAAACTGAAAAGAAGAAAATGGAGAAAAAAAGCAAGAAAGGAAAACAAAAATTCAGAAAGAAGTGAAGAAAGAAACCAAGAACCAAAAGATGAGCACAGAGACTGAGTTTTTTATCAGGTAACCCAAGCAAGAGGGTTTCCAGATGTGAAAAAAAAAAAATCTTACAAGGTCATTTAATTCAACCCTATCATTTTTACAGATTTGGAAACTAAAGTCCAACATGGGTCATAAAGGTGGTTGGGAGCAGGGCTGTGACCAGAACCCCATTCTGTCCTACCTTACAGGACAATGTTCTTTCCACTCCTTGGTTCTGTCTCTGGGGAAACTCTTTAGGTAGCCAGATTAAGAGGAAATGCATTATGAGAAATTCCAGATGACTCTTTTTCCCTGCTTCTCCTCCTCAGGTTGGACTAAGATAACAAATTTGACTTTGCCCTCAACTGCAGAATGCCTTTCTAGAAGTTCAATAACTTTTTATTGGTGATGAGTCTTGGCCACTTGACTGGACTTAGTGAACAAATAATTAATTCACTTACTATATACTAGGCACTGTTCTAAGTTTTTGTTTATTTGGGTTTGTCTGTTTGTTTTACAAATATCAATTCATTTCATTCTCATACCAACCCCAGGCTGAATAAGGGTAAGAAAAATGTGCCCTTGCTCTTTTGAACTCTAGCAGTTGGACCATCTAGCTCCTAATAGGAATCCTGCACTTCGGTGACATAAATATCCCCTCAAAAAAAGGCTAGTTTTGAAAGGCCTGTGAGTCAGACTGCAGGGTGCCTCCTGAAGGGCCATATCCCTTCACCACCTGGAGCCTCAGGAAATGGAATATCCGTGGGCTGCCAGGAGGCTTGGGATAAGCATGAACAGTTCCAGTCTGAATGCATGGTTGACATTTACTTTTTATTCCATTCCTTTGGTCTCTGACTTCATAAGTCTGCTTTCTTGCTCACAAACATACACCATTTATTTATTGTTTCATGCTGGTTAGGTCATCTCTGCGTGTTCCATTCTGCTACTCTGAATAAAGTCCTATTTCCAATGACTTATTCTATTTACTCTTCCAATCTCTAAAATTTAGGCAAGGACAGCCTCATGAGACAGTAGGGCACGACCAGGAACAATTCCCTACAGCTGATCTGAGCTCTAAAGGGCAAAAGGGTGACAGGAGACAGCCTTCCCTTAGAGCAGAATTATTCTGGGTTGTTGCGGTGGAGCAGGAGGGGACAGTAATAGATATATAGGACCCTGATGAGAGAACCTCCTCATAACCTATTCTCATTCTGTCTCTCTCTCACACACACACACAGACACGGTCCCGACCCCTCTCCCGCCACACCTCGCCCCCCTTGCCTTGCCTCCCCCTGGCATCTTCCCTGTCCCCGCCGCGCGCTCTTGCGAGCCCCAGGAACACTAGGGGACGCTGGGCGTCATGGAAGGAGCAGCCCAGCGCTCTCTGCCCTCATGGCCGTCACGTTCCCTCCCGATACCGCCGGGCCCGCGCCGGCCTTCACCTTGATCCGCACGTAGCAGTGGGTACCCAAAGAGGGGTCGTTCAAACACGCGGGAGGGTGTTCCCGGGCGGCCCTCCGGAAGGTCTGCGCGGGTCCCTTGCCGATGCTCCACAAAAGTTTGAGCAGGTAGACGGAGGCGCAGAGCCCGCAGTAGCAGTAGACCAGGGACCAGAAGAGCAGGGACCGGATCGTGACCGTCAGGCGGAGCAGGCAATCCCGCAGCCTCGCCATCGGGCGGGGCCGGCGGCGGGGCCCGCTGCCCTTCGGGGACGCGGGAGCAGCGGCGCTCGCTCGGGCTCCGGAGCGAGACAGCCCGCGCGGCGGCGCGCCAGGCCCGCCAGCCGCTCCGCGGGAGCCGGCTCCGCGCGCGCCTCCCCGCGGGCCCCCGGGCGACTGCGCTCGGCCGGCGTCCCGTGGCCCGGCCGCGGGCTCCCGCACTCACGGTGCGCGCTCCGGGGCGCTGCGCCCTGCCCGGGAGCGCCGCTGGGCAGACCCCCTGCGCTGCGGGTTCCGCCCCGGCCTGGGCGAGGCTGGGACCGGCCTTCCTCCGCAGAGTGTGATCCCAGTTCTAAACCGCTCAACTGTGGGGAAGATGAAGGGGAGACTTTCCCAAATCATCCTGGGAAGCGCAGAAGGAAGCGCCGCTCTTACTTTGACCAGTGTTCAAGTCCTCTCATTGCCCAGTCAACTGGTGCAATTTCATTAGGCCTTTTTCTGGATCATAGAATTATGGGGCGCGGGGAAGAGAGGCAGTGAAGGACGATTTTCATACTGTATGACGGCTATTATTACTTTATTCATTCCTAACATTCTTCTGACGGTGTTGATACTCTCCAACAAGGTTCAGAGTGGTTATCAAGCCCAGCCAGGCCTCTCTGGTTCTAAAGGCAAGCCTCTGGAAAGCCCTGGTCTGTTTTCTATCCCTGTAAGTCTTTCCTTTGCAAGACTCTTATATAAATGGAATCAAATAATATGTAACCTTTTATTTTTGGCTTCTTTTCATTTAGCGTAATGCATCTGAGATTCAGCTATGCTGTTACATAGTTTCTTTTTTATTGCTTGTTAGTTTTCATTGAATGAGTCATATTGTTTATCCATTTCCGAGTTAAAGGACGTTTGAGTTTTTTCCACTTTGTGATTATGAATAAAGCCACTATAAACACTCGTGTGAAGTTTTTGTGTGAACATGTTTTCCTTTCACCTGGGTAAGTACTTAGAAGTGAGATTGCTGGGTCAGGTGGTAAGTTGCATTTAATTTTATGAGAAACTGCCAAACTGGCTTCCAAAGTGGCTGTGCAATTTCGAATACATACCAGCTATGTGTAAGAATTATGGTAGGGTTATATTCTTGCAAGAACTTGGTATTGTCAAAAAAATCTTTTTAATTTTGGCTATTCTAAGAGGTGTGTAGTATCTCGTTGAGATTTTAATTTACATTTCCCTAGTGACTAATGTGTGGGCATCTTTATGTACTTGAATGCCATCAAATATATTCTTTGACAAAGTGTCTGTTAAAATCTTTTATGCATTTTTAAAAATTGTGTTGTTTGTTTTCCTACTATTGAATTCAAGAGTTCTCTATATATTTTGGATACAAATCCTTTATCATACATCATGAGATTTGCAAACATTTTCCCAGACTGTGTCTTTTCATTCCTATAACAGAGACTTTTGAAGAGGAGAATTTCTTAATTTTTTTTTTTTAAAAATTTATTATTTATTTATTTATTTATTTATTCTTTTTAAGTAGGCTCCACGCCCAATGTGGGGTTTGAACTCACAACCCCTAGATCAAGAGTCACATGCTCTATGCATTGAACCAGCCAGGTGCCCCCTCACCCCCCCGAGTTTCTTAATTTTGATGCCATCTCATGTATCACTTTTTTTCTTTTATGGATGGTACTTTTGGCCTTTAATGTAAGAAATCTTTTCATAACTCAAGGTCAGCAGGATTTCTTTCCCTTATGTTTTCTTGTAGAAGTTTTATGTTTTTATTTTTTATATTTAGATCTATGAACCATTTTTCTTCAACTTTCCCCAAGTTTTATTTTATTATTTTTAAAATTTTAATTCCAGTATAGTTAACATACAGTTTTATATTAGTTTCAGGTGTACAATATAGTGATTCAACAATTCTATATATTACTCAGTGCTCATCAGGATAGGTGTACTCTTAATTCCCATCATCTATTTCACCCATCCCCCACCTACCTCCCCTCTGGTAACCATCAGTTTGTTCTCTATAGCTAAGAGTCTCTTTTTTTGGTGTGTCTCTTTTTTTATTTGTTCATTTGTTTTGTTTCTTAAATTCCACATGTGAGTGGAATCATATAGTATCTGTCTTTCTCTAACTTACTTGCTTAGCATTATACCCCCAGATCCATCCATGTTGTTGCAAATGGTAAGATTTCGTTCTTTTTTATGGCTGAGTAATATTCCTGTGTGTGTGTGTGTGTGTGTGTGTGTGTGTGTGTGTGTATCACATATTTATCCATTCATCTACGGATGGACATTTGGACTGTTTCCATAATTTGGCTATTGTAAATAATGTTGCAATAAGCATAGGGGTACATATTTGAATTAGTATTTTTGTATTCTTTGGGTAAATACCTGGTAAGTGCAATTACTGGATCATATGGTAATTCTATTTTTAATTTTTCAAGGAACCAAGTCTATGATCCATTTTGAGTTAATTTTTGTATAGGGTACAAAGTATGGATTAACATTTATGTTTTGCATGTGGATATGTAATTGTTTTGGCACCCTTTGTTGAAAAGAATGTTCTTTCTCTGTTGAATTGCTTTTGCACCTTTGCTGAAAATCACTTGACGTATGGGACTATTTCTAAGCCTCTAGTCTGTTTCATTGATCCATATGGCTATATTTTCTTCAATACCACACTTGTCATGACTTTTGAAAGTAGTATAGTAGGTCTAGAATTCAGGTAGAATGAGTCCTTAGACTTTGTTCTTCTTTATAAAAATTGTTTTGCCTATTCTGCTTACTTACCTTTTCAAAAAAAGTTTTAGTATTAGTTTGTCATTTTAGGCAAAAATTAATCATTTTGGAGAAAACTGATATTTTAACAATATTATGCTCAATCCATGAACATGATATATCACTTCATTTATTTAGATCTTCTTTGATATCTTTCACTGTTTAAAACATACAAATATTGCATATATTTTGTAATATTTAGACCTAAGTATTTCTTTTTTTATATATTATTGTCAATACTACTTTTTTCAATTTCCAGTTGCTTATTACTAGTATAAAGAAACATGATTTTTGTGTTTTGTTTTTTTTTTTTTTGTCTTGGGTTCTGAGACCTTGTTAAACTCACTTACTAGTTCTAGTAACTTTTTGAAAGAGTCTTTGGAATTTTTTGTGGATAACCATGTCATCTGTGAATAGAGACAGTTTTATTTCTTCCTTCCTACATATTTGCCTTTTATTTCTTCTTCTCGCCATATTGCACTGGCTAGGACCTCCAGTACAATAAATAATGAATAGGAGTAGTGAGAATGGATATCTTTACCTTATTCCTGATCTTCAGGGGAAAACATTCATCTTTCACTATTAAACATAATATTAGCTAAAGACACCATTTATCATGTTGAGGAAGTTCTTTTCTATTTCTAGTTTCTGAGAGGTTTTTTTTCATAAATGGAGGTTGAATTTTGTCAAAGGGCATTTGTTTCTCTTGAGATAATCAAAGTTTTTCCTCTTTAATCTTTTAATATAGTTAATTACATATAAAATTTTTATATTTTGGGGGCACCTGGGTGGCTCAGTCGTTAAGCATATGCCTTTGGCTCAGGTTATGATCCCAGGGTCCTGGGATTGAGCACCGCATTGGGTTCCCTGCTCAGCGGGAAGCATGCTTCTCCCTCTCCCACTCCCTCTGCTTGTGTTCCCTCTCTCGCTGTCAAATAAACAAATAAAATCTTTAAAAAAATTTAAATTTTTTATTTAAATTCAATTTAATTAACCTATAGTGTATTATTAGTTTAGAGGTAGAATTTAGTGATTCATCAGTTGCATATAACATCCAGTGCTCATTATATCAAGTGCCCTCCTTAATGCCCATCACCCAGTTACCCCATCCCCCTACCAAACTCCCCTCCAGCAACCCTCAGTTTGTTTCCCATAGTTAAGAGTCTCTACATATAACATTTTTTTTTAAAGATTTTATTTATTTATTTATTTGAGAGAGAGAATGAGATAGAGAGAGCATGAGAGGGGGGAGGGCCAGAGGGAGAAGCAGACTCCCCGCCGAGCAGGGAGCCCGATGCGGGACTCGATCCAGGGACTCCAGGATCATGACCTGAGCCGAAGGCAGTCCCTTAACCAACTGAGCCACCCAGGCGCCCCTACATATAACATTTTTTGAATGTTGAACCAGACTTTCGTTCCCAGATTAAACCCTACTTGGTCATGAAGTACTATATTTTTTTATATATTGCTGAAATCAACTTGTTAATATTTGGTTGATGATTTTTGTATCTATATTTCTTATTTATCTTTTTATATATTCTGGAAGAATTTATATAAAATTGATATAATTTCTTCCTTAAATGTTTGGTAGAATTCTCCAAAAAAGCCATCTAGGTCTCAAGTTGTTTTTTTAATTTTTTTTTTTAAGGTTTTAAAATATAATTCAATCGGTGATAAAGCCTGGGTGGCTTAGCCAGCTAAGCGTCTGCCTTTGGCTCAGGTCATGATCCCAGGGTCCTGGAATCGAGTCCCATGTCAGGCTCCTTGCTCAGCAGGGAGCCTGCTTCTCCCTCTGCCTGCCACTCCCCCTGCTTGTGTGTGCTCTCTTTCTCTCTCTCTCTGACAAATAAAGAAATAAATAAAATCTTAAAATAAAATACAATGCAATCTATTTAAAAGTTATAGGACTATTCAGGTGATCTGCTTTTTCTTTGCCAGTTTGTGTCTCTTAAGAATTTTATGTATTTCACTTAAGTCGTTGAATTTATGGCTTAATTTCCAAATATTCTGGACAATTTTGCAGATGATCTTTTTGTTGTTAATTTCTAGTTTAAATATGGTATATTCCAAGAGTTTACCTTCAAAACTACCTGTTCTTTTAAATTTGTCAAGGTTTGCTTTATGTCTCTGAATATGGTCTATTTTGGTGAATGTTCCAACTGTATTTGAAAAGTTGTTACCTGGAGTGCAGCATAAATGTTAATTAGGTAAATTGGTTGGCAATGCTGTTCAGGACTATCAGGAACCTTACTGATTATCTGCCTACTTGTTCTATCAATTGCTGAGAGAAGAATGTTAAAATCTATCTGTAATGATGGATTTCTTTTCTTTCTTTCTTTCTTTCTTTCTTTCTTTCTTTCTTTCTTTCTTTCTTTCTTTCGGATCTATCAATGCTACTATTTCTACTTTAGACAGTTATATTTTGGGGCATTTATAAATAAGATAAAATGAATTTTATAATTACTTCCAGTTATGCCATTCTCAGTGTTCTTCATTCATTATATAGATATATAAGTTTCTGTCTGGTGTCATATTCCTTCTACCAGAGAACTTCCTTTAGGCTTTCTTGTAGAATAGGTCTGCTGACAATAAATTCTTTCAGCTTTTGTTTGTTTTGCTACATGCTCATCTTTAAGTCTTTATTTATGCTTAGTGATAAGTAATACAGAGATGGTCTCTCTCCATGCTTTTACCTCTCTGATAGCAGTAGACTGCTTTCATTACTGAATGCTTATTACTGTGGTGGTAGGAAGGGCAGGGGGTAGAGGGGCATTCTCTGCTGTCCTAATTTAGCCTCACAGGCAGGCACGATGGATATCAGGATATCAGGGTATCTTGGATATGAGGGTGGGATCTTCTCAATGATCCTTTCCTGTCCCCAGTGACAGGGACTCTCTAATGGTCTGGACCCATGATGTATTTCCTGCCCTTGTCCTACATTAGAGGGTTTATTTCTGTTTTCCTCCCCCCTAGCTGCAATAGGTCTTCATCAGTGCCCTAGTTAGGCGATAGGGTTTGCTCTTCTTCAACCAGAAGCTTAAGGCTTATATTCCTTAAGGAAGACAGAGAAGAAGGATCTGGAGAAGTCTTTGTGCTTTTCCTATGTCTGGTGCTATTCTCTTCCAGGCCTGTATCAGGAGGATCACTTTCTCAGAACCTCATCCTGCCCCCCAAATCCTTCTTGTAAGTACTGATGAGGTCTGCAGAGAAGAAGAATCAGCAAGTTGTTGCAGATTTCTCTTGTGCTGTCAGGGGTTCTATATTCTGAACTAGCCTACACCCAGCCTTTAGGAATTTGTTACTTTTAGATTATTTTGTTTGCTTGTTTGTTTTTGTTACCAGATTATATAGCATTTGGTGACATCTGCCTCAGGTAAGTCAGTACTTATGTCCTCTCTCTCCTTTGATGCATTTGTCTTTTCTTAGATTTCAGGTTATTGTTACCCTGCAATCTCAGCCCTCAGATTAATTTAAGAAATGTTGTGAATTTGGAGGAGGAGCAAGATGGCGGAGGAGTAGGGATCTAAATTTCGTCTGGTCCCAGGAATTCAGCTAGATAGGGTTCAAACCATTCTGAACACCTACAAACTCAACAGGAGATCGAAGAAAAGAATAGCAGCAACTCTGAACAGAAAAGCGACCACTTTCTGGAAGGTAGGACATGCGGAGAAGTGAATCTGAGGTGATATTCGGGAGGACAGACAGTGGGGGAGGGGGCCTCCGTCGGCTGCTTCTGGCAAGTGATAGAGCTGCGGAGCACAAAATCGGAACTTTTAGAAGTCGGCTCCGCTGAGGGACGTCGCTCCAGTGGCTAAGCGGGGGTGGCACCCTTGTGGGACTGTGTGGTCTCAGGACCCTCGGAGTCACAGAAAGACCGGGGGTGCCTGAGTGCAGCAGAGCTCCCAAGTATCCGAGCGGGGAAGCCGGCTGCAGAGACAGAGCCGAGGCGCAGGCTCTCAGCTCGGGGTTGCCCTAAACCGTGATCCGCGGCACAGTCGGGCCACTGCTCCTCCAGCAGGGACCCAACAAGCGGCAGATCCGGGGAGACTCACCTTCTTCCCCTGGGAGGAGCGGCGCGGGAGCGCACTGCAAGGATCTGCTGGGTTTGGAGACTCCACATGGGGTCGGGTGCCAGAGACAGAAACATGAGGTCACAAGCCGGGTGAGCATGGACTGCGGCCGGAGACCAGGGAGTCGGGAGTGACTGACTGCTTTTCTTTGGGGGTGCACTGAGGAGCGGGGCCCGAGTTCTCGGCTCCTCCGGGGCGGAGATTGGGAGGCTGCCATTTCACTCTCGGCCTCCAAAGCTGTACGGAAAGCTTGCAGGGAACAAAAGCTCCGGAGAGCAAACCTGAGCAGATTACTTAGCCCGGACCCGCAAGGGCGGGGCAATTCCGCCTCTGGCAAAGACATTTAGGAACCATGGCAACAGGCCCCTCCCCCAGAAGATCAGCTAGAACAGCCAGACAAGACCAACTTTACCGATCAATAAGAACAGCAGAACTCCCGCACCAGGGAAATACTGCACAGAGAATCCATGGCTTTTTCCCCATGATTCTTTAGTCTTTCAAAGTTAATTTTTTTAATTTCTTTTTTTCTTTTTCTACTTCTTTTGAATTTTTCTTTTTCCCTTTTTCAACCAACATCTTATTGATTCCTTTTTTAAAAATCTTTTTTATTTTTCATTTTTAGAGTCATATTCTATCCCTTTATTGTAGTTAACCTTATTTTTGGTATATATATAAGTTGCTCTCTCTTTAAAATTTTGGGATACAGTTTCTTCACAGACCGAAATATACCCTAAATCTCTAATGTATGGCTTTGCTCTAGTCTCCTGCCTGATCACATTCTCTCCCTTTCTTTTTTTTTTAATTTCTCTTCTTTCTTTTTTCAACCAACTTCTTATCTTATGAATTCCTTCTATAAAATCTTTTATAATTTTCATCTTCACAGTCATATTCCATCCCTTCATTGTATTTACCCTTATTTTTGTACATATAGAAGTTTTTCTTTCTTTAAAATTTTGGGAGGCAGTTTCTTCTAACAGACCAAAATACGCCCAAAATCTAGTGTGTGGCACTCATCTATTTACCAGCCTGATCATATTTGATCATATCCTTTTTTCTTTTTCTTTTTTCTTTCTTTCCCTTTCTTTTCCCCTGGTTTCAGGTCTCTTCCAATTTGTTTAGTGTATATTTTTCTGGGGTTGTTGTTACCCTGTTACCATTTTGTTCTCTCATTCATCTATTCTCCTCTGGACAAAATGACAAGATGGAAAAACTCACCTCCAAAAAAAAAAACAAAAAACAAGAGGCAGTGCTGACTGCCAGGGACCTAATCAATACAGACATTAGTAAGATGTCGGAACTAGAGTTCAGAATGACGATTATAAAGATACTAGCTGGGCTTGAAAAAAGCATGGAAGAT
>NC_138372.1:70962120-71010909 GCF_054177405.1 Leptonychotes weddellii | reverse complement strand
GTGATGGGTATTAAGGAGGGCATGTACTGAATGGAGCACTGGGTGTTACACGCAAACAATGAATCATGGAACGCTACATCAAAAACTAATGATGTATGGTGATTAACATAACATAATAAAATAAAATTTTAAAAAATTGAGTTATAATTGACATATATCATTGTGTTAGTTTTAGGTATATGACATAATGTTTGATATATGTATATATATTGGGAAATGATTACCACAATAAATTTTATACATTTTAAAAAAATTTTTGAGTATTCACCTTTTAAATTGAAATTTTAAATGAGATGATTGGAAATTTATATGCAGGCATGAGAAATAGAGAAACTGTGTACACTTTAAACAGTATACTTTACATTTTATAATTTTGTTATATATGTAGCTTTGTGTACCCACCACCAAAGTCAAATATACAGAACAGTTCTATAACCACAGGGATGTCATATGTTGTCCTTGTATAACCACACTCACACCTTGTCCCTCACCCCTGTACCACTAATGTGTTCTCCATTTCCAAAATTCTGTCATTTCAAAAATGTTATATAAATGAAACCATGAAGTAGGTAACCTTTTGGGATTAGTTTTTTTCACACAGCATAATTCCCTAAAAATTCAAGTTATTGCAAGTATCAACAGCTCATTCTTTTTTGCTGATAAGTATTTCAAATTATGTATATACTACAATTTGTTAACCATTCACCTATTGAATGACATCTAGGTTGTTTCCAGTTTGGGGCTATTACAAATAAAGCTGCTATGAACACTTGTGTACAGGTTTTTGTGTGATCATAAGTTTTCATTTATCTGGGATAAATGTCCAATAGTGCAATTACTGGGTCATATGGCTTTGTTTTTATTTTTTAATTTTAATTTTTTAAAAGATTTTATTTGAGAGAGCGAGAGCAAGAGAGAGAGAACACAATTTGAGGGGGAGTAGCAGAGGGAGAGGGACAAGCAGACTCCTCGTTGAGTAGGGAGCCCAATGTAGGGCTCTATCCCCGGACCCTGGGATCATAACCTGAGCCCAATGCAGACGTTTAATCCACTGAGCCACCCAGGCACGCCTGGGTCATATGGCTTTGTATGTTTTGTTTATAAGAAGTGACAACTGATTTCTAGTGTGGCTGTATAGCATTTTACATTCCCACCGGAAATGTATGAATGATCCAGTTTCTCTGCATCCTTGTCAGCATTTTGTGTGGTCACTATTTTTTATGTTAAACCTTCCTGATAAGTGTGTATTGATATCTCATTGTGGTTTAAATTTATGTGTTACGGATGGCTACTAGTAATGGTGAACATGCTTTCTATATGTGTGTTTGCCATATGTATATCCTCTTTGGTAAAATTTTGTTCATATCTTTTGCCCATTCTAATTAAATTGTTTGTAAATTAAATTTTTACTGTTGAGTTTTGAGAGTTTTTAATATATTCTTTTTTTTAAAGATTTTATTTTTTTTAAAGATTTTATTTATTTATTTGACAGAGAGAGACAGTGAGAGAGGGAACACAAGCAGGGGGAGTGGGAGAGGGAGAAGCAGACTTCCCGCTGAGCAGGGAGCCCGATGCGGGGCTCGATCCCAGGACCCTGGGATCATGACCTGAGCCGAAGGCAGACACTTAACCAACTGAGCTACCCAGGTGCCCCCCCCGACTTTTTTTTTTAGAGAGGGAGAGAGAGAGGTGGGGGGAGGAGTGTGGAGAGAATCTTAAGCAGGCTCCATGCCCAGCACAGAGCCCAATCCAGAGCTTGATCTCATGACCTGAGCCCAAATCAAGAGTCAAATACTTAACCGACTGAGCCACCCAAGAGCATTCGGTGGAATTTCTAGTATTATGTTGAGTAAGAAAGGTGAGAGTGGATATCCTTGCCATGTTCCCAAAGGTAGGGGGAAAGCATCAACTCTTTCACCATGAAGTGTAACATTAGCAGGTGCCTAGGTTGCTCAGTCAGTTAAGCATCTGCCTTCAGCTCAGGTCATGATCCCAGGGTCCTGGGATGAGTCCTGCATTGAGCTCTGTATTCAGCAGGGAGTCTATGTCTCCCTCTACCCCTTCCCCCTGCTTGTGTTCATGCCCCCCCACCAAAGAAATAAAATCTTAAAAAAAAAAGTGTAACATTGGGTGCAGATTTTTTGTGGAAATTGAAGTAATTTCCCTGAAAAACTTACTGAGTTGTTTTTTTGTTGTTGTTTTTATCATGAATGTGAGTTGGATTTTGAATTACACTGTTTAATTTTCAAATGTTGAAACAACTTTGCATACCTGGAATAAATCAGTCATGGTATATAATTATTTTCATACATTGTGGGATTTAGTTTGCTACTATTTTGTTGTACATTTTTGTGTCTAAGTTCATTAGAGATGATGGCCTGCAGCTTTTTTTTTTTTTTGTATTGTCTTTGGTTCTAGTTATCAGGGTAATACTGGCCTTATAAAATGAGTTGGGAAGTGTTCCTTCTTCCTATTGATAAAATTTGTCCTGTTGTGGGTGCCTGGCCAGCTCAGTCGGTAAAGCATGCGACTCCTGATCTTGAGGTTGTAAGTTCAAGCCCTATATTGGGTGTAGAGATTACTTGAAAATAAAATCTTTAAAAAAATGTCCTGTTGACAAAAATTACATAATAGACTGATTTCTGGAAGACGCATTTTCTGGAATAGATTTTCTGGAAGAGACTGTCTTAAATTAGTGTTGGGACGCCTGGGTGGCTCAGTTGGTTAAGCGTCTGCCTTCGGCTCAGGTCATGATCCCAGGGTCCTGGGATCGAGTCGCGCATTGGGCTCCCTGCTCTGTGGGGAGCCTGCTTCTCCCTCTGCCTCTGCTTCTCTCTCTGTCTCCCATGAATAAATAAACAAAAAAAATCTTAAAAAAAAAATTTTAAATTAGTGTTAATCCTTTAAATGTTTGGTATTATCCTCATGTGAAATCATAGGGGCTTGGATTTTTCAGGAGCTTCTAAATTATGAATTATACTTTTTTAATGATAGGGCTGTTCAGATTATTTCATATTGAGTTTTAGTAGTTTGTAGTTTTTGAGCAATTGGTCCACTTATTCAAATTTATGAATGTGAAGTTTATATTCCTTTTTATCTTTTTAATGGTTGTAGGATCTACAGTGATATTCACTATTTCATTCCTATTGGTGATTTGTGCCTTTTTGTTAGCCTTGCTGTTTAAGAACTTTACTTTTTGGGGGTGCCTGGCTGGCTCAGTCAGAAGAGCATGTGACTCTTGATCTCAGGGTCATGAGTTCAAGCCCCACATTGGATGTAGAGATTATTTAAATAAAACTTAAAAACAAAAAAACAAAAACAAAAAACCTTTTGGGGTTTTGGGACTACCTTTTCTCCCTCAACCACCAGCTTTTTGTTTCATTGATTTTCTCTTTTTCAATTTGATTAATCTCTGCTCTGGTCCTATTTTGGATGTGCTTTTTTAGGTTGTTGAGTTAGGAACTAAGATTATTGATTTGACTTTTCCTTGTTTCTAATGCAAGCACTTGACACTTCTAAGAATTTCTTTCAGTACTCTTTTAACAGCATTCCACACATTTCAGTAAGTTGTATGGTGATAATCATTTGTTTTTTTAATTTTCTTATAAGATTTCCTCTTTGATCCATCAATTATTTCTAAGTATATTAATTTTGTTTAGTGATTTTCCTATTGTGTATTATTGATTTGTGATCCGATACTATTATGGTTAAAAAACATACTCTATATAATTTCAATTCTTTTAAATTTAAGTTTCATGACCCAGGATATATGGTGTCTTGGTGAATGTTCCATGGGTGCTTAAAAAAAAAGTGCATTCTATTGTTGGTTATAAACTGGTAATATCTATTTACACTCCCCCATAGCAGCATATGAGTTCCCACTGATCCTCTCCAACATTGGATAATGCTAGAGACATCATTTGTGCTAATTTGTTGGGTAAAAATTGGTATTTTCTATGGCCTCAAATTTTCATTTGTCCCACAAGGTTGAGCATCTTTTCATGTTTATTATATGAATTTCCTCTTAAGTGAAATGTCTGTGTATGGCAGAGAATTACCAATATTTATGTGTTGCTCTGAATTTTCTAGACCTGCAGTCAGGTGTATGGCCAAGTGGGTTCTGGCTAGAGGGATATGAGTGCAAGAAGTCTAACTCTCTACCAAGTCTGGCCCTTAACAACACCCAGTGTGATCCTATCTTACTGTGCTGCATCAATTTTAGAGACCATATGTTCCAGGTGGCATAATTACAAGAAGGAATAGGGCCTCTCAAATGACTGTACTTTCCATGAAAATGGAATATCTCTTATACATTTCTTTTAGGGGAGAACATTTTGTGGTAAACCTTCATTTATTTCATCCTTATTTTAATAGTTTTACTGGGTACAGAATTCCAACCTGATAATTTTTTTATTTAATCAAAGACTAGTGGATAAACATAAATTCAGCACAATTACGTCAGATCACTCTTCATATTGTATACACACAAACCAATGAATATAATCTGAAAGAAACCTGCAATCAGCAGTGAAATGTATAGCTTTTCCTTCCCTCACAAAAGAAAAAATCTAACCAAATTTAGAATTTCATCAACACACACTCTCCTGTGACAAACAGTTCAGACATAGAGAATGCAAAAAACTAGATGCTTTGTTAAAAAAATAGAAGCAGCCATACACTGTTATTGAAAACTATACCCGAAGGGGATGTGCTACAGAAAAAAGCTATATATACATACATACAAAAAAGCTATATATACATACACAGTAAGAAAATAAACTTCACGATTAACACATGAATGTTTAATACTGGAGAAATCATAGCTCTCCAAAATTTCTCCACACTTCAAGCTGACAGTTATTTTTCTGTCAAAATTTTGAAGATCTAATTCCACTCTTCCTGGTGGTCACTGTTGCTGGTAACTCATTTGGTGATAACTCCATTTCTCTGACTGCAAAATCTTCTTTGCTTATGGTATTGTTCAAGCCACTGAAAAATGTCTCAGGTATGGATTTCTTTTTATCTTACTTAATAAGTTGTACTTAAGGTCAGGGATTGACATACTCTTAGTAAGAGATCAGATAGTAGATAGATAATTTTAGGCTTTGAGGGCTGCATAGACTCTGTTGTACCTACTGAACTCTGCCATCATAGCACGTAAGCAGCCATACAGTGTATAAAAGCTCACAATAAAACTTAAAAACAAGCAAGCTGGATTTGCCCTGTGGGCTGTATTCTGTCAATTCCTGCTCTAGGTCTCTTTTCCTTCTTGTCTGTGCTGTGTCCTGGTGGTTATTTGTACATATTTTCTAGCTCACTGATTTTCTCTTTATCTGTGTTTGTTTTAATCGAGTTTTTTTAGTTTAACACTTTCCTTCCTGGAAGTCTCACTTTTTCCAAATCTGCTCATTTTCCTCCAAAAGTCTTATTTCCTTAAACATTTTACAATAGCTAGTCTACTTCAGTCCTGGGAAGAGGGTGATGAAGTATTATTTTCTGTGTGTTGTTCATTGTTTATGCTAATCTCACTCATTGTGGCTTGATTTTTTTGTATCATCCATCTTTGATAGCTAATTTCTTGACCTTAATTTGTGGTGATCCTGCTTATGCCTCTAGCCAACCTGGGACCACTTCATCCTCTTGAAGACCTTCAACACTGGCCCATGGCACAATTAGCAATAACACTGCTAGCATCTGAGCTCAAGAAAGCCCCACCATCTGTTGCTTACTGCTCTCCTCCCAACTACATGTGTGTGTGTGTGTGTGTGTGTGCGTGCATGTGTGTGCGGTGTTCCCGAGAGAGCTTCTTCTGCCTTGGAGACTGGCAATGCCTTAAAAAATGGGTCCCATGCAGGATTTATTTGTAATACTAGAAACAAAATTGGTAGGTCTCTAAATTTAATTCTAATCTAATCCCAATCAAAATTCTAATGTTCAATTTCACTCAACTTCTAAAAATTGGATAAAGTGATTATGAATTTCTTACAGAATGACAACTACTGCAATTCAGAGGTTCAATAAGTAAATTGTGCAGTATAACTGAGAGTTCATTTAGAAAAAAAGAAATCTGGTTCCCTATCTCTTATAAAAATGTCTTTAATCCATCTGGAATCTTAGTGTAAAAATTAATTATCTGGATTTTAAGTGCAAAATAAAGACTGTTTTACCATCTTAATGTGGGGAATACAATCCAAAACAAGGTAGAATAGCCAGACACTATAAAGGAAAATCCAGACATACGACTACATAAAATTTAAAATTTTAATGGAAAAAAGGCAATAAATCTCAAAAGACAAACAGTAGATTGTGAAAAAGTGTTTCTGAACCATCTAAAAAAAGGGGGGGGGACTTTGTACAAACTTATAAACCAAAAGAATTTCCAAAGGATATTGGTTACTAGGCAAGTCACACGGCTAACAGATTTAAGATCAACCCCACTTGAAGTCCGGGAGAGAAAAAGTAAAGAAACTGATTATAATCTTTTCATTCAGATTAGCAAAGAAAATGAGGGCAGTAATATCCAATGCTGGTGAGGATAATGGTAAAGTGGTACTTTCAGACTCCTAGGAATGTGACCTGCTCTAAAGTTTTTTGGAAAAGTCATTTGGTACCTCCTATTAAAATAAAAATTACTCCCTTTGACTGTAACTTCTGACCCAGCAACCCTATTTTAGAAGCTCTACTCT
Organism: Leptonychotes weddellii; assembly: GCF_054177405.1. Taxonomy (NCBI): domain Eukaryota; kingdom Metazoa; phylum Chordata; class Mammalia; order Carnivora; family Phocidae; genus Leptonychotes; species Leptonychotes weddellii. The sequence continues at coordinate 71,004,223 of NC_138372.1, read as the reverse complement.
TTAGAAATAGCAGCACAATTATGTAAGGCTATATACACAGTATATTTACTGCAGCTTTGTTCAGTAGAGAAAGACTGGAATTAACTGAATCAATAGGGGATTATATAAATCATGATACGTCTGTTCTAAGGAATGTTGTGCAGCCTTTTAAAAAAGAAATGAATCATGTAATGAGCACTGGGTATTACGTAAGACTAACGAATCACTGACCTCTACCTCTGAAACCAATAATATGTTATATACTAATTGAATTTAAATTAAAAAAATACAAAAAATGAATCCATCTATATCCATCTAAAGACCTAGACAGATGGTCCTGATGCATTAAGAAAAAGTCAATTGCCGGGGCGCCTGAGTGGCTCAGTTGGTTAAGCGACTGCCTTCGGCTCAGGTCATGATCCTGGAATCCCTGGATCGAGTCCCACATCGGGCTCCCTGCTCGGTGGGGAGTCTGCTTCTCCCTCTGACCCTCCTCCCTCTCATGTGCTCTCTCTCAAAAAAAAAAAATCATAAAAAAAACCTCAATCGCCAAGTAACATGTATAAAGGATCATGTTTTTGTAAAAACAACCCCCTCAAAGTCCTGAAATGCCAATATGTGGATGAGCATAAAAAGACTGAAAAATAGGGGCACCTGGGTGGCTCAGTCAGTTAAGCATCTGCCTTTGGCTCAGGTCATGATCCCAGAGTCCTGGGATCTAGCCCATATTGGGCTCTCTGCTCAGCTGGGAGACTGCTTCTCCTTCTGCCTCTCTCTCTCATGAATAAATAAATAAAATCCTTTAAAAAGAAGATTGAAAAATATACAAGTTTTGATCTCTCAATAGTTGGGATAGGGAGGAGAGAAATTTTTTCTTACTATACATTGGTAGTAAGATTTCTGGGCAGCATTACGGCTAACTTGAGTTTATGCTCATGAATTTGAAGTGAGACTGGTTATCCTGGTTGCATGTGTTTCTGCAACCACAAACAGCTTCATGGGTGCAGAGCAGGCAGTCAGATTTAATAAGGATTTGAGTTTTGTCAAGTGAATACAACAAAGAAAGGAGCAATGGAGTTGAGGGTATATGCAAGGGAGTGGTTATAAATAATAATGCACAACAAACTTGCATAAGGAAAGAGGCCATTAAGGGGAGAGGTACTATGAAGAGCACTAGGATTAATGGATTGTAAGGTTGTGGTGAGGCCTAATGATTGCTGGAGTCAAGGGCCTATCTGGAGAAAGCTAGAAAAAGATATGAGGAAGTAGTAAGAGCTTGCTTGAAATTGAGACTAAGGAAAGATTTTAGTTATTGGCAATGACAAGGAATGGCTAAAGTTGATTAGCTATTAAGATCATTAGCAGAGAGTTCAACTGACATTGACAAGTGTCAATTAGAAATAGTGAGAGACTAAAATCTCTGGGGAAGAAGGAGTGATCCAGGGATGGTAAATGAATAAGGGTGGTATAGTCTTATGATCATGAAAAACCTAAAGCTGGGGGTATTTAGGGAAGAAGGTGGGGGGTAGAGGGGAGGATAGTCTGCAAATGGCACCCCAAAGTTAAGAAAAACACTAGTGAAAAGAAAGAGGCACTAAATGAGAGCCTACAGCAGAGAGCCCAGGTTCAGTTAGTGATTCTCAAATTCTCAAGCTGGTATTAGAATCACCTGGAAGGAGTGTTCAACTAAAGACTGCTAAACCCTACATCAGAGTTTCTGATTCAGTAATTCTGAAGTCTGAGAATTTGCATTTCTAAAACCTTCTCAGATGATGCTGATGAAGCTGGTCCAGGGACCACACTTCCAGAACAACTCAAGAACAAAAAAAGGGAAAAAACAAACAGTAAGTTTGATCACATAGGGAATGTTTTTGATGACCAATTAAGAATCCCAGAAAACACTATGAAAAAGTTTTAGAAGTTGGAGAGTAGTGAGAGATGTGGACAGAAAAGGGGTCCTCACAAAACCAGGCTTGAGTTGAAGGCAAATAAGTTACATGCAGTATTTCATGCATAAAATTAACAGAAGTAAACTCCACAAGAAGAAAAGCCAAAAAAACCTTTACCAAAAAAGAAAGCATAATATAGGAAGGATCACTTATAGATATTTTCTCTGCTAAACTGACTTCAGCCAACCTACCAAAAAGTTTGTTGACTGAGCAAAGTTTAAATGTTAAGCTGGTTAAACAAAACACTGATAATCATAACACAGCTCTCTATCAGGGCTCCTCCAAATGTTAAGAGGAAAACCTCAAGTAAGACATTATTCCTTAATATAAAAAGATGTTAATAAAGCTGAATTTTCTTTTTTCAGATGTAGCCAAAGCTCATTGATTCATCAATTTTATTAGTTGTTTAAAGGCAGCTGTTGAAAGATTTAATGTGTATTTGACAGAAGTAAATCCTTACTATTTTCATTCTCTCTTCAAAATGGAAAATTTCCCACAGATCTTAAAAGTATTACATAATATTAAAAAGAACCAGAAAATACTGAAATGTCTTAAATGAAAAACACAAACACCCTGTAATTCCATCACCTAGAACTAACCACTATGTGCATCTGATGTATCGTCCTAAAAATATATATATGCTAAAATATAGAGATAAATCTAATCTATGATGATCTTTTAGGAAAATAACAATGCAAACTACTTAGTATATACATACTAATTCCTTTCTTAAAAATAGCCATAGTTGAAGGGCGCCTGGGTGGCTCAGTCCGTTAATCATCTGCCTTCTGGTCAGGTCATGCTCCCAGGGTCCTGGGATCAAGCCCCATATCAAGCCCCATATCGAGCCCCATATCAGGCTCCCTGCTCAGTGGGGAGCCTACTTCTCCCTCTGCCTCTTCCCTCTGGCTTGTGCTCTCTCTCTCTCTCAAATAAATAAAATCTAAAAAAAAAAAAAAAGCTATAGTTGAATGGGTATGACTACCACTTTAAGTCTAGCTATGTTTCATGAAGGTTTCACCACCATTTTAGCCACTATTGATCATATTTTTAAAATGGCTGTCATGTAGCTATTTCAAAAAAATTATATTGATTATAAAAACAAATGAAGTCAAGAAAACTTTTTCTCTTTCTCTCTATAATACACACTCACTTTGAATTTTTACTTTAGATGGTATTATAAAGGGGCCTGAATCATGTTACACTTCAAGAGTCCAAAATGTTAAAATATATGAAGTGGATACACATGATTTATACATAATTGCAACTTGAGAATGATGAAACAAAAATAATTTACAGATTTAAAGACTACATAGTTAAATAAAAATGTAAACATTCAATGCTATCACATATGCATCTAAGAACTGTATAAGTTCCTATAGAAACTTACATCATAATATTTACTATTATTTTGCTCAAATTTAACATCATCCAAACCATAGGTAACATTCTCTTTAAACTAAATTTCAATATAAATTTTGCAAACAGAATCAGCAGAGAATCTTACATAACCTGACAGAAAAAAAACAAGTATTATTTGTTAGAGATTCTAAATATTTTAAGGCAGATAGGTATTTGTTTTAAAAGTTAAAAACTCAACAGGGGCTGTTTTTGATACACTTTTATATATATTTCATTTTTAAACAAGAAGGGGCTATCTCTTGGATTTTCACTGCTTAGACAGGGCCTATAATACATAGCAGACAATTATTTATAAAATGAATAGCATCTGGGAATTTATTCAATTCACATGAACATTTAGAGAAGACTTCAGATCCAAAATTATAAAATTTCCTGTAAATTATACCATTTAGAAAATGAACATATAGCTATTAAAAATATATGTGAAAATTGTTTAATCATTTTAGAGCAGTCAAAATACAATATAAGATTGGTATCTTGGTGTTTGAAAGCAATCATTTTACCATATGCATTTTAATCTTTTAGATCACTCATTTTAAGTTGATGGTTAATAAGTTTTAATCAAAGTTGTTTTCAAACATTGTCATAATGTCACTTTGAAGAGTCATATCAATGGTACCAGCCATCTGTAGAAAGAAGGAAAAAAATTCAATGTTACTTTAAAAAAATTTATGCCTTCAGGGGCGCCTGGGTGGCTCAGTTGGTTAAGCGACTGCCTTCGGCTCAGGTCATGATCCTGGAGTCCCTGGATCGAGTCCCGCATCGGGCTCCCTGCTCGGCGGGGAGTCTGCTTCTCCCTCTGACCCTCCTCCCTCTCATGCTCTCTGTCTCTCATTGTCTCTCTCGCAAATAAATAAAATCTTAAAAAAAAAAAAAAATTAAAAAAAAAATTTATGCCTTCATTAGAACTGTATAAAAATGATCACAACATTTGGAACAGATTATATAACATGAACACAATTTATTTAACATAACGAGTTTATGTAATTTTCTATTTCTCTTCAAATACTGATTTTTGTTAAATTATTGTTCATGTGATAAATAAAACTTAAAACTTACAAGAACACTAAGAACAAGTTTAATTTCTCCAAATAAGAGAGAAAACTCTCAGTGTTGACAGAATATTAATATGGACATGAACTGAGATTATATTGTTTCATTTATCTCTACAACCAACATAACACTAGACACATAAAATTATTTTCTGAATGGTCCAGTATCTCTAACTATTTGAGGAAACTATAATATGTAACATTAAAGCTACAGGCTTTCCTCGATTCTGCCACTTACTGTGTAACCTAGGGCAAATTATTTAACCAAGTTTATTTTATATATAGGTATTTATGAAAATCAAACCAAATTGCATGTATAACACTCAGTACAACATTGTTCATTAAATGCTAAAAAGGCATTAAAAATAAGCTAAAGTAAACAAAAGTCTAATTAAGACAAAGGAAATAGAGGTGCCTGGGTGTCTCAGTTGGTTAAGCATCTGCCTTCGGCTCAGGTCATGATCTCAGGGTCCTGGGATCAAGCCCCAAGTCGGACTCCCTGCTCGGTGAGGAGTCTGCTTCTCCCTCTCCCTCTCTCTCTGCCCCTCCCGCCCCCCTGCTCACTCTCTTACCCTCTCAGATAAATAAATAAAATCTAAAATAAATAAATAAGGCAAAGGAAATAAATGTTTCTTATATTCTGAAGCCTTCTCTAAATGTTCATGTGATGGCATCCAAAATGACCCCAATTGTAATTTTTAAAAATGTTTTTTGCGGTACCTCAGTGGTGCGCAGTTGGTTAAGCATCCGACTCTTGGTTTAGCCTCAGGTCATGATCTCAGTGTTGTGAGATTGAACCCTACTTTGGGTTCCGCGCTGAGTGTGGATGGAGTTGGCTTGGAATTCCCTCTCCTTCTCCCTCTGCTCCCCTCCTTGCTAAAATAAGTAAATCTTTAAAAATTGTTCATTTTTTTAAATCAGTAAATAGTAACAGCCCAGAGTTGTAGGTAAATGTGCCAATCTGCAACCAATTGGTTGACTTCCTGGATGAGAATCAGTATTCCCATTGGCTATGTGGGAGATGATTTGAAATTATGACTTATCTACCAAAAGGATATTAAAAAGTTAAGCGTGACTCTTGTAAGCTACAAATATTGCTTTAAATATGCCACAGAAATAAAAGGATAAATTCTTAAATCATAATCCAGGCTACTTTCCTAATGCCAACTCAGGATGCCAAATGTCTAGCCCAGAGAGTTCCCCAAAGTTCTATTTTAACCCTCCAATATGAGAGTTGGATACACTGTCCTCATGTAAATATCATGTGATATATTCCTGTAAGTATCCAGACATACTGCAAAATCCTAATAATATGTAATGAAACTTGTTTTTATTTTAAAAGTACTTTATTTCAGACTGTCTTCCATCTTGACTAAAATCTGTATGTGTGGGATAATTATTGATATGGAACTGTTATTCTCTACACCAACTAACCTTTGATACCATGATTTACATAACTAACACTCCCTGCAGCTATCATCATAACCTAATATATACACCTCAACCATTCAAATTTAGGATTGAATACTTGGTCAAGGGAACTGGCATGAGGTGAATTCATGGAAGCTCTGCTAGGTGTCAAGTTATTATCTTTTTCAAGAATAGATCTATAAATTAGCAGCAACATAAGAGTTTGTGTTGTCAAAAATGATAGTAGGCAGATCCAAGATCAGGTTGTTTATTATCAAAGCTGCTAGATACAGTGTTAGTTACATTTCAGTGGATTCCAGGTCTAGACAAGTTCCAGAAAAGTGCTTAGGATATTAGAAATTATATTGGGTTACCTCACTGGGTTGTTAGGTAGCAAGTAAGTTGCTGAGAAATCACTTATGGGTGCCTGAAGTGAGGCCCTTGTGAGAACCAACAGGAAAAATTCCTAAGTCACTAGGGAAAATACTTCTAGCTAAGTACTAATGAAAAATTATGAGCTCCTAAAAAAATACAAGAAATATATAAAAAAGTTAAATTAAAATGTTTAAGTTTAGTTATTTAAACCTTTAGAAATTTCTGTAAGACCACATTGTTGTAAACTCTACCACATGTTACAACACTGCCAAATGCAGTTTATTTCTACCTTAGTATTACAAAATAAGAAGCTGACAAAACTTTTGTACATTATTCCTTAGTAAATTCATTTGTATTATAATCAATATACAGCCAAAGTCAATGGCTTTTTTCTTCTCAAACTACATTCCTGAATGTCCCATGAATTCCTGCATCTTTCCCAGGATCACAAAAATATCCAGGACCCAAGAAGGTAAAACTCAACATCTGGCATCAATGATTATCATATAAAGAAGCAGAAAAACATTTCCATAAAGAGACCAATCAATCAACTGAAACCACCTGGAGCTGACAGAGATCACAGAATTAGCGGAAGCCCACTGAAATAGGTTATAATTGTATTTCATTTGCTCAAAAACTTAATAGAAATACAAAAAACATTTTTAAAAGACTCAAACTGAACTTTTAAAGATGGCAGCTACAATGTCTTAGATGAAAAATACACTGGAAGGAATTAACAGCAGATTAGACATTGAAGATTAGTGAATTGAAGCAAAATGAAAAGAAGAAAAAATTGTTTTATTATTTTATTTATTTATTTGAGAGAGAGAGCGAACATGAGCGAGCAGAGGGAGCAGAAGGAGAACGACAATCCCAAGCAGACTCCCTGCTGATTGCAGAGCCTAACACAGGGCTTGATCCCACAATCTGTGAGATCATGACCTTAGCCAAAATCACGAGTTGGACACCTAACCAAGTGGGTCACCCAGACATCCTGAGAAAAAAAATTTGTTTAAATTAAGAGCATCAGTGTGGGACAACTTCAAGTGACCTAATAAGTGATTGCTCAAAGGAGGAAAAGAGGAAAAAGAAAAAATATGAAGAAATAATGGCCAAAAATTTTCCAAGCTTGATGGAAACTATAAACACACATTTCCAATAATAAGCCCGACAAAGTACAAAAACAACAGACAAAAACCCAGTGATGAATAAAACTTAAAAGCAGTGAGACGAAAGGCATGTTTTATACAAAACAAAGATACCAAATTTCTTACTGTAAACAAAGCAAGCAAGAAGCTAGTGAAGAACATCTTTAAAGTACTGAAAGAAAAAACACTAACAATCTAGAATTCTACATCCAGCAAAAAGTATATTTAAAAAAATAAAGGCAAGTTTAAAACACAAAAACCTGCACACAAGTGTTTACTGTAATTGCTGTAAGCTGGAAGCAACCAAGATGTCTATCAATAGGTGAATGGATAAACAGTCATACATCCATATACTGGGAGTATTTATTCAGACAAAAAGAAATGAGCTATCAAACTACAAAAAGACACAGAGGAACCTTAAATGCATATTACTAAAGTGAAAGAAACCAATCTGAAACAGCTATATATTGTATGATTCCAACTATATGACATTCTGGAAAAGGCAAAACTATGGAGATAATAAACAGACGAGTGGTTGGAAGGGATTAATAGGAGGTATACAGGGGACTTTTAAGAAAGGGAAATTATTCTGATGGTATTGTAATGATTGATCTATGTCATTACATATTTGTCAAACCCATAAAAAGCACAACACAAAGAGTGAACCCTAAAGTAAACTATGGATTTTGCTTGATAGAAACTAAGGTTGACAGTGATGTTATCAATGTGGTGTCAATACTGGTTCATGGATCGTGGGATGCTGATAGTGTATACGGTTATGCGTTGATGGGGGCATGGGAGGAGTATGTGGGAACTCTTTGTATTTCGGGCTCAATTTTGCTGTGAATCTAAAATGTTCTAAAAGATAAAGTCTATTACTGATATATAAAATAAAGTTATTTTCAGATATACAAAAGCTGAAAGAATTCATCACCAACTGACCCACACTACAAGAAATGTTAAAAGTCCTTTAGGAGAAAGGAAAATTAATACCATTTGGAAATCTGGATCTAAATGAATGAAGAGTACTGGAAATGGTAACTACATAGGTAAATATAAAATTTTAATTTATTTAGAACTTTTTAAAAAAGATTTTATTTATTTGAGGGTGGGGGGAGTGAGAACACAAGTAGGGGGGAAGGGCAGAGGGAGAGGGAGAAGAAGACTCCCCACTGAGCAGGGTGCCTAATGCAGGGCTTGATCCCAGGACCCCGGGATCATGACCTGAAGGCAGATGCTTAACCATCTGAGCCACCCAGGTGCCCCTAAAATTTTTAAAAAGATAATTTGACTACTTAAACATTAGCATGTAAGCTGGGAGGGGAGAAATGGAAGTACACCGCTGTAAGGTTATTCTACCAAATGCAAAGTGGTATAGCATTACTCACAGGAACACTGTGTTAAGCTAAAGTGTGTATTACAAACCCTAAAGCAACCATCAAATAACAAAGTGTTACTGATAATAAGCCAATGAAGCAAATAAAATAGAATCATAAAAATACATGATTAGAAGAATGTAGGAAAAAAAGAGCTAACAAGAACAAACAGAAAAGAAATAAGATGTTGCACTTAAACTTAACCTATCAATAATCATATTGAATGTAGTCAGTCTAAAGACTTGTATAAAAGGCAGAGATTGGATTTAAAAAAACAAAAAAAGCAAGACCTCACCACATGTTGCCTACATGAAACTCACTTTAAATATCAAAATGCAGATAGGTTAAAAGTAAAAGGAGGAAAACATTTTTTACACCATGCCAATATAAGTCATACAAAAGGTGAAACAGATATGTTTCTGAGTAAATTTCAGAGTAAATAATATCATCAAGAATCAAGAAGATCATTTTGTAATGAAAAGGGGATTAATCAAGAGGACATAAAAATCCTAAATGTTTAGATATCTAACAATACACTTTCAAAATAGATGAAATAAAACTGACGGAATTACAAGGATAAAAAGACAAATCTACAACTATATAATCATAGATGGCAATGCCCCCTCTCAATATTTGATAGAATAAGCAGGCAGAACATCAGCAAGAATATAGATAGGAGTCTTGAACAACACTATCAACCAACTTGGCCTGTTTTTACTCAACAGCAGAATACACATTCTTCTCACGTGCACACAGAATATTTACCAACGTAGACCATAATGTGGACCATTAAAAAGTCTTAATGAATTTAAGATGTTATATAGTTTTGACTACACTGGAATTCAATTAGAAATCACTAACAGAAATTACTAGCCAGAAAATTCCCAAATATTTGGAAACTAATATACTTCTAAATAATCCATGGATGAAACAATCAATTCTAGTTTTTAAACATTATTTTCTGTATATCAAGACTCTTAAACATGTCAGTTTTTTTTCCTTTCCAATTTAAGATATAATTGACTTATAATACAAGTCAACTTCTTTATCTAGTGTTCAACTAAAACACCGACCTGGGATAGATGGCATAACTTTTGGCCACAATTTATCAATAGTTTATGGATTTTTCAAGAGTTAATAACAGTACGTGATAAACCCCTCTACTTATGTGCCAATAATGTTCCTTTGTGTTTATTACTACGTGTAAATTCATTCCATCTTCACAACAGGTATTATTATTCCCACTTTACAGACAAGGAAATTGAGGCACAGAGAGGTTAAATAAATTGCCCAAGCCCAAAAGTCTAGTAAATGGCAGAACTAGGATTTGAACCTACATAGTCTAGTAGCTCCATGACCATACATTATGATTACACTCTGTGTCTCTAACTATAAAATATTTTAGGCTCTGATTTTAGAATTCAATACTCACTAAAGATGTAAATCCACAGTCACTGAAAACTACCCTGAATGTATCTTTGAACCTGTAGAAGATACTGCTCTGTTAAATCTTTCCTTAGATTTAGTAAACTAATATTTACTTACTGCTTCTCTCCTCCTCCGCTCTTGCTCTTTCTCCCTCGCTAAATTACGGTCTTTGAGAAGCCAGAGTTTGTATTTATCTTGAGCTTCCGAAGACTGCTGATGTTCTTTCTGTTCTTCTCCAACGTACTGGTTTTGTGTCTTATTTGAAAAAGATTCTTGAGTAAAGCCAAGGTCCCTTAAAGAAACAGTATAGCTCAAAGTAGGTTTCAAGTTCCTTAAAAGTTTTCATTACAAAGATATGTTAAATTACAAATATAAAGCAATGTTTTAGACCCCTTTTTTCATATGTTATGATGTCAAATTTTGCAAAGGCAATCTATATTAACAAAGAGAATGTTATGGAAACTAACCAAGGTGTACTACTATATTCTTTCACACAGAATGGAAACAAGACATTTCTGGAAAATAATGATATCATTACGATTTAGTTATATTAGTATCTTTAATAGCTTAATCACTTGATAATTTCTATTCTCTTCAAAGTAGATGTTACTTGTCAGTTAAAAAATCAATAAAAATGTACTTTTTGCAATCGTAATTGGCTTTGTGTTCTACTAAATGGCTAAATCATGATCACTTGACAAAAAAGAAATATATTTAAAATTACATGTCTACCATAGGGAATGGAGATTGCTACACATAATCAATGCAAGCAGACATGAATGAATATTTGAATAAATAAAAGGAAGTTGAGGGGTGCCTAGCTCAGTCGGTTAAGCGTCTGCCTTTAGCTTAGGTCATGATCCCAGGGTTCTGGGATTGAGCCCTGTATTGGGCTCCCTGCTCAGTGGGGAGTCTGCTTCTCCCTATGCCCCTCACCCTGTTCTTGTGTGCGCGTTCTCTCTCTCAAATAAATAAATAAAAATCTTTAAAAATAAAATAGAAATAAATAAAAGGAAATTGATAAATGAAAAAAAAAAAAAAAGACTATCTCCCAGCCTCTAATCCAGTAAATTACAGACCTCTGATTTTCTTGACATATTTTTGGTTCCTTTGTATTCTGTTCCAGATGTTTCCGTATTAGTTCCTGTGTTCGAGCTTTTACTTCTTTTTCTATTGCTGCTTTTCTAAATTGGTTGAAGAGCTCATCTGAGGATTTCAGTACACCAGATGTTTTGACTGGTTTGCCTAAACTTTTCCAAGAGTCTGCATTCTTGATCTTTATATCCTAAAAAAATACTTGATTTAGTTTGTGTCTACAGATGTCAACCACATTTTGGAAGGAAAACAGTATTTTTTGATACAGTAATAGATCAAATTAAGATTCTAAGGCCTTCATATAATTTTATTAAACTATGAAAAATATGAAAATATGATAACAGATAAACTAAACTCATTAATCATCTAAGACCAAATTAAAATAGAATGCTTACCAATTATTTCAATTTAATGTACATATACAGTTGACCATTGAACAACATGGGGATTAGGGGTGCTGACACCTGCATAGTCAAAAGTCCATGTATAACTTCTGACTCCCTGAAAAAACTACTAACAGCCTACTGTTGACTGGAGGCCTTAACCAGTAACACTAGCAGTTGATTAACACATATTTTCTGTTATATGTATTATATACTGTATTCTTATAATAAAGTAAGCTAGAGAAGAGAAAACGTTCCTGAGAAAATTGTAATGAAGAGAAAATATATTTACAATACTGTATTGTATCGAAAAAGCTGACTTATTATAAGTGGACCCAACAGTTCAAACCTGTGTTGTTCAAGGGTCAACTCTAACATAGAGTATGAGAATCTGCAAGGAATATAAAACTAAGTAAACCAGTCATGTAAAAAAAGATATTTATGGTCCCATACGAAAAATAAACCAAATATACAAATCATTAATAAGAGGCAAAGAAAGATAATGCCATAAGAATGGCACAGTATTTGTTGGGAACCCTCTGACATACCTTTGTCTTTCCTTTCTTAAAAAATTAACTGACTGTGACCACTCTTCTTAAATGAGTTCTATCATGATCTAGATCCATGCAACCCAATAGAAATATATGTAGTTTAAAATTTTCCAGTACAGAGGTGACTGGGTGGCTTGGTTGAGTGTTCAACTCTTGGGTTTCAGCTCAGGTCATGATCTCAGGGTCGTGGGATCGAGCCCTGAGTCAGGCTCTGTGCTCCCTGAGTCTGCTTGAGAGTCTCTCTCTCTCCCTGTGCCCCACGTCCCCTCCCCCGCACTCATGCGCACACACTCGCATGCACTCTCTCTCAAGTGAATAAATAAATCTTTAAAAAATAAAAAATAAAATTTTCCAGTACAGGGATTATATCTGGAAGAAGGCAGAGTAGGAGGATCCTAAGCTCACCTTGCCACATGGATACAAATAGATAACATACACATCAGTGTAAATAACCCAGAAAATGACCTCAAAGACTGGAAGAACAGACTCTACCCAGCTAAATATAGAGAAGAGGCCACAGTAGGGTAGGAAGGGCCAAGAGATGGTGGGGAACTAAACAGACCCATTGGACTCTCTGTGGGACTGTCTGTGGGAGGGAGGAATGCTGAGCATGTGCAGGGGAAAGAAATAGACACCCTAGGCACCAGGAAGATGAACCACAATATTTGGCTTTCAAAACCAGAGAGGCAGAATCTCATAAGTTCTTATAATCAGCAGGTCTTTAACACTTGGAACATTAAAACTCAGAGGTCTCTGTGGGAGAACTGGGAGAGTACAGTCCAAGTCCTTAAAGATGAGTACAACAAACAGCACTGTGGAGATACAGCAATAGAAGCACCAGTTTGAACACCTGGTGTATATATATATATGGGAGGGAGATTTGTTTACTCATCACAGAGTGTGTGCTTGAGATGAGTTAGAGGGGCAGGAATCAATGACAGACTTTTCCAGGAACAAAGGAGTTGGTCTGTACCATTTCCCCTCCCCTCACCCCCAGCTTAGACACCGGAACCAGCACGACCACAACATTCTCCACATAACTTGCTAACACCCCTCGCTCTGCCCCCATGCTTCTGCAAACCTGTACCCTAAAACCCAGCTTGCCTTGATCCCAGTCCAGTGAACTTATGTGGCTCTTGCTGGCACCATGCCCTGCCTTGCATTCTCCTGTGTACCTGCCCCCTCCAATATGCCATTGGCAGAAGACAATACAAAGTGATGCCACAAGCCTGGCAGTGTGCAAGCAGCCCTGACAGAGATCAGTACCACTCCAAAGTGACCACTACCCTGGGGAGAGGGGAAAATAAACACACACACACCAGTCCAACTGCAGCCCCAGCCATGGGCTGGGGCCAGACATCTAGTCTGGCTGCAGGACCCAACCACCAATGAAAGCTCATCAGGGCAAAACAAGGGAAAGCACCCAGCAGTTCTATGCTACTGCCTCTATGGCAAATGCCTGGTCTGACTCAACTCAAACCTGAGGCAACCGAAGACTCGCTCACTAACAAACTGGAACCAAATCCTGCCTACAACAGGCAAAGTGAGTCATTGCAGATAACTGGACTGAAGGCAAATGTCACTTAGCCATAACTGTAGGCCCTATATAATGCATATAGGAGACACCCCTGAAATGCCAGTTTCTGGTGAACAGGGGACACTGCACTGCAGAGCACTACAGGATCTCTTTTTCAAAAGCCCATTACTTTCAAGTGAAGGAGATGTAGCTGACTTTCACAATACAAAGAAACAGACAGAATTAGACAAAATGAGAAGAAAGAGGAATATGTCCCAAATGAAAGAACAGGACATAGGAAGAGACCTAAAATGAAACAGGTAAGTAATATGATTGATTGAGCATTTAAAGTATTGGTCATAAAGATACTCACTGGATTTCAGACAAGAGTGAAAGACCTCAGTGAAACCATTAAGAAAGAGAGAGAAAACATAAAAAAAGGAACCAACCAGAGAAGAGGAACTCAGTAAGTGAAATTAAAAATAAACTAGAAGGAAGAAATAGTAGGCTAGGGGAATCAAAAGAACAGATCAGCAACCTGGAGGATAGAGTGATGGAAAACAATCAAGCTGAAAAGGAGAGAGACAAAAAAAAAAAAAAATAGTAATAATAAAAGATGAAACGAGACTTAAGGAACTCAGCAATACCACCAAGCATAATAAAGAATAATAAAGAGACAGAAAAGTGGGGAGAAAATTTATTTGAAGAAATATAATTGAAGAAATAATAACTGAAAACTTCCCAAATATGGGGAAGGAACCAGAAATCCAGATCCAGGAGGCACAGGGAGCCCCCAACAAAATCAATCCAATGAGGTCCATACCAAGACACATAGTAATTAAAATTGCTTTTAAAAGCTTCAGGAGAAAAGAAAACATACAAGAAAAAACCCCATAAGGATATCAGCTAATTTTTCAGCAGAAACTATATAGTCAAGAAGAAAGTGGCATGATATATTCGACATGCTGAAAGAAAAAAAAATCTGCAATCAAGAATACTCTATCCAGCAAGCCTATCATTCAGAAAAAGGAGAGTTTCCCAAAGAAAAGTTAAAGGAATTCATCACCACTAAACCAGCCCTGTGAGAAATATTAAAAGGGACTCTTTTAGTGGAAGGAAGACTGTAAGTAGGAGTAAAAAAAATAGGAAGCACAAAAGCAGTCAAATTAAGTATAGCTATAAAAATCAGTCAAGGGATTCACAAAATAAAAGGATATAAGGTATGACACCATATACCTAAAACTTAGTGTTGTGGGGGGGGGGGATGGAGAGGAGTAAAGAACAGGTTCAGCCTAAAGGACCATCAACTTAATATACACTGCTATATGCATAAGATGTTATATACAAACCTCATAGTAATGAAAAGTTAAAAACCAGTAATAGATATGCAAAAAAATAAAGAGAAGAGAATCCAAGTCTATCCCTAAAGAAAGCCAGCAACCATGCGAGAAGAGAACAAGAAAAATCAGGAACAGGGAAGACCTACAAAAATAACCATAAGACAAGCAACAAAATGGCATTAAGGCCATACCTATCAATAATTACTTTGAATGAAAATGGACTAAATGCTCCAATCAAAAGACAAAGGGTGATGGAATGGATAAAGGAGCAAGACTCACCAATACGCTGTCTCCAAGAGATTAATTTCATACTAAAGACACATGCAGATTGAAAGTGAAAGGATGGAAAATCATTTATCATGCAAATGGAAGAGAAAGGAAAGTCAGGGGAGCAATACTTGTATTGGATGAAACAGACTTTATTTTTTTTAATTTTTAAAAATTTAGTGTGGTATATTTCTTGCAATAGATTCCTATACAGCAGTGGTTCTCAAAATGTGATCCATGGAGCTCATGCTCTCTCTCTCTCTGTGTCTCAAATGAATAAATAAAATCTTTAAAAAAAAAAAAATGTGATCCATGGATCCTTAAAGGTCCTGAGACATTTTTAGGGGGTCCACAAGATCAAAACTGTTTCCATAATAATACTGAGACATTATTCACACCGTTTTCACTGTGTTGACACTTGCCCTCATGGTACAAAAGTAATGGTGGGTAAAACTGCTGGTCATGAAAACATCGCAATTAGTTACCTCAAACTGTACAAATAGTCATTAGTCATCGTATTCTTTACTGCCACACATTTTCAGTGTGAAAAAAAATCCACTGTATTTAATATTCTTGTTGAAGCTATAGTTATTTCATTAAATGTCTACCCTGTAAGACATTTTATTTTTATTTTTTATTTTTTTTATTTTTTAATTTTTAATTTAAAATTTTTTTTTATTTTTTATTTTTTTTTATTTTTTAATTTTTAATTTAAAATTTTTTTATTAACAAATAATATATTATTTGTTTCAGGGGTACAGGTCTGGGATTCATCACTCCTACACAATACACAGCACTCACCACAACACATACCCCCCAAAATCCATCATCCAGCCCCCCTATCCCTCCCACCCGCCCTCCACTCCAGCAACCCTCTGTTTCCTGAGACCAAGAGTCTCTTATGGTTTATCTTCCCCCTCTGGTTTCATCTTGTTTTATTTTTTCCTCTCTTCCCCTTTGATCCTGTTTTGTTTCTTAAATTCCACATAGGAGTGAGATCATACGATAATTGTCTTTCTCTGACTTATTTCACTTAGTATAATACCCTCTAGAGTTCCATCCACATCATTGCAAATGGCAAGATTTCTCTTTTTTTGATGGCTGAGTAATATTCCATGGTATACATATACCACACCTTCTGAATCCATTCATCTGTTGATGGACATCTGGGCTCTTTCCATAGTTTGGCTATTGTGGACATTGCTGTTATAAACATTGGGGTGCAGGTGCATCTTTGGATTACCACATTTGTATCTTTGGGGTAAATACCCAGTAGTGCAATTGCTGGGCCATAGGGTAGCTCTATTTTCAACTTTTTGAGGAACCTCCATACTGTTTTCCAGAGTGGCTGCACCAGTTTGCAGTCCCACCAACAGTGTAAGAGGGTTCCCCTTTCTCTGCATCCTTGCCAACATCTGTCATTTCCTGACTTGTTAATTTTAGCCATTCTGACTGGTGTGAGGGGGTATCTCATTGTGGTTTTGATTTGTATTTCCCTGATGCCGAGTGATGTTGAGCACCTTTTCATGTGACTGTTGGTCATTTGGATGTCTTCTTTGCAGAAATGTCTGTTCATGTCTTCTGTCCATTTCTTGATTGGATTATTTGTTCTTTGGGTATTGAGCTAAAGTTCTTTATAAATTTTGGATACTAGCTCTTTATCTGATATGCCATTTGCACATATCTTCTCCCATTCCGTAGGTTTCCTTTTAGTTTTGTTGACTGTTACCTTTGCTGTGCAGAAGCTTTTTATCTTCATGAAGTCCCAATAGCCCAATAGTTCATTTTTGCCTTTGCTTCCCTTGCCTTTGGTGATGTTTCCAGGAAGAAGTTACTGTGACTGAGGTCAAACAGGTTGCTGCCTGTGTTCTCCTCAAGGACTTTGATGGATTCCTGTCTCACATTTAAGTCTTTCATCCATTTTGAGTCTATTTTTGTGTATGGTGTCAGGAAATGGTCCAGTTTCATTCTTCTGCATGTGGCTGTCCAATTTTCCCAATATCATTTGTTGAAGAGACTTTTTTCCAGTGGATATTCTTTCCTGCCTTGTCGAAGATGAGCTGACCATAGAGTTGAGGGGCCATTTCTGAGGTTCTCTATTCTGTTCCACTGATGTGTCTGTTTTTATGCCAGTGCCATGTTGACTTGATGATTACAGCTTTGTAATAGAGCTTGAAGTCCAGAATTGTGATGCCACCGGCTGTGGTTTTCTTTTTCACCATTCCTTTGGCTATTTGACATCTTTTCTAGTTCCATACAAATCTTAGGATTATTTGTTCCAGCTCTGTGAAAAAAATTGATGGTATTTTGATAGGGATTGCACTGAATGAATAGATTGCTCTAGGTAGCATAGACATTTTTGTGTGTGTGTGTAATTTTTTTTTTTTTTAAAGATTTTATTTATTTATTTGAGACAGAGAATGAGAGAGACAGAGAGCACATGAGAGGGGGGAGGGTCAGAGGGAGAAGCAGGCTCCCTGCCGAGCAGGGAGCCCGATGCGGGACTCGATCCTGGGACTCCAGGATCATGACCTGAGCCGAAGGCAGTCGCTTAACCAACTGAGCCACCCAGGCGCCCCGTGTGCGTGTAATTTTTAAAATATTTTTTATTATAATCTTTTTTTATTATGTTCAGTTAGCCAACATATAGTACATCATTAGTACTGTGTTGAACAGCAGTGGTGATAGTGGACATCCCTGCTGTGTTCCTGACCTTAGGGGAAAAGCTGTCAGTTTTTCCCCATTGACAAGAATATTCGCTGTGGGTTTTTCATAGATGGCTTTTAAGAAAGGATGCTGTACTTTGTCAAATGCTTTTTCTGCATCTATTGAGAGGATGATATGGTTCTTGTCCTTTCTTTTATTAATGTAGTGTATCACATTGATTGATTTGCAGATGTTGAACCAACCTTGCAGCCCAGGAATAAATCGCACTTGGTCGTGGTGAATAATCCTTATAATGTACTATTGGATCCTACTGGCTAGTATTTTGGTGAGAATTTTTGCATCC
Source organism: Leptonychotes weddellii (assembly GCF_054177405.1). Taxonomy (NCBI): domain Eukaryota; kingdom Metazoa; phylum Chordata; class Mammalia; order Carnivora; family Phocidae; genus Leptonychotes; species Leptonychotes weddellii. The sequence goes on along the minus strand of NC_138372.1, from coordinate 70,985,922 downwards.
ATGTTCATCAGGGATACTGGTCTATAATTCTCCTTTTTGGTGGGGTCTTTGTCTGGTTTTGGGATCAAGGTAATGCTGGCCTTATAAAATGAGTTTGGAAGTTTTCTTTCCATTTCTATTTTTTGAAACAGTATCAGAAGAAAAGGTATTATTAATTCTTGTTTAAATGTTTGGTAGAATTCCCCTGGGAAGCCATCTGGCCCTGGGCTCTTGTTTGTTGGGAGATTTTTGATTACTGCTTCAGTATCCTTGCTGGTTACTGGTGGACAAAACAGACTTTAAAACAAAGACTGAAACAAGAGACAAAGGACACTATATAATCATGAAGGGAACAATTCAACAAGAAGATATAACAATTGTACATATTTATGCACCCAACATGGGAGCACCCAAATACATACAGCAGCTAATAACAAAATAATCAATAGCAATACAACATAGTAGGGGACTTTAACACCCCACTTACATCAAGGATAGATCATCCAAACACAAAATCAACAAGGAAACAATGGCTTTGAATTACACATTGGATCAGATGGAGCCAACAAGATATATTCAAACATTCCATCTTAAACCAGCAGAATATACATTCTTTTCAAGTGCAAACACAGCACTCTCCAGTACAGATCACATGTTAGGCCACAGAATAAATCTCAACAAATTCAAAAAGATCAAAGCCATGTCCTACATCTTTCCTGACCAAAACATTATGAAACTAGCAGTCAACCACAAGAAAAAATCTGGAAAGAACACAAATACATGGAGGTTAAACATCATGCTACTAAACAATCAATGTGTCTACCAAGAAATCAGAGGAAATCAAAAAATGTGTAGAGACAAATGAAAATGAAAACACAATGGTCCAAAATCTTTGGGATGCTAAGAGGGAAGTTTTTAGCAATACAGGCCTACTTCCAGATGCACAAGAAATCTCAAATAGACAACCTAACCTTACACCTAAAGAAGCTAGAAAAATAACGACAAACAAAGCCTAAAGTCAGCAGAAGGAAGGAAATGATAAAGATTAGAGGAGAAATAAATGAAATAGAAACTTTTCCCCTAAGATCAGGAAAAAGACAAGGATGTCCACTCTCACCACTTGTATTCAACATAGTTGGAAAGTCCTAGTTGTAACAATCAGACAAGAGAAAGAAATAAAAGGCATCGCCATTGGTAAGGAAGTAAAACATTCACTATTTGCAGATGACATGATACTATATTTAGAAAACCCCAAATACTTCACAAAAAAAACCTACTAGAACCGACAAATGAATTCAGTAAAGTCACAGGGTACAATAAAATCAATATACAAATAAAACTCAATATACAGAAATCCATTGCATTTCTATACACTAATAATGAAGTAGCAGAAAGAGAAACTAAGAAAACAATCCCATTTACAATTGCACCAAAAATAGTAAGACATCTTAGGAATAAACTTAACCAAGGAGGTGAAAGACGTGTACTCTAAGAAGTATAAAATACTGATAAAAGAAACTGAAGATGACACAAACAAATAGAAAGGTATTTCATGCTCATGAATTGGAAGGAAATATATTGTCAAAATGTCCACACTACCCAAAGCAATCTATAGATTTAATGCAATCCCTATGAAATATTAACAGCATTTTCCACAGAGCTAGAAAAATAATCCTAAAATTTGTATGGAACCAGGGGTGCCTGGGTGGCTCAGTCGGTTAAGCATCTGCCTTCAGCTCAGGTCACAATCCTGGAGTCCCAGAATCGAGCCCCTCATTGAGCTCCCTGCTCAGCAGGAAGTCGGCTTCTCCCTCTGCCCCTCACTCCACTCCTGCTCTCTCTCTTTCCCTCTCTTGCTCTCAAATAAATAAAATCTTTATAAAAAAATTTGTAGGGAACCAAAAAGATCCCAAATACCCAAAGCAATCTTGGACAAGAAGAACGAAACTGAGAGTATCACAATCCCAGGTTTCAAGATATACTATTAAGCTACAGCAATTAAAACAGTATGGTGCTGGCACAAAAATAGACACAATGGTCAATAGAACAGAATATAGAGCCCAGAAATAAACCAATGATTAATCTTTGACAAAGGAGGCAAGAACATGCAATGGGAGAAAGACAGTCTCTTCAACAAATGGTGTTGGGAGAACTGGACCACTTTCTTACACTATACACAAAAAATAAACTCCCAAAATGGATTAAAGACCTAAACGTGAAACCTGAAACCATAAAAATCCTTGGCAAGAGCATAGGCAGTGATTTCTCTAACATCAGCCGCAGAAACATTTTTCTAGAGATGTCTCCTGAGGCAAGGGAAACTAAAGCAAAAATAAACTATTGGAACTATACAAAAAATAAAAAGCTTCTGCACAGTAAAGGAAACAGTCAACAAAACTAAAAGACAACCTACTGAATAGAAGATATTTGAAAATGACATATCCAGTAAAGGGTCAGTATCCAAAATATATAAAGAACTTACACAACTCAAATCCAAAAAACCCCTAAAAGGGACAGAAGATATGAACAGACATTTCTCCAAAGAAGACATCCAGATGGCCAACAGACACATGAAAAGATCCTCAACAGCACTCATCATCAGTAACATGCAAATCAAAACCACAATGAGATATCACCTCATATCTGTCAGAAGTGCTAAAATCAAAAACACCAGAAACAACAAATGCTGGTGAGGAATAGAGAAAAAGGGATCCTTGTGTACTATTTTTGGCAGAGATGCAAACTGGTACAGCCACTGTGTAAAACAGTATGAAGGGTCCTTGAAAAAATAAAAAACAGAACTACTCTATATTCCAGCAATTCCATTACTGGGTATTTACCCAAAGAGTATGAAACACTGATTCCAAAAGATGAATGTACCCTTATTTTTACTGCAGCATTATTTACAATAGCCAAGTAGTGAAAGCAACCCAAATGTCCACTGATAAATGGATGGATAAAGAGGTGATATATATATTATATATAATATTCCATTATAGATATGTTATATATATCTATTATATATATATATATCATATGTGAAATCACTCATATGTGGAATTTAAGAAACAAAACAAAGAAAAAAAGAGACAAACCATAAAACAGACTCAACTATCGAGAACAAGCAGATGATTACTAGAAGGGAGGTGGATGGGGGGATGGGTAAAATACCTGAGGGAGATTAAGAGTACACTTATCATGATGAACACTGAATAATGTGAATTGCTGAATCACTACATTGTACACCTGAAACGAATAGCAACATGTATGTTAACTATACTGGAATTAAAAGTAAAAAAAAAAAAATCTGCCAGTACATTAAAAAGTTAAAAAAAAGTGTAACATTTTATGTATTTGCCCAAATATACCCAAAGCATTATTATTTCAATATGCACTAAGTATAAAGTTTGAAGATAATTTTATATTTTTTATAAATCTTCCAAATTGGTGTTCATTTTATATTTATAGCACATCTCAATTTGAAAGCTAAATTGATTAGAAACAATTGAATTACAATCACATTTCATAAAATGTACAGTTGAAAAAGTAGATATGCACAATCAAGCTATTATTCCAAACATACTTAAGTTTTCCAGTAACTCAACTGAATATCAGTTTTGAAAGTTGATTTAAAAATAAGGTTTAAAACTCAGTTCCTCAGTTGCACAAGTCGCATTTCAAGGGCTCCATAACCATATGTGGTTAGTGGCTACCATATTGGACATTGGACAATGCAAAGTCTAGAAGGTCCTTCTAAGAGTTAAACTGCCACATTCTCCAGTACAGATCATGTGTTATACCATAAAACAAGTCTGAATAAATGTAAGAGATCTGAAATTATATCAAGCATTATTCCTGACCACAATAGTATGAAACTAGAAATCAATTACAAGATTAAAACTGGAAAATTCACAAATATGGACATTAAACAACATGCTACTACTGAACAACCAATGGCTCAAGGAAGAAATAAAAAAACTAAATATCTTGAGACAAATGAAAATGGAAATACTACATACCAAAATATATGAGATATAGCAAAAGCAGTTCAAGAGGGAACTTTATAGTGATAAATGCATACATCATGAAACAAGAAAGATCTCACATAACCTAACTTTATACCTCAAGGAACTAGAAAAAGAAGAACAAAGCCCAAAGTTAGTAGAAGGAAGAAAATAACAAAGATCAGGGCAGAAATAGTTATCTAAGACAACAGAAAAGATTAATGAAACTAAAAGCTGATTTTTTGAAAAGATAAAAAAAAAATAGACAAACCTTTAGCTAGACTCACCAAGAGAAAGAGGATTCAAATAAGTAGAATCATCAACGAAAGAGATATTACAGGGCGCCTGGGTGGCTCAGTTGGTTAAACGACTGCCTTCGGCTCAGGTCACGATCCTGGAGTCCCTGGATCGAGTCCCACATCGGGCTCCCTGCTCGGCAGGGAGTCTGCTTCTCCCTCTGACTCTCCCCCCTCTCATGTTCTCTCTCTCATTCTCTCTCTCTCTCTCAAATAAATAAATAAAATCTTTAAAAAAAAAAAAGAGATATTACAACTGATACCACAGAAATACAAAGATAAGAGACTAATATGAACCATTATATGTCAATGAAATGAACCTGGAAGAAATGGATCAATTCCTAGAAACATACAATCTCCCAAGACTGAATGATGATGAAACAGAAAATCTGAACAGACTGATTACTAGTGAGGACACCAAGTCAGTAATCAAAAGCCTCCAAAACACCAAAAATCCAAGAACAGATGGCTTCACATTTAAAGACTATCAATCCTTCTCAAACTCTCCCCAAAAAGAGGACAGGAACTCTTCCAAATCCATTTTATAGCCAGCATTACCCTGATACCAAAACCAGGTAAGGACACAAGAAAATTATAGGCCAATATCCCTGATGAACACAGATATAAAAGTCCTCAATAAAACATTAGCAAACCCAATTCAACAATACATTAAAGGGATCATACACTACAATCAAGTAGGATTTACTCCAGGGATGCAAGGATGGTTCAACATCCACCAATCAATAAAATATACCACATTAATAAAATGAAGAATAAGAATCATATGATTATCTCAATTGATACAGAAAATGCATGTGACAAAATTTATTTATTTGAAAGAGGGGGGAAGGGCAGAGGGAGAGAGAAACCAAGCAGACTCCGTGCCAAGCACAGAGCCCAATGTGGGGCTTGATCCCATGATCCTGAGATCACAACCTGAACCAAACCCAAGAGTCAGACGCTTAACCAACTGTGCCGCCCAGGTGCCTCAACAGCTGTTTTTATATGATAAAAACTCCCAGTAAAGTGGGCATAGAGGTAAGGTATCTCACATAATAAAAGCTATATATGACAAGACCCACAGCTAATAACATACTCAACAGTGAAAAGATGAAAGCTTTTCCTCTAAGATCACGAACAAAATAAGGATGCCCACTCTTGCCAATTCTATTCAACACAGTATTTTAAGTCCTAATAAGAGCAATTTGGCAGGAAAAATAAATAAAAAGCACTCAAATCAGAAAGAAGTAAAACTGTGAGTATTTACAGATTACATGATAGTATATATAGAACCTTATAGGCTCAACAACAATAATAAAACCCTATTAGAACTATTAAATTCAGTAGAGTACAGTAATAACAATAGTATGGTATTGATCTAAAAATAGATACATAGTTCACTAGAACAGAATAGAGCCCAGAAATAAAATCACACAAATTTGGTCCATTAATGTACAACAAAGGAGTGAGGAGTATAGAATGGGCAAAGGACAGTCTCTTCAAAAAATGGTGTTGGGAAAACTGGACAGCCACATGCTTCTGTATAACAAAGGAAAACAACATAAAGGTCGCCTCCTGGAGAAAATATTTGCAAATCATGTATCTGATAATAGGCTAATATCCAAAATACAATCTTGCATAAAGAACTCATACAACTCAATAGCTAAACAAACAAACAAACAAAACCAATCTGTTTAAAAAATAGGCAGAGGATCTGAACATTTTTCCAAAGAAAATATACAAATGGACAACAGGTCCATGAAAAGGTGCTCAACATCACTCGTCACCAGAAAAATACATAACAAAACCACAATGAGGTATCACCTCACACCTGTCAGAATGGCTATCATCAAGAAGACAAGAGATAACAAGTGTTGGTGAGGATGTAGAGAAAAGGGAATCCTTGCATACTATTGATGGGAGTATAAACTGGTATGTCTACTACTGAAAACAGTATGGTAGTTCCTCAAAAAGTTAAATTAAAAATAGCATAAAAAAGAAGGAAATCTTGCCATTTGTAACAACATGGGTTGACTTTGAAGGCATTATGCTAAGTGAAATAAATCAAACAGAAAGATAAATAACGTGTGATTTCCACTTATATGTGGAATCTAAACAAACAAACGAAACCAAACTCAGAACAGATTCGTGGCTGCCAGAGGAGGGTGGTGAGGAGTGGGGAAATTGGGTGAAGGGCGTCAAAAGGTACAAACTTCAGTTATAAAATAAATAAGTCCCGCAGGGGTAATGTATAGCATGGTGACTATAGTTAATAATACTGAATTATATTTGAAAGTTGCTAACAGAATAGACCTTAAAAGTCTGCATTGCAAGAAAGACAATTTGTAACTGTTTGGCACTAGACTTATCGTGGTGATCATTTCACAATACAAATATTGAATCATTATATATAAATACTGAATCATTATGTTGTACATCTGAAAACTAACATGTTGTATGTTAATTATATCTCAATTAAAAAAAAAGTTAACCTGCCTATCTGTGTAAGGAAAGAAGAGGATTATACAATACCTAAACATCCTCTGTTGAAATTTTTTTTTGATAATTTTCTCCTTAATAAGTATGCTTAATTGCTCTTTTCATATATTTCCATGAAATACTAGGGAAAAATTTGTCAAGGGTCCCAGATAAAGCATAAGAAAATTTATGACTAGATACACTCATGGGTCTTTAACTTCTGTCCCAAAGTATTAAAAGGAGTCAGACATCACCTAGTGGTCAGCTAAATGTCCTTCAGAAGTGTTTCCCATATATTACCAATAAAACCTATTTTGTTCTTACTCATGGAATAGGCTAAATACCAGTTGCAGAATTCATATGACTACTCAGCCATTTAAAGCATCTCATCTTCAGACAGAGGTCTGAAACAACCATGGTAATACCTGACAGTATATTAAACGGGGAATAAAGGAAGGATGAAAACTGGTCACTAGCTTTGTGCCTAAAATTTCTACTTAATTGCAATGAAATTTTGGCAGATTCTAAGATAGTAAACTTCATATGTGGATTTGGAGTATAGGACAGTTTTTCAGGTATCACAAAGAATAAGAAGACTAGAAAGGTGGAGATGAGAATGGCAAGTATTCCTCATTGAAGAATGAATATAATTAAAGGTATTACTAGTGTATCTGGGGAGAAATGAATAGTTCAGTTGCAATTAGTTACAAGGCATCTAGTTAAGACTGAAAAGCTAGTTTGGGGTCATATAATATAAAGGTGTTTAATGTTCATTCTGTAGTCAAATTTAGAAACCAGTGGCGGTTTCATACAGATGAGTAAAATCATCAGAGGAACACATCAAGAGGAACATAAGAATGCTTAAAGTGGAATGGATCAGAATGAGGGTCTTGGGGTGCCTGGGTGGCTCAGTCATTAAGCGTCTGCCTTCTACTCAGGTCGTGATCCCAGGGTCCTCGGACTGAGCCCCACACTGGGCTCCCTTCTCCACGGGAGCCTGCTTCTCCCTCTCCCACACCCCCTGCTTGTGTTCCCTCTCTCACTGTGTCTATCTCTGTGAAAAAATAAATAAAATCTTAAAAAAAAAAAAAAAAGAATAGGAGGGTCTCAAGTCGGACCAGTTATAAATGTTAAAAAGAGCTCAGATTAAAGGCAGTAAGTACTGGTTTATGAGGTGGAAATAGAGAAGGAGGCATATTGGAAGTAAAACTCAAAGAACATAGCAACTCCTTGGCTGCAGGACACGGAGAAGTCATCAAAAATATTTAAGAATTATAGGAGGCCAGGACTAGACATACATATTTGAGTCATTTGCAGAGAGACCAAAACTGAAATCACCATAGTGAATGTTCAGTCAGATAAAGAAGTAGTAGAACATCCTGGTTTCTCCCCCTATCAAGACTTTGGGAAGGATGCAACCATTTTAGCGGTCACTGGTTCCTCTGACAGGGCAAACAACAGAGATAGAGGAGAAGCTAGATGCTAGCTGAGGCACTGGTTCTCCCCTGGGGGTGATTCCCCTAGGCCCAGGGAAGACATCTGGCAATGTACCTAGATGCTTTTGGTTGTCACATGGGGGTGGGGGAAAGGGTGCTACTAGCATCCAGTGGGGGAGAGGTTAAGGGTCCTGTTCAGCAGTTTACAATGCGCAGCCCTACCCCTGACACAGACTTATCCAAGCGCAAAATGTTAATAGTGCTAAACCAGAGAAACCCTGGTTTAAGATGTAAATGGGTAGTGGGAAATTAAGACAAAAAGGAATAACAGAGACCACAGAGATGGCAGGAGACCTCCACAATAAACCTGCTGAATACAGAACTAAGAACAGAGATGAGTTTGTTTTGGTAGTAAGAGAGATCTTTTCCTGAGGCTGAAGAGAAGAATGGCAAAGCCAGGGTTTCTTAGTAAAAAGACAAGACGTTGAATGTTTGTTCAAATTTTTTGTTTTAGTCCCAGCTCTTATTTGGGCAAGATACTTGAACCACCTGAGCTCTAGTTTATGCACATAGACTAATACTCAAAAATCTCTTCTAGCACTGATATTCCATAACCTCTCTTCTCAATAGGAGGTAACACTGCTGATAGTGAGGGAGCAATGGTGGGAAATATTAAGAATGGAAACTGTTGTGAAGAGAACAAGCCACACAGTCCTACTCCTTCTTAAGCTTTCATTTCAACATTTTAGTTTCTGCTACATGCTAGGCATTAGAAATAAACAAAGTAGACATGTCACTTTTACCTATGGCACAAACTGCAACAGTATGACATATATTAGATGTTTTGCTGCTTATTTTACCCTTTTGGAAATTTTCTTATTCTTTTCAAACTTTATTTTGGGTCAGTCAAAATTATAAAGAGTTTTGATAAGTTAGAAACAAAGATTATAGTTAAGCCAAATATTTAAGAAATTCTGTGGCACTATTCTTTCCATCGTAAAGGAGATGGGCACCACTTTTGTTATTAAAGCAAAAACCAGTAAAATAAAAAATTAATGTTGGATATCAGAAAAAAACACTTTTTAAAAAGATTTTATTTATTTGAAAGAGAAACAGAGAAAAGTGCACACAAGAGCACAAGTGGGGGAACAGAGGCAGAGGGAGAAGCAGACTCCCCGCTGAGCAGGGAGCCCGACGCGGGACTTGATCCCAGGATGCTGGGATCATGACCTGAGTCCTAGGCAGATGCTTAACCGACTGAGCCACCCAGGTGCCCCAGAAAAGGCACTTTTTAATATGATTCTTATGAATAAAAAAATACCCAAATTCAACATAATTTTTGATGACAATAATTATTAGTACATTATCTAAGAAAATTAAAAATTCTAAGAAAACACAAGGACCAAATCAGTATGCTCCTTATGGTGAAATGGTACATATTCCTAAGTGTGCCCAAACACTTAGGAATAGTAAAAGTTGTCCTCTGAAGTACTTCCAAGGAAAAAAGAAAGAAAGGAAGGAAGAGAGGGAAGATCGAAGAGAGGAAGGGAGGGAGAGAAAAGGGAAGGATATATAAACATCTCCTTCACAGTAAGTTTCTGAGAATGACTCAAATGCCTAGAAGAATGCCTGATATATCTAGTGCATCCCAAACATCTATAATATTCGTTGAAAGAATGATCAATGTGTAGTTTGAGAGTAAGTGCACAAAAGACTCCATTAGGAAATCCCCCATAACAAATTCTAGAAGACAGCTTTATGACATGCTTTAAAATCAGGATAGCTGGCACATACCAGCATTACAGAACTTACAATTAAACATAAGCATGGGAACTGATGGTAGAAGGGAGAGGGAAGATGTTGCTCACAAGTAACATTTTTTTTTTAAATAGGCCAAAAAAAAATATTTTTTTATTAAATAGGCTTAGAGATCCAAAATCTCATTTAGGTTAAGCCTTAAAATACCCCTTGTGCCACCTCCATATTCAATTTTAAATCCTTTCAAGATCTGTGAGGAAAAAATAACATCACTCTTACCTTCTGCACAGGTACTTGACATTCAGATTCTAACACCGCTGTGTCATTATCACCAGACTGATGCGTCACAGTTAGGCCGTTCAAATGTTGTTCAGAATCACCTAGATGCACACATTTTTAGAACAGTATAATCAATATATTCATATTGTTTGTCCATAATTTGACCTTTTCTCCCATCCTGCCCCCGCCCCCAGGTCAGAAACTATGAAAACAAAATGATTAATTTTTTTATGTTGTTTTAACTTTGGAATATTCTTAGTTGAAGAACTGTTATACTGTAAAATAAACATTTTTCACTTGAAATTTATGTCCTCTTGTTTTGTCTACATTAAGGATAGTTCACACTGTGGTTCACCCACCAAAATCTGTTTCATCTGTCCCCATGGTATAGCAGTCCTCTACTGTGCAAACTGACCTCAGCTCCAAAGATGGGTTTTCATTAGGCTACCCCAACACCAATGAGTCATTTAGGAAAGAGCAGGCCTAAGCCAATGCAGGGCTCTTAGGGAAAGATACTTTCTGGTGAAATTGAAAACAAAATACAAAGAATGGAAGAACTAAGACATTAAATATCTACAATAGCTAGTGAGGAGAAAAGAGCATAAAATGTAAAAGGTTGGCTTGACTCGGGGTGAAGAGAACAAACTATGCAATCCTATTAGCTGTTAAACTTTCATACCAATATTTCATTTATTATTGGTAAAGATAACTACAGAAAAAGAGCTTAAGCCTTGGTCAAACCATGCCTAAATGACTGACCTACCTTTGGATTAGTGATTGTATATGCTAACAAAACAACATATCGTTCAAGCCATCTTGAACTGACTTTTCTGTCATACACAACCATGAACATCCTGATACATGAACTTACTTGGCTCATTTCTCTTTCAATTCTAATTCTTTTCTACAGGCCCTAACAAGTAGCAAAAGGACAGAGGAGACAAATGAAAACTAAGCTGCTATCTTTATTAACTGATTCAAGCTCACAGAAATCTAGCCACTTACATATTGTAGGAACTTAGATTTAAACTTCTACTACCCATCAATCCCTTGACTGATTCTCTGGTCAAATCCTACTAGTTGAAGTTGAAGCTTGAAGAAGAGAGGAACATTAAGGGATGGGAGTGAGCGTAGAAGGGCGAGAGAAAAGCTATAATGGAGGCATGAATGAAAGAACAAAGATTAAATTTGTATGTCCCTACATAGCCCAATGTACTTATGTTTTCTCAGTTCAACAAGGAATGGAAAAATAGGGAGTTAAGCTTTAAGTTTAGAACTACATCCCTTTTGTGCTTCAGGCCAGATATTATCTAAGAAGTAGAAACAGTATGTATGTCAAGAGAAGTAAATTCTAAATGACTCTGTTTGCTGAGCTAAGTGGTGCAGTGCTATTATCAAGAGTTAAAGAGGAATAGCATGGCTGCCACCCGGTCACAGCCTCCATGCCTGCTCCATGCAGACATGGCAAAAATGTCCAGCCCTACTGAGACTGAGCAGTGCATCGACTTTCTGATTACTGTTTTCCAGAAGTGTGCTGGATAGGAGGGTAATAACTGCATTCTCCAAGACAGAGTTCCTAATCTTCATGAACACAGAACTGGCTGCCCTCACAAAGAACCAGAAGGACCCTGGCATCCTTCACTGCATGATGGAAAAACTGGGCCTCAACTCTGATGGCCAGCTAGATTTCCAGGAATTTCTTAATCTTACTGGTGGCATGGCCACAGCTTGCCATGACTCCTTTACAAGGTCTACCCATTCCTAGAAGTGAATCTGAGGGGCTCTTGAGCCTGGCCTCCAAGACAACCCCTTTCCTTCAAAGCAGCCTCCCAGTCATCATCTCCTCCTCACATCCTACACATACCGAGCCCAGTGTCCACTGCCGCATGCAGGCCAGTCCTGCTGGTAGTTAATAAAGCAACAGTGTTTTCTAAAGCAAAAGAGCATTAAAGAGGAAAGATTAAAATGTGGGGATTAAAATAGGGAAATTCAGTTTTGGCATGCTGTGTTTGACATGCCTATGTGATGTTTAAGAAAAGATGTTCAGTAGAGTTGTATGAATATGCATGGGGCCTGGATGCTTGATTTGTAAAAATGAGACTAGGAGTCACAGACACCAAGATCACTCAGGCAGAATGTAGAGATCCAACCTTTATAATAAGTAGAAAATAATCAATGTATGGCAGACCTGGGTAAATGGGAAGGCTGTTCCAAGCCTACAAGCCTACTGCTATAAAGTTGAGGGGATCACTACTAGCTTAGTAAACCTAGGCTTTGGAACATGGCTAGAATACCATAAAGTAAAAAGATAAAGGCTTAATGATGCAACTTAGATTATTTTCAGCATTTAAAGACAGGCAGATACAGAGATATCTGTAAGGAACATTCAAAGAGATGGGATGGTGAAGAAAATAGTGTCACAGAAGCCTAAATATGTCAAGGGTCCAGCTCTCTGAAAAACATTTTTATGGGGATGACCCTCTGGTACCGTAAAACACTACAAAACTTCTTTCCTCAGACTTCTGTTTTTCGACCTGCACTAGTATCTAGCCCATATTCTCTGAGCCACTGAAGCTTATAATCCTTTGTTATTAAAATCTAGCATATATTCATCTTTTGCAGACCCTCTCATTCTACCCTTGTAATTTTTTTTAACCTTTCGCTTTTCTTTTTTTCCATTACTTCATTTTTTTTTTTTCCTACTACTGGAAAAGCCCAATTGGTCTCTTCTTTCTCTGGTCCTTATGGCCCATTCTTCCAACTGGCCTGTATAATATTGGCAGATTAATTACCTTGAAGCACACCCTTTGCTCAAAAAAAACCCTTCACTGGCTCCCCAATGACTATACCATTATCATTAAGTCCAAAGTCTATAGATATCAAGGTTCTTTATGATCTGAACCTGGTCTACCTTTCCAAATTCATTCCCCCATATTCCTATTTATCCAACCGAAGCTTTAATCACATCCAATTATTGATTGCCTAAATACCTTCATGCATGTTGTTTCCTCCATCCAAAATGCCTTTCAGTCCTAGATATACATAGATAAGTCTTACTTCTTCCTCCAATATCCAGCTCAAATGATACTTAATCTGTAAAATACACATCTGCCAAAGAGATCAGGTAATTTTGCCTTCCTCACCTCTTTAAATTTTGATTTGATTCTTTTAGGGAACATTATTTTTATTTTGTATACCAGTTGTTTATTTCTCCTACTAGATGGCAAACTCTTTGATTTATCTTTTCATTTGCCATGTTAATTCACAATCATATGATAGCATAAGCATTTGTTTTTTAAAAATCCTTAATATAACTGAGGGAAGATTTATAATCTGGGAAATGAATTTGGGAAATGGCTAAATTATAAGGATAAGGCTAGTAATCCTTTGTAACTTAAAACTTCAACTTATTTTAAGGAAAAAATTAGGCATTTTCCAGTTCATGCGGAGATGATGGCAATAGTTTTGAAAAAACTGTTAACACTCAATTCAATTTCTTAAAAGCTTTTATGTACTAACATTTTGTCAAACGTTTTTGTATTAAGAAACGTAAGTGAAAAAATCTTTTATTGTTTGAAAGATTTAACTAAACATTTATTTCCATCAAGATTAAACTCCAGAAAAGTAAACTATATACATGTTAGTTTACACACATTTGCCGTCTCCCTTGGGCACAGTGCCACCTACAGTTGGCAAATGCAAACCACTTGGTTCTGGAAAATTTGGTAAGTGCAATAGAATAGCCACTCTGGCATCATCCAAGCATTCTTTTTATACAATATTCACACAAATTCCTTTTACTCACAATCACATATAAACCAAAATTTAATACAATAAACTTACCGCAACTGAAGACTTAGATATTGAAGCCTGACTTTTCACAGATAGGATGTTTTCTTAAAATAGGAACAAAAGACCATCTTGACTGCATTCTTTGTTTTCTACTGTCTAGTTCTTCAGGGCTATCCCTACCAATCTTCTATGAATTTACTATAATGAAAATAACACCTTTCTCAACTCTGGCTCTTTCTGAGCAACCTTTAAAAATGTCCATATCTCTCTGATTCAAAAACTCAAACATAATGAAATAATGTCTCCCCCTCTTACCAAAAAACCCCCATCAGCCCCCCCCCAAGAAAACTATCTTCCTGTTAAAGCCACAGCTATCTTCTCCACCAATAAACTTCTTGAAAAACTGGTTTTACATTCAGATTCCATTACTTCTCAACTTACAAAAATCTGGCGTCTACCCCAATCACAGTGGCCACTAAAAACCTTTTGCAAAAGCAAAAAATTTCATACTGCCAATTTTAATCCTCTCTCCTCACTCCTCATCTTACTTTAATGCATTGCAATATATTCTTGTGGTACTTGTATACCCTTGTGATTTGATGACATCATCTTTTAACTTAATTTTTTCTATTTTTACTGAGGATTTTGCTTCCTAGAATTTTGTCCTTGACCTTTCTCTTCCTGCTCTATACATTTTCCTGGGTGTCTTCATTCATTCTCTGTTTCAAGTAGCTTCTATATACTGGTAATTCCTAAATTATAGTTCTCATTATACCCTCTCAGTTCTAGAAACCTATTTATAGTTTTCTATTGTTGTCTATTTCCAATTTATAGTTGTCTATTTCCAATTAGATACTCCAGTACCTCACACATGTCCAAAGTGAGCACTGCCTCTTAATGGCAGTCCAACTATTGGATGATACCTTGGTGAGACATTCATTCTAACAAAGTCTAACAAATGCACCACAAAAATATTTTTCTAATTTATCCACATCCTTTCCATACTTACTGCCTTAGTTATGGTCCTTATAATTTCTTTCCTAGACTACAGCACTCAGCTTCCTTACTTGGTCCCAACTGTACCAGAGCATCTTCATCTTAATCTGCCCCCTTTACAGTTAAGCAGTAATCACTTCCTAACATAAAATCTGATTTTGTTATGCTCCTCTTTGAAGCTACTTGTATACAAAATTAAAGACCTAAATGGAACACTTGTAGTCAAGGTAATTCATGACCTAGAATTACTAGATCTTCAGTTATGCTCCTGCATAATTTGAAAACCTTTTTCCACAAAAGGACAGATGTAAATATTTCATACTTTGGATCTTTATTTTTATTCTTGGGATGCCCTCCAGTGTTGCTTTGGGAAGAGCTAAGACTTGAGTTAAATACAGTATGAAATACTCAAACACAGAATAATAGGGAGCTATCACCGGAAGCAATAAAGGAGGCCCAAAACTTCTCTGTTCTTCCTAATCTGTGCTGTAGTAAAACAATTTAGAAATTTCTTCTGCTTTGGAGAAACCCCTGCCATTGGAAGGCCAAATACAAACCAGTGAGCAGCCTAGAGGGAAGGAGAAATGGGTAAGGAATATTCACACCTGCCTCTAGGCTAGACCTGAATAGTATCGCAAGGTTCAGGTACCCCTAGGCAGGGCTCATCAGTATCAGAGAATTATCCTTTGTGCCATACACCAGCAGGAGAATCAGGATGAGATAGACTTCTGACAAGATTAACAGACAGGATATTTAGTCAAATGAATCTAACAATATAAAAATTTAGCCAGATTTGGAAGATGTTTTGGTAAGTGGGAACCACTGTCAGGCAAGTATTTCTAGCCCAAGTTTCCTTAGCTGTAAACTATTTCTCATGTATATAATTTAATTTCTCTACCTATAAAATCTCTATCTTTTCCATATTCCATCCTAGCTTTCCAACTCTAATAGGCATCATGGAAATTAGAGCAACATTTCCCAAATCTGCTCAGAACTGAGTATGGACTCTGGCAGTGAAAGGTTTTAATATATGGTTTATGTCAATGTATATAATCTACCTGAAAGTAAGTTGCATGTGAACCCCACATATAACTTTCTTATTCAAATGCAATGAATGGGAAGTAATCAGAGGGAGACAAACCATGAGTGCTTCTTAACTACAGGAAACAAACTGAGGGTTGCTGGAGGGGAGGTGGGTGGGGGATGAGGTAATTGGGTGATGGACATTAGGGAGGGCACGTGATGTGATGAGTACTGGGTGTTATACGCAACTGATGAATTATCTGAAACTAATGATGTATTATATGTTGGCTAACTGAATTCTAATAAAATTAAAAAAAAAACAAATGTAATGAGTACCTTTAGGTATAAAGCAGATAATTTCTAACAATGTGCTTCAGTGATTATTTCTAACCTGGAATTTACTAGTTATTTACCAGTCATTTTTTTACCTGAGGGAGGCAGAATTTGTAAAGGTGAAATGTTTTCCACACTCTGTAAATGTTCTACTTCTTGATGATTAAATGGTAACTGGTGGTGATTTGGTGGTGTTTCACATGAATATGAAGTCTGACAAACAAGGGTGGTTTTTGCAGATGCTTTATCTTGCACAGAAGACTGTATCTATTAAGACAAAGATAAATAAAATTGCGTTTCAGAGTTTTAACCACACAAGAGGTTTAACTAAAAAAATAGAAACATCAGAGGAAAAACGTAATACTATCTTCAAAAAATGGTATTACTTGAGTCATATAAACTTATAAGGTATAATTATCCCATTCTTACAGATGAGAAAACCAAGATGTGGAAAGATTAAGTGACTTGGCCATCCTATAGTTTTAAGTAGAGTTAGCCAAAGCCTATAATCTTAGTCAATAATACATACAGACTTACACATGTTATCAAATAGTGCTGCTTATTTTCAAATGTTTTCCTGTGAGCTATGGAAAATAAAAACTGAGCTTTTATACCAAATCTAGGGACTGATCCACTTTCTTTTACCCCCTTTTCATTACTGAATTATAGGCATAATGGGAAGGGTGGGTAAAAAAAAATCATATGATAATTGACCTGTGAGACTATCAACAAATTCTGATTAGTTTATTAAGTAAAAACTGTATTATAATAGCTAACATTTATTTAATGCTTATCATGTGTGAGGCACCAGGCTAAACCCTTTATATAGTTCTTCAATTCTCACAATAATCTCATGAGTTTGGTATAACTATCATCCCCATATGAAGTGTGCAACAGGACTTAGATATAATAAAAGCAACTTACCTAGAATCTTACATCTATTCAGTTGTAAGCTAAGTTATAGTACCAAAGCCCAGGTACCTTACCTACTAAGCTTTAAGTTGTAGATAGTACAGAGATGAGTAAGATAGTCTTTCTCCTCCATCTAACAAAGGAGTTAGAGTGAATGCGTAGATCAGGCAAGTGTAATGAATACCTATCTATGCTAGCTTGAATAAAACTAATGCCATAAGAATGTTTATCCCAACAATAATACAGACCCAAGCTCAAAACTTAAAGTCAAATGCTGAGGTTTAAATCAGCAAAAAATCACTTTTTGAAACACAAATACATGCATTTATTCATATTCCTGAAAAGATTTCTCTCTTTGATGATCAAAGGGCATTTTGTTCCTCAGTGAGGGACACTGAAAAAATTCTCACCACAAACAGATTATTATGACAGCATTCTATATGCCATGTATGGAGTATGCTTTCAAAATTCATTGATATATTTTGATTCCTCTAATACCTATGGCAACAGACTATCTGTATTTTGTTCTTACTCAAAGCCTTCAAGAACTCACTCTTGCCTACCATATTAGTTACCACTTCACCTAAGTGTTCAAAGCCCTCTCTATTGTATTTCCCAAGCCAACTAATCTCTTACAAATACCCTATGTTGCCATATTTCCTGGAACACCTCCTGTGCTTTTTTGCTTCTCTTCGTGCTACTACCTCTGTTTTAAAAAAGTAAGTCCTCAGGCGCCTGGGTGGCTCAGTTGGTTAAGCAACTGCCTTCAGCTCAGGTCATGATCCCAGCGTCCTGGGATGGAGTCCCACATCAGTCTCCCCCTGCTCTGCGGGGAGCCTGCTTCTCCCTCTGCCTCTGCCTGCCACTCCCCCTGCTTGTGCTCTCTCTCTCTGTCAAATAAATAAATATTAAAAAAATAATAAATAAAAATAAAAAAATAAGTCCTTAATCTGTGTCAATGTACTAACCATTTCTTCCTTTTCCCTGTAGTTTAAAACCTGTTGTAAGCACTCCCTCCTTCAGGCAGTATGTATGTTCCTTCTTTATTTTCTCAATAAATTATGAATATAGATTATAGCACTAATCATGCAACCCCTTAATCATATGATTTTATTTCTTCTCACAACTGAGAGCTCCCTCAAGACAGTGTACACCACTAATCTAGTTACATGATGTTAAATAGTTTATAATTTAATAAAGGTATATACCTATAATTCTGTATTTGAGAAGGGTACAGAGGATTAAAAATTTAATGAGAATGACAACCTGAATTAGTAACAGGTAAAATTACTTCTATCCTTTTCAAAGCATGTCAACTACAAATCATAGATGTGCTAAAATTAATAGCTGGTAATTAAAAGCTTTATCTTAAACCCTAACTACCATTTTCCTAGTACCTTTAGAAATTCCACCTTACTGTACATAGCCTACATCCTACTGTGTGCATATAAGAAAAGCAAGGCCTTCTCTCTGTATTTAGACTCTCAAGACTAATTCCAAACTTCTATAATTTGTTCTACTAATCTGTATGATTTATAGAACAGTTATACCTTATTAGAAAAAATGTAGCCAACTAGTTCCTGTTCTATTTCCTTTCGGAAGAAATATATATTTTTTTAAAGATTTTATTTATTTGAGAGAGTGAGTGAGAGAGCACGAGCAGGGAGAGGGAGAAGCAGACTCTCTGATGAGCCGGGGGGTGGAGGGGTTCGATCCTGGGACTCTGGGGTCATGACCTGATCTGAAGGCAGATGCCCAACCAACTGAGCCACCCAGGTGCCCAAATCAAAACAAATTTTAAAGAATTTATTACTATACCAGTGAGTCATAGCATACATTTTAAAATTCTAAGGAGAAAATGAAGAATTAACTTACCTTTACTTGTTCTTTAGGAGAATCATTCTGTTTTACTCCAGTAAATTTAGGAAACATTTCTGCAAATGTATATAAAGAAATATTTCATTATTTGCCAGCTTAAAAATTTACCGTTTAAATTATAAATGATTTTCATATTAGAAATAAAATGGTCATTTCAAGAAAATACCTTTAATACCAACCTCTTCAATCAAGAAATTCTTTTTTTTTTTTTTTTATTAAGAAATTCTTATAGTTACCAGGTTTTTCACCTTTGAATCAGTCAAAATCCTAAAGGGATACTTGCTTTTTAAAAGGGGTATTTTCTTTTCTACATAATGGAATAAATATCCACTCACAAATTTCAATTTGGATTATTTAGGCAAAAAGAACAGCATAGTAAAGAGTTTGAATAATAGTTTAAAAAGGACCAAGTTACAACACAGATAAGATTTTAAACAAATAGGATGAATTATACGAAAATCTTTTATCAAGAAGCCATAAATATAGCCATAAGGGACTTAATTAAATAATTAAGAATTTACTGCGAGAAGGGTATGCCATTTATCTGAGTCTTTTATGAAAAGTGAAGCTATCTGATTTCATGGCAAAGTCTGCTCTGCTTACTAAGCATTATAGGAAAGACCCCAAATAATCCTTTACTTTCTAGCTATTTGGCAGCCTCAACTATGTCGCAACAGATGGTTTTTATACTACCTTCTTTACCTTTAGAAATACCTTTACAGTGGACACTGGTGGTAGGATATAAAAGGAGATCTCTGACATGGTGCTCATAGGCTCCTCTTTCTTTATCTTACAATGGATTCTGGTGCTATCCTCCCCAGTCATAATGGGAGGTCAGTGTGGTAAAGCACCAAACTGGCAGTTAATGCCTTGACCCATCTTTCCAGGTCAGCGTTCATGAGCCACCTGAGCATTATTTGCTTCAGGCTCCAGGGCACCATAGCTGGTTAACATCAAATCTTATTCAAACTTAAAACATTCTAATTTTAATAATTACCTTCTGCCTCCTGAAATGCCATCAGTTTCCACTGGATGTGTTACTGTTCTTTCCTCTCCTAAAATGTTTGATGCTGGACATTGTTAAAACTGCTAAATGCCACTCAATTAAGTGCTTTAATTTAAAGAATTCAAGTATTTGAAATGACACGAACCATCTTAATGTCACTCCACTAAGTATTATTTAACTGTTGGGGGTTAGGTGGAAAGGAAGAATACAGAGAGCAAAGACTGAGTCTATAGATCTAAGGAGCTTTCACATTTAGGGGATAAATTATGGTTTCGGCTTTGAACAAAAAAAACAGACTTCATTAATATGATCATATACTATATGCACAGCTACACATCTATCTTAACTATTCAAATATGCAGCTAAACTACATTATTCTATGATTTATATAAACTCTTAAGTATAATAAAATATGACATACCACATAAGTGCTCTACCAAAAAAATTCAAGGGCATTATTTAGTTTTCTAATATATAAAAATAAAGCTCAGAATTTTAAAATTTAGCATCTCCAAGTCTGAAGACACTAGCAAAAGGCATCAAAGAATTTTTAATTGAAAAAACCAGAATGGTAACTAGACTTATTGTAGTCATTATTTTGCAATGTATACAAATGCTGAATACTATGTTATACACCTGAAACTATTAGACTATCGTATGTCAATTATACTGCAATAAAAAAAAAAGTCAAAACCACCCAACACAGTATGTTTCATAAAAGTCTTACAGACTATGGATAGAAGAATAATGACAGACTAAAACTCAGCATTTTGGTTCTCATTCTACTCTTACATAGTTGACTTTCCAGGAACGTAGTACAGTAAAACTGTTTATTTATGAGTTCCTGGACTTTGCAATTAAAAGACCAACTTACACATTTTCACTATCAAGCTTAAGATCTCATTTCAATTAGTGAAGAAGCCCCAGATCTCGCAAATATTAATGGAATTGAGCAGTATAATGGTAACATATATACTGTCAACTAATTCTCCAGGGAACTGTGATAATATGCATACCTACCTTAAGAGGCTCAAATCGGATAACTTATGTGAACTACTAAATCCAAATGCATAATATATGTGAACTACTAAACAAATGCAAACAAAAGACTTACACATGTTATGTAACAAGTTCTATTTTCACATCTTTCCCAAAACCTCAATATAAAACTTTGGAAAGTTTTCATTTTAGACTAAGGCAAAAAATTTAATCATAGAATAAAAAAGAGAGAGCTGGAATCAAATATTTGATTCAAGAATGTTTAATACCCATCACCTATCAAAGCATTGAGATAAATGCTCCAGAGATAGCAAATATTATCAGCAAGACAGTATGGACTAAAAAACTTAATAAGCTGAATATGAATACCATAGTGCAAAACCAGAATGTTATACCATATAAGCAGAAAAAATTACTGAAAAATTTTAAATTAGAAAAATAAATCACACTTCTCTTACATAGTACAGGGTTTAGAAAGGTAAATGGAAGTCACTCCTGGGTTCTGCTACCTTATTTTATAAGAAAGAAAGAATGTCCAGAAATGTTAAATGATTTGCCCAAACTTATCACCAAAGACATGTTCTATTGATTAAAAAAAAAAAAATCAAGCAATTTGTTTTTGAACTAAAAAAATTTAATTTCTTTAAAGACTGCTCGGCAATTTTCATTGAAGTATTTGGTACTTATTTTAATATAGAAGACCACCCAATTATTTTTTATAAAGATTTTATTTATTTATTTATTTGAGAGAGAGCAGAGTGAGAGAGAGAGCATGAGTGGGGGCGGGGGCAGAAAGGGGGTGGAGGGAGAGGGAGAAGCAGACCCCTTGCGGAGCAGGGAGCCCAATGCTGTGGGGCTCGATCCCAGGACCCTGGGATCATGACCTGAACCCAAGGCAGAACACTTAACCAAATGAGCCACCCAGGTGCCCCAGAACAACCCAATTATAAACTGCTGTTCCTTTTACCAAAATCATAATAACTAGAGTTAAAAAGTGGAAACAAAAGGAAAAAACCCTAGACCAGCGGTTCTCAAATGTGGCAGCACATTAATGTACTGAGAAAACACTATTCTAGAGAGATGGCTTATTCAGGAAGACCCATTTTGAACAGAAAAAGAACTTTTTTTAAAAGATTTTATTTATTTATTTGAGAGAGAGAATGAGATAGAGAGAGCATGAGAGGGGGGAGGGTCAGAGGGCAAAGCAGACTCCCTGCTGAGCAGGGAGCCCGATGCGGGACTTGATCCTGGGACTCAAGGATCATGACCTGAGCCAAAGGCAGTCGCTTAACCAACTGAGCCACCCAGGTGCCCAAACAGAAAATTTTTAAATGCACAAGACAAAATTCATCAATAATTTCGAAGACTCAAAGGCTCAAGTATGGACCTCAATATACGTAAGTTTTTAATCAAGCCTGGGTCTTTGAATTTATCTTTCTGGTGCTTTTGCTCTGAAAACGCTTTAATTGATGAGGAAGTCATAAAGTTTAAAAAATCTGAATGATAAACTCTGATCATTTCTCTTAAATGGCAAAGATTATCCCCAACTGTCATTTCATACTTCCTACATTCACTAACCCATCCTCCTCCTAAAGAGTTAAAACAAAATCCAGACCTCAACCGGGTCCTTTTTGTCCTTTTTCCCTTGCATGAAAAAAATCATATCCTGTCACTTTTACAGAAAACCTATGTTGTAGAACTAAAATGAGAAATTGTTTTATTCCTGTTTGTAAGTCACCCATGAATAAGTAAGTTTTTTAAAAAAGAAACTGTTAAAGAACTTCATAAATTTCATTCTCTGAAACTACACTGAAGCCAATAAGAGCAAAAAGTCTAACAAATGAAGTGACAAATTAACTTTCTCTTAATCAGGTAAAGAATTGATGTCATAACCACTGAGTTTCTTTGTGTGTAAGTATTAAACAACTGAAACTATAAACGGGGGGCGCCTGGGTGGCTCAGTCGTTACACGTCTGCCTTCGGCTCAGGTCATGGTCCCAGGGTCCTGGGATCGAGCTCTGCATCGGGCTCCCTGCTCAGCGGGAAGCCTGCTTCTCCCTCTCCCACTCCCCCTGCTTGTGTTCCCTCTCTCGCTGTGTCTCTCTCTGTCAAATAAATAAATAAAATCTTTAAAAAAAAAACAAAACTATAAACGTTCCTGAAAAATATTCTATTCTACACTAATCAAGTATTTGAGCTTACATTTAGACAGTTCCTAAAGTTATTTCCTACAAGATTTCTATCAAAAGCACTACTACCAATGAGCTGTTCCCATTTGTTTCTCAGTAATACTGACCACACGATTGAATCTATTAATTATATTCCTCCTATTATAACACTCAAGATAGCCATAGTTGTTGAACATTAGAAAACTCTCAATAGGTTATGTGCATGTAACTAGGCAGAGCCCAGCTAACAGCATATAAGACGCATCTGGAATTCATTTTATTGTCAAACCTCATTAACATCTTTGATCTGACATTTGGTGATATTTTGATAGTTATGAAAAATAATTTAGGAAAGCTTTGTATTTATACCAATGTTTAATAAATGTTCTTGACTAATCTACACATGACAATTTCCATATACTGTTGTCGGTCAAGAAAGTTATTTATTTATTTATTTATTTAAAA
>NC_138372.1:70943937-70962020 GCF_054177405.1 Leptonychotes weddellii | reverse complement strand
TTTTTAAAGATTTTATTTATTTATTTGAGACAGAGAGAATGAGAGACAGAGAGCATGAGAGGGAGGAGGGTCAGAGGGAGAAGCAGACTCCCTGCCGAGCAGGGAGCCCGATGCGGGACTCGATCCCGGGACTCCAGGATCATGACCTGAGCCGAAGGCAGTCGCTTAACCAACTGAGCCACCCAGGCGCCCTTTTATTTATTTTTTTAAAGATTTTATTTATTCATAGGAGACAGAGAGAGAGAGAGGCAGAGGGAGAAGCAGGCTCCCCGCTGAGCAGGGAACCCGATGCGGGACTCGATCCCAGGACCCTGGGATCATGACCTGAGCCAAAGGCAGACACTTAACCATCTGAGCCACCCAGGCACCCAAGAAAATAATTTAAATGATAAAACCAAATTACAACACATCTGCAATCAAGTACTGCTTCTACCCCAGATAGCTCATTTATATTTTTCAAAGATTTGAGATTTCATTCCAACTCTATTTTGGAACTAATTTAATATCTTGTTTGAAATGTTAAAGAATTTTTAAGTCAAACTTTCCTTGGAAATCATAGCTCTGCCATTTTATTAATCCTATTTGATAAAGGAGAATTAAGTCTGTATTTTTCAAAAGTGCATAAAATAAGGTTTGAGAATACAGAGAAGATAATCATTTAAATAATGTAGAATGAACAACTGTAACACAATTTACAACACTTAAATGTTTTTCACAGATGTTACCTTTCAAACATTTTGCACACCCATTTCACACATCTGAACAGAATGCTACTGCAGTAAAGACAGACCAACTCATAATACAGGATAACTGAAGAACCATATGACTCAATAATACTAGGGAATTAAGAAAAGTTAATATAGAGCTTTATCCTTGATAACCAAAATTACAAAAGATTATGACTTGGTTAAGAAAACTGCATACAGTCAAGCTGCTATAAAAATTCCAAAAGGCAGGTATTAAAAAAACAGATTAAGAAAAAATTGCTAAAGGTCAATATCCTTCTATCAGGAAAGAATTTCTCACAAAAGCTTTCAGAGAAGCTTCCTCTATTAACATTTTGAAGAAATGAACTTATATTCTTATCTCTATCTTGAATAATCAAAAGCCTCATTAACCAGAGTTATGGTAATGAAGATTTTCCAACCATAAGTTTCAGTTCTGGGCAAATCATAATAAACTTTAAAGCTACAAAATTTTATGTATATTTTCAGTTAATTTTTACTTATATAACAGATAAAGTTTTTGCTAATATTCCTAATTTTCACAAATTGTATTTTCTCAGTAATTCCATTTCCCTCCACCCTGAGACTTATACATACTTGGGATTCGTCATCTGCTCCTTGAGAATGTCATGTACATACTTAAGAATGGTATTATTTTTACTTAAGTGCCGCTATTGATATGGTCTGACAATTATTTTCATAATTTACAATCCTTTTATTTAGGGTTTTTGTTGTTCAAGTGAGAAATGTTCTTAGATTACACACTAAAAATTAAAAGCCTTACAGTATTTTAATGCATACAATTAAAGTTAATATTTAGGACAAAGGTCCTATTGCTTCACTAATTTATTTTGTTAAACAAGTAAAATAAACAAAAAAATCCAAACAGAACTTAATGCTCATTTAAGGTAGCCATTGTGTTTGCAATTTATAACTGCACATTGTATATATAGTGTTTCTTGAATCAAGTACATAGTTTCAAAGTTTATAAAACAAAATTTTCAAAGAAAAATGCTAACCCATACTATCATGTTAGAAGACAAACTGACCTTAGCACCACAAACCTATACACTATCCATAAGGTAAGTTGAAATATAAAAATGTGTTGCTTTGATTTTTTAACAGTGTTTTCAAAAACAGTCCCTGTTATTGAAAAAGATGACATTAAACAAGAATGCCAGTCATAAAATAAAAATTCAACACAAATGTGTTAAAAAAATTATAATTCTGAGGCCAAATTATTCCACTAGAAAGTCAGGAAAACATATATTACGCCACTTTAAGAACACATAGTGGATGATAAACATCTTTCCTTCAAGCAATGTATTGGAAGAATCTATCAGAAATTGATAATTCAAATTAAAATTAAGGTATTTTTGAATACCTCTATTGAAGCACTCTGTATAGAGTACTTTTCCACTAATGCTCAAGGCATTTATTGATCAGTAGCCAATACATAATTGGATAACTCAGTTTTATCCTACAAATAAAAGACAAAGTGCTCTAACTTATTAGGCCACAAATGCTTTATTAGATGAAATTACAAATGCTAATTACAATTTAAAATACTTTTCCAGCATTGTTTTATGCTTTAAAGTCAAATATAAGGAAATAATGTATAATCAGAGCCCAAAAATAATTTAAAAATTTACTATGACAAATTCCAACAAAAGTAAAAATTTTTTATTATAACAAAAATTTTACTTTAGAAATGTAAAAACAAAATGCAACAATCAGCACCACATAAATGCAAACTAAACAGAACCAAAAGTGAAACAGAATGTACTGCAAGCCAGCAGACCCTTACTACCAGACTGAAATAAGAGGGATATTCTTACAAATGGTAAGAATCACTGATTTGACAATATTCTGTGCAGGATATTTTTTTAAAAGAGAACTAAATTTCATGACAAACAGAAAACATCTAATTTAAAATAAAGCAAAATTTTAGGCACAAAAGTGCCCGATATTCTGAATGTGCCTTTTGGTGGACAATAGTGGGATGCCACTGCCAAGTCAGTATCCTTGGGGCAGTGATTACTTGTTAACTACATAACCATCAATGAAAGAGCACAAAGAAAACATGACTGAATTAAGCTTGACACAGTTGATGCTAAACTACCCAAGGTAATATGGTACTTTAGCATAACTGAAAATCTCAATTTGAAGTACATTTTTCTAGAAATGGAAAATAATATTCTATAGTGAAGAAAACAAAAGTGAATAAAATTCTGCTATAAACATTTTCTGGGATGACTGGTTTTTTAATTCCAAGTGATTATTCAATTTAGAATGTATCGTCGCAATAGGACATACTTTGCAACACTAGAGTTGGTCTGACAGATCATGGAGAGTAAAGTGAAAGATGTCCTCAAATATTTTTTAAATTTTATAAAAAGAAGTGAAGATCGGAATTTTATTATTTGTTATTTTCTCGTATTAAGATGTGGTATTATATATTAAGAAACGATCTCCCACCTTTAGTAAACTTCTCAACATTACAAACCTGTAAGTCTTATACATATAATATGAAGTTTCATTTTACACAGTATCTCTTTTAAAGAAAATAGTAAGACTGTCAACATGCAATTAAATAATAAGCATGGCATCCAAACCATAGGTTCTGGGTAAGTGACAAACATTTCTTAAAAAACAGAAGTCTCAATAATACAAGAAAAAAATGTTCCCGCCAACAGAGGTAGACTTAAGGGGACAGCTAACCTGATTCGGAATCACTGCTGCCGGACGAGCCTGAATCGCTGCTACTGCTCTCGGTCTCTGAGGAGCTGCTGCTGCTGCCGCTGCTGCCGCTGCTGCTCTCGCTCAGCCGGGAACCACTTCCCACAGCCGGGGGGGGCTGCGCTTTCTCAGCTACAAAACGGGGAAGCACATTACACTGCCCGTAGAATTCAATAAGCACAGGAACATTAAAAAAAAAAAAAAAAAAAAACCGAACAAACAAAACACATAAAAAATGCCACCTACGTTTTGTTTGACATTTTCTAGAATTTAATTGATTATTGACATCTAGTAACCGCTTTTCCAACTCCTGTTTTTTCTGTGAATGAAATTCTTCTTTGGACTTTGTTATTTTCTTACCTATGTGATTTAAGAGGGAAAGAAGTATTACCAAAAACTAACGCAAATAGCAGACTGATTTCTACTGTGAGAAATACGTACCATGAGGTTTTAGCGGTCTTTTTCGTAGACATGCGGCAACATACTTTTCCAGTTCTCTCAGTGTTGATGCTTTCAGTGTTTCAAAGTCTATCTCTATCTCGTCAGGGTTGGAATTTCTCAGAGATGGCTCTCTTGAATGTATTATATGAACGACTCGCCCAAGTTTTTCTCCAGGGAGTTTGTTTATATCCAAGCTTAGCTGCCTTTTCTCATCATAGTTCATAGGCTTAGCATTACCCTCAACTTCAGGTTTCAGAGCAAACACCTGTTGTTTCCTCTTCTTTGGCTGACTGAACAAAAATTAAATTTAGTCAAATTTATGTTAGATAATATTATTATATGAATAAGGTATTATAAAAGATACTTACTTGTTTTTGGACTTTCCCTTTAATTTCACTTGCTTAAACTTTTTTCTTGGATTTTCATCTCTGTTATTAGCCTTTTCTTTCTTCTTTTCCCTTTTAGACTTATTCTTTGTCTTTAGCTTACGGAGAGGGACTTGGGAGAGAACCTGTAGCTGTTGATGAACAGCTTTCAGCTAATAAAGAAAAAAATGCTTTGAACATTCATGGCTCTAAATAATTAAACACATTAGGAAAAAAATGAAGGCACTCAAGTCAAGCCTATCCTTCTGAAATTCATTTCATATTACATTTCCTTTCAGTTCTTATTTCATTCCATAAATTCATTATTTTGAAGGGCATACTTTAAATCAGAAATACTATCATGTGCTCAACTCATAAACTTAGATATTCAACTAAAAACAGACCATGAAAATTAACATTTCCAGGTAATCTCAACTTTTTTTTTTTTTTTTTAAAGATTTTATTTATTTGACAGAGGGAGAGACAGTGAGAGAGGGAACACAAGCAGGGGGAGTGGGAGAGGGAGAAGCAGGCCTCCCGCTGAGCAGGGAGCCCGATGTGGGACTCGATCCCAGGACCCTGGGATCATGACCTGAGCCGAAGGCAGACGCTTAATGACTGAGCCACCCAGGGGCCCTAATCTCAACTTTCTAATTGTTTTTTTTCAGGCTTGAGCTAGGAGCAGCTTAACATTTTATCATAAAAGGTAACAATGTTGAACAAAAACTCATCCATAAAATATCTTGGATTATGTCATATAATTCATTTCAATGAGAATAAACTCATTGTGGTTAGAATGATAACAGGATTTTAAGAAACACAGATCTTTGGGTAAGAAAGACTATTAAACATTACAAATGTGCCAAGAAGTAAATGAAGCCACAGTTGTAAAGTGATCTAAATGTAACAGCTTTTAATCTACAAAAATGATTTTATAATAGATCTGCAGCAACAACTCATGAAAATACAAAAACTTTTATCAATACAATCAACTACCTGCTCCTGAAGCTTTGCAAGACGTTGAACTCGTTCATCTTCAGAATCACCAGAAGAGTGTTCTTCAGACGAAGCTTCACTACTGCTTTCTCTACCAAGGATTTTTGTGGTATCTGTTTTGATGTAGCAGACAGGCATACTCTCAACAGGTTCATCTGGGATTTTCGCAAAATGCATTTCAAAAACATCCTATAATGGAAGATTAGACTATAAAAGATTTTCTGTATTTCCAACTTAATATAGCAATAACACCCTTCAACAAAAGTGTCATATTTTGATAACTCTATTTTTCATTGGGGTAATCATTACATAATATATACATCAAATCATTATGTTAATATCCTTAAACTTACACAATGTTTTATGTCCATTTTATCTCTATAAAATGGGGGGGGCGGATTTACCAAAGAAGAAACATAAGACTCATGCTTCCTTGCCTGCCAACCTTAGAACTTTTCTCCTCTCTTCCACGTAAGATAGACCTCTCAAGTTGTATAGAGGACCTTCTTTCAAGGATCTCCTGCCCTATGATGCATCATTCCACTACCTCCCACTCCATTACATTCCACTCCACCTCTCTACTACATTCCACTCAAAAGTCCTAGAACTTAACCTTCAGGGGCATATGGGCTCTAGTCAATCATATCTCAGATATCTACTATCCCCTCTTCACTAATATTTCCCCAATATCCTCTATGTGTAAGGTAACCTCCTTAAAAGATTTGCTACTAATGTGTGCTCTACCTCAAAAACAACCCCTACATTTTAAGAGTCAATTTACTTAATAAATTGTGCTTTATATTTGGGAAGTGGGCATTCTTTATCTTTTGAGTTATGGTTCTAAAATTTCCAAACTAGGGGTGCCTGGGTGGCTCAGTCAGTTAAGCATCTGCCTTCAGCTCAGGTCAGGATCTCAGGGTCCTGGGATTAAGTCCTGCATCGGGCTCTCTGCTTTGTGGTGGGTCTGCTTCTCCCTCTCCCTCTGTGATCTCTCTCATTTTCATTCTCTCAAATAAATAAAATCTTTTAAAAAAATAAAATAAAATTTCCAAATTATGTTCAGAGAAAACTCACTTTCAGAGCACACCTATCAAGTTACCTGGAGCATTCTTGCCATTGTCACTACTTCATGATCTGGAGGATTGTATTTGTAGCAATTCACGAACATTAATCTAACATCTGCAGCAAATTCATATGCATCTTTATATTCTTGGTTGTCCATTTTTCCCTAAATTAAGGAAAAATTATAGGATTCACAAACAACATAGTTTAATAATCATTTGAGCATTTATATTATTTATATTATGAAATAGTTGAAACATACAGAAGAACACAGGTAATACCAAAACCAGATACCCACCCTCCAAATTTGATAATTGTTAAAATTCTGCTATATTTGTTTTGTATTTTTTGACTTTGAAAATATCCAATGAATTTTGACAAGTATAGATAAGGAGGATATTCCAAGAGTAAAAAAAAAAAAAAAAAAAGAACAGGAACAAAATCACAAAAGCAGGAAAACAGTGCATTTCCAGATAATCTTAGACAAGTATGATTCTAGGAAAGCAATGAAAAGATAAAGTCCTTAAACCAACCTTGATTTAAATAAAGGTTTTTATTAAAATTTTCCTCAAAATGAAAAGACATTTAAAATTGAACAGAATTGGTAAAAGGAAGGAAATAATAAAGATCAGAGCTGAAATAAAGAGTCTAAAAAAAAAAAACAATAGAAAAGACCAATGAAACCGAGAGCCAATCCTTTGAAAAAATAAAACAAAACTGATAAACCTTGAACCAGACACATCAAAAAAAGAGAGGACTCAAAATCAGAAATGAAAGAGAAGTAACAACTGAACCACAGAAATACAAAGGATAAGAGACTATTACAAAAAAATAATAGGAGGGCGCCTGGGTGGCTCAGTCGGTTAAGCGTCTGCCTTCGGCTCAGGTCATGATCCCAGGGTCCTGGGACCGAGCCCCGCATCAGGCTCCCTGCTCAGCGGGAAGCCTGCTTCTCCCTCTCCTACTCCCCCTGCTTGTGTTCCGTCTCTCTCTGACAAATAAATAAATAAAATCTTTAAAAAAAAAAATAATAGGACAACAAATTAAGATAACCTAGAAGAAATGGATAAATTCCCAGAAACATACAATTTTCCAAGACTAAGTCATGATGAAATAGAAAATCTGAACAGACCAATTACTAGTAATGGAATTGAATAAGTAATCAAAAACTCCCAAGAAACAGAAGTTGAGGACCACATGGCTTCACAAGTGAATCCTACCAAACATTTAAAGAGTTAATACCTAACTTCCTCAAACTATTCAAAAAAAAAATGGAAAAGGAAGAAAAACTTCCAAATTCCTTCTATGAGGCCAGCATCACCCTGATACCAAAACAACAAAGACACTACAAAAATTAAAAAAAATTACAGGTCAATATCCCTGATGAACATAGATGTAAAAATCCTCAACAAAATATAAGCAGAATTCATTCACCATAATCAAGTGGGATTTATCCCAGGAATGCAAGGATGATTCAATACCTGCAAATCAATCAATGGGATACAACACATGAACAAAATGAAGGATAAAAGCCATACAGTCATCTCAATAAATGCAGAAAAAAATCTGACAGAATTCAAATCTGTTCATGATAAAACTCTCAACAGTGTATTTTGAAGGGAATATACCTCAGTATAATAAATGCCATATATGAAAAACCCAGCTAACATCATACTCAATGGTGAAAAACTGAAAGCTTTTCTTCTAAGACCAAGAACAAGGATGTCCATGCTCACCACTTTTATTCAACACAGTACTAAAAATTCTAGCTGCAGCAATCAGACAAGAAGCAGCAGCAAAAACAAAAATAAACCTAGGAATGAATCTAACCAAGAGAGTAAAAGACCTGTAACTCTGAAAATTATAAGACACTGATGAAAAAAAGTGAAGACATAAATGGAAAGATAAACCATGCTCATGAACTGGAAGAACAGTTAAAATGTCCATGCCACCCAAAGCAATCTACAGATTTAATGCAATCCCTATGAAAATACCAATAGTAGTTCTCATAGACCTAGGACAAATAATCCTAAAATTGTTAAGGAACCACAAAGACCTTGAATCACCAAAGCAATCTTAAGAACATAACTAGAGGTACTGCAATCCCAGATTTCAAGATATACATTACAAATCTACAGTAATCAAAACAGTGTGGTACTGGCATAAAAACAGACTGATACATCAGCAGAACAGGACAGAGAGCCCAGAAATAAATTAGCACTTATATGGTCAGTTAACCTATGACAAAGGAGGCAAGAATACAATGGGGACTAGACAGTCTCTTCAAATGGTGCTGCAAAAACTAGACAGTTAATGTGCAGAAGAAGGAAAACTGAGCCACCTTCTTAAACTATATATAAAAATAAATTCAAAATGGATTAAAGACCTAAATGAAACATAAAAACCATAAAACTAGAAGAAAACACAGGTAGTAATCTCCTGAACATGGGCCTTAGCAACATTTCCCCCTCAGGCCAGGGAAACAAAAGCAAAAATAAAGTACATCAGACAAAAAAGCTTTTGCACAGTGAAGAATATCAGAAAACAAAAAGGCAACCAACTGGGGGCGCCTGGGTGGCTCAGTTGGTTAAGCGACTGCCTTCAGCTCAGGTCATGATCCTGGAGTCCCGGGATCAAGTCCCACGTCGGGCTCCCTGCTCAGCAGGGAGTCTGCCTCTCTCTCTGACCCTCCCCCCTCTCATGCTCTCTATCTGATTCTCTCTCTCAAATAAATAAATAAAATCTTTAAAAAAAAAAAAAAAAGGCAACCAACTGAATGGGACAAAAGATGCACAAATTATGTATCTGATACAGGGTTAATATCCAAGATACATAAATAATTCATATAAGAAAACAAAAACACTAATTCAAAAAAAATATATGTAAGTATATTGCAGTATTACTTACAATAGCCAAGGTATGGAAGCAACCTCAGAGTCCATCAATAGATGAATGGATAATGTCTCTCACACACACACACACACACACACACACACACACACACACACACACACCCAAGTGAAATATTACTCAGCCATAAAAAAGGATGAGATCTTGTCACCTGCAACAACATGGTTTGACCTAGAGGGTATTATGCTAAGTGAAATAAGACAGAAGAAGACAAATACTGTATCATTTCCCTTGTATATGGAATCTAAAAAACAAAACAAACACACATACACACAGAAACTGTCTAATAAGTACTGAGAACAAACTGATGGTTGCAAGGGAGGGAGAGGGAGATGAAAGAAATAGGTAAAGGGGATTAAGAGGTACAAACTTCTACTTACAAAATAAATAAGCCATGGGGATGAAAATTATAGAACAGGGAATATATAATCAATATTGTAATAACATTGTATGGTGACAGATGGTAACTACACTTTCATGGTGAGTACTGCATAAAATATAGAACTGTCAATCATTGTGTTGTACACCTTAATCATATAAACATTGTATGTCAACTATACTTCGATTAAAAATTAAGGGCTGCCTGGCTGGTTCAGTTGGTAGAGCATTTGAATCTTGATCTTAGGGGTCATGAGTTCGAGTCCCACACTGGGGGTAGGGTTTACTTGGAAAAAAAATTTTAAAAATAATAATTTAAAAGACCTGACCATGCCAGCAGAAGACCCCCCCCCAAAAAAAAGTGTAGAGAGGTTTGGAAACTATACAAATGCCTTATCCCCCCCAAAAAAATTGCATCAGAATTATGTATTAAAAATATAATCTTGAGGGCGCCTGGGTGGCTCAGTCGTTAAGCGTCTGCCTTTGGCTCAGGTCATGATCCCAGAATCCTGGGATCGAGTCCCACATCAGGCTCCCTGCTCGGCGGAAAGCCTGCTTCTCCCTCTCCCACTCCCCCTGCTTGTGTTCCTGCTCTTGCTGTCTCTCTCTCTGTCAAATAAATAAATAAAATCTTTAAAAAAAAATATATATATATATATATATAATCTTGAATATATAATGAGAAAAATGTTTACAACATAGTAAGTGAAAATTCAGGGTACAGAGTTATATTACATACTGTCACTCAAACATTGTGGCAAAGAACAATGGGTGTGTTTGAATAGAAGAAAAAGAAAGATGTTTAAAAATTTTCCCATGATTCATTCCAGGTGATAAGACTTACTAATGATTTTAAACTTCTTCATTATCTTTTTCTGAATTAAAACAATTTTTACAATGACAAGATTACTTTTATAATCAAGAAAAGGACTTTCTCTTATTAGGACAACATTTACCTTAATAGTACCAAGATCCATTGGATTTTTCACAATATCATAGTAGTTATGGAGCCCCAAAGCATTAACATCAACAGGATTATAAAAGGGCCACGCATAGGATAAGTGTTTCTTTGCAAGCATTTCTTTAAGAATCTCACTACAGTGTCGTAACTGTTCAGTCACTTTAACATTCTTTACAACTTTACATTGTTGCTGAGAATCTGGCAAAACAGTCTTCAGCACATTTTCTTTTATAGGTGGCATGTTCACTGATTTTTTTTCTGCAAGCGTTGGGGAAGATTCACCACTTGCTTTAACTACTGAAGTTGTAGGAGTTGTGGTATCTGCTTTCCTCTTCACACCCCTTGTAACCTGAAACAATTCAACAACAACAAAAACTATAATTAAGGGAACATTCAGAGCAAGTTTTCAAACTTAGCAGCACCAAGTCTTCCTTATATTAAATATTAGTAAAGGTTAATTTCTCTTTTATAGGTAAAATAAATAGTTCAAGTATTTTCTTCCTAATATCCAAAGAATTGTTTTGTGTAAACCTTTGAGATAAATAAAGATATATGGGAAAATAAGTCATAGTTATACAATCACAAGTTTCTGAATACCCGAAATCAGCTATGGTATACAATTTTAATTATCAACCCAAAAGAAGTTATATAACACACAGAATGGATAGTTGGGCAACTGATATTAACACTAAAAATACAGTAAACCAGTTCAAATTCTACCAAGAAATCTCTAAAATTTGGTTCACGTCCTAGGTCTCTGTTACAAAATGTACACAGACAAAAAGATTAACTGTGGTAAGCTGAAGCCCAATTGTTTTTCATATCAACTTAAAAAAAAGGTTTAGTCATCACAACAACTCCTTACATTAAAACATTTTAAAGCTACAGTGAACTTACTTGGGCCACTGTTTGTGAGGCAGAGTTGAGTGGAGTACCTTGTGCCATGTTTGAAGGAGAAATTGATGTCTCAGGAAATACAGAGGGAATCACTTGTGGCTTAAATACTTTTTCCAGTGCTTTGGGGGATTGTTTTTCTTTAACAGAAGGAACTGCTACATTATGTTGAATGCCTAGTAATGTGTGAACCAGAATCAATATGTGAGTAAAATATAAACTATTTTTCTTAATATTCTATTTTAATTCATTTAGTTCAGCTTTTTAGCAATATAAACACAATATACTCCCATTCCCCTTTGAAACCCTCCCCCACACACTTGCTAACAGTTGTCAGAGCAGTTTAGATATAATATTGGAGACTTCAAACCTACAATGCTTTGTAAGGACCTGCATGACCTCTCTATGTGCCCTCCACCCTCCCACCACCCTCCTTCAACCTTACTTCCTATCATTGCCCCCTTCACTTATTTCACTTCAGCCTACTGGCCTGCCACAAATCCTCAAATTTGGTAAGCAGAAGCAGACTATTCTCTCTTCCTGGAAGGAGATATCCTCATGGCTCACTCCAAATTCCCTTCATACCTTTACTGAAATGTTACCTTCTCAGGCCATCCTATGTAAAACAACTGTCTTTCAACCCCACTCCTTTGTTCTCTTATTCTTACTTTTTTCCTGTCATTATCACATTTGACATGCAGCATATAGGTATCCCTGACTCTCCGAATTCTTGCTTAACAAACTCAGGAAGCAAAAAGGTTTGAATATATTTTAAGACAGGGTTGGGGCGCCTGGATGGCTCAATCGGTTAAGCATCTGCCTTTGGCTCAGGTCATGGTCCCAGGGTCTTGGGATTGAGCCCCACCATCAGGCTCAGCGGGAGCCTGCTTCTCCCTCTCCCTCTGCCTGCCACTCCCCCTGCTTGTGCTCTCTTTCTCACTCTATGTGTCAAATAAATAAATAAAATCTTAAAAAAAAAAAAAGGGCTTGTATTCCTCAATCTCTGAGTTCTCATTATCCACAAATTAAAACTTAGGAACCAAACAGATTGAGATAACCTCGTATCTTTTGATATCCCAACTGTGGCTCTTTGAACTCAGGAGCTAAACACGGCTAAGTATAATGAGGAATACTCACATTTACTTAATTTTACTAATTTCCTGAACTAGAACAAAAAGCTCTGAGAGGGGGGCGCCTGGGTGGCTCAGTCGGTTAAGCGACTGCCTTCGGCTCAGGTCATGATCCCAGGGTCCTGGGATCGAGTCCCGCATCCGGCTCCCTGCTCTGCATGGAGGCTGCTTCTCCCTCTCCCACTCCCCCTGCTTGTGTTCCCTCTCTCGCTGTGTCTCTCTCTGTCAAATAAATAAATAAAATCTTTAAAAAAAAAAAAAAAAAAAAAAGCTCTGAGAGGGGAAGGGAACTTTTTGTTTCAATCTCTACAATATCTCTTGTGCCTAATACATAACTTGGAATGTAAGAGGACCCCATGAACATCTATTGCATGCCATTATGTATCAAGCCACCTTTCTAGGTGCTAGAGCACAATAATGAACAAGATAGACACAGTTTCTGTCCTTGGTGAGCACACTGTCTAGTGTAAGAAATAGAAAAAAAAAATCAAATTGATTACAAGTGATGTTTACTGCTAGAATGGAAATAAATAGGGTGCTGACTAAATTGAGGCAGAGACCTACTATAAAGAAGATAAGCCAAGTAGGCCTCTCTGAAGAGGTACCAATTAAGATGTTACCATAAAGATAAGAAGTAGCCAGTCAGAGAATGGGGTGGCAGTAAAAATGTATTTCGAGACAATCAGTAGGGAAAACCAGGGAATGAGAAGAAAGTAGCTCAAGATGAGAATGGAGAATTGGGCAAATACCAGATCACAAAGAGCCACAGTAGGAATTCAGACTTCATTTTAACATGGGAAGCTAAAGAGAGGCTTTAAGTAGGCTAATGATGTATTCTAGTTTATTTTTAAAATACTGCCTTTGCTATTGTATAGACAATAGACCACACAGAATAATCAGGATCACAGGGAATAAGAAGATGGTAGCCTGACCTAGGATAATTGCAAAAACAAATTGAGGGTTGAATACAAATGACTTACTATGGAACAGAATGTGAGAAAGAATCAGAGGAAGGAAGGAATCAAGGACAACTTCTACTATTCTGGCTTGAATAACTGTGTATTAGTAGCATTTTCTGTTACACAGAATAATCTGAGGATTATCAGTATTTAACTGTGAGCCAGTTAAATGATAAGATGTGTATAAGACATCCAAGTGGAAATGTCCAGTGGCTATATTAGAGACATAATTTGGGGATTAATAGCATACAGATGGAATTTAGAAAAAGAATATCTAATATCAAGCCCTGAAAAGAAAATTCCAATATTTTAGAGGTTTAATAGAAAAGGATAAATAAGAGTACTACACAATGGAAAGTAAACTCACAAAATTAGAGTGTGCACCAAGAATAAAGGCATTTCAAGAAAGAGTACATTAAAAGGATTATTCATCACGACCAAATGGGATTTATTCCTGGGCTGGAAGGGTGGTTTAACATCTGCAAAATCAATGTGGATACAATACATCAATAAAAGAAAGGACAAGAACCACACGATCCTCTCAATAGATGCAGGAAAAGCATTTGACAAAGTACAGCATACTTTCTTGATTAAAACTCCCATAGTAGGGATAGAGGGAACATACCTCATTATCATAAAAGCCATATATAAAAAGCCCACAGCAAATATCATTCTCAATGGGGAAAAACTGACAGCTTTCCCCCAAGGTCAGGAATATGGCAGGGATGTCCACTATTACCACTGATGTTCAACATACTACTCGAAGTCCTATCCTCAGCAATCAGCCAACAAAGAGAAATAAAAGGCATCCCAATTGGCAAAGAAGTAGTCAAACTCTCATTCTTTGCAGATGACATGATTCTCTATGTGGAAAACCCAAAAGACCCCACCCCAAAATTGCTAGAATTCATACAGGCATTCAGCAAAGTGGCAGGATATAAAATCAATGCACAGAGATCAGTTGCATCTCTATACACTGAGACAGAACAAAGAGAAATTAAGGAGTCGATCCCATTTACAATTGCACCAAAAACCATGAGATACCTAAGGAATAAATCTAACCAAAGAGGTAAAGGATCTGTACTCAGAAAACTATAAAAGACTCATGAAAAAAACTGAGGAAGACACAAAGAAATGGAAAAACCTGTCATGCTCATGGACTGAAAGAACAAATACTATTAAAGTGTCTATGCTACCTAGAGCAATCAACACATTCAGTGCAATCCCTATCAAAATACCATCAATTTTTTTTACAGAGCTGGAACAAATAATCCTAAAATGTGTATGGAACCAGAAAAGACCCCAAATAGCCAAAGGAATGTTGAAAAATAAAACTAAAACTGATGGTATCACAATTCCAGACTTCAAGCTCTATTACAAAGCTATAATCATCAAGACAGTATGGTATTGGCACAAAAACAAATAGATCAATGGAACAGAATAGAAAACCCAGAAATGGCCCCTCAACTCTATGGTCAACTAATCTTTGACAAAGCAGGAAAGAATATCCAATGGAAAAAAGATAGCCTCTTCAACAAATGGTGTTGGGAAAATTGGACAGCCACATGCAGAAGAATGAAACTGGACCACTTTCTTACATCACACACAAAAATAGACTCGAAATGGATGAAAAACTGAAATATGAGACAGGAATCCATCAAAATCCTTGAGGAGAATACAGGCTGCAACCTCTTCGACCTCAGCTGCAGCAACTTCTTGCTAGACACATCGCAAAAGGCAAGGGAAACAAAAGCAAAAATGAACTATTGGGACGTCATGAAGATAAAAAGCTTCTGCACAGCAAGGGAAAAAGTCAACAAACTAAAAGGAAACCTATGGAATGGGAGAAGATATGTGCAAATGGCATATCAGATAAAGGGCTAGTATCCAAAATTTATAAAGAACT
Source organism: Leptonychotes weddellii (assembly GCF_054177405.1). NCBI lineage: Eukaryota > Metazoa > Chordata > Mammalia > Carnivora > Phocidae > Leptonychotes > Leptonychotes weddellii. The sequence goes on along the minus strand of NC_138372.1, from coordinate 70,946,554 downwards.
TAAACTTAATACCCAAAGAACAAATGATCCAATCAAGAAATGGGCAGAAGACATGAACAGACATTTCTGCAAAGAAGACATCCAAATGACCAAAAGACACATGAAAAAGTGCTCAACATCACTCGGCATCAGGGAAATACAAATCAAAACCACAATGAGCTACCACCTCACACCAGTCAGAATGGCTAAAATTAACAAGTCAGGAAATGACAGATGTTGGTGAGGATGTGGAGAAAGGGGAACCCTCTTACACTGTGGGTGGGAATGCAAGCTGGTGCAGCCAGTCTGGAAAACAGTATGGAGGTTCCTCAAAAAGTTGAAAATAGAGCTACCCTATGGCCCAGCAATTGCACTACTGGGTATTTACCCCAAAGATACAAATGTGGTAATCCGAAGGTGCACCTGCACCCCAATGTTGATAGCAGCAACGTCCACAATAGCCAAACTATGGAAAGAGCCCAGATGTCCATCGACAGATGAATGGATACAGAAGATGTGGTATATGTATACCATGGAATATTACTCAGCCATCAAAAAAAATGAAATCTTGCCATTTGCAATGATGTGGATGGAACCAGAGGGTATTATACTAAGTGAAATAAGTCAGAGAAAGACAATTATCGTATGATCTCACTCCTATGTGGAATTTAACAAACAAAACAGGATCAAAGGGGAAGAAAGGAAAAAATAAAACAAGACAAAATCAGAGAGGGAGACAAACCATAAGAGACTCTTAATCATAGGAAACAAATTGAGGTTGCTGGAGGGGTGGGGGTGGGTGGGTTAACTGGGATGGACACTGGGTAAGGCATGTGATGTGATGAGCACTGGGTATTATATAAGACTGATGAATCATTGAACTCTACCTCTGAAACTAATAGTGCACTATATGTTATTAATTGAATTTAAATTAAAAAGGGGGAACATAGTAAACTTTTCTACAACCAACTGTTACGATAAATACCTATCTACTTACCAGTGTCTGCCTTGATGGAATAAAATTTGATTTGGTGAGAAAAAAAAATCAAAACTGTAATAAGGTAACAGATATTCTATTTTTGGACTTATGAATAATAAAATGTGCATTCTTTAATCAATGAAAAGAAAAGAAAGAGATAGTAGCCTTCTAATGCAAATACTGACAGAGGTCAAGTAAAATGAGAATAGAAAAATATTACTTAAATTTGCCACATCAAGACTGTAAGAGACCCTGACTGACAAGAACTTTTTAGGTGGTGTGGTAAGAATCTTCTTGGTGATGTAGTGAGGCTAAAACCTATACTGAAGTGAGTTCATGAATGTATAAGAGAAAAACAAAAAAATGGGACAGTAGCTGCAAAGAGACAAGTAAAAGATGAACTTTAAAGACAAGATATTAGAGCATGTTTATGGAGTAATGAGACTAAGTCTACAAAGGAGAGATTAATGATATACGAAACAAAGGGGATAACCAAAGGAATAAAATCCTTGACAAGGTGAAGAGGTTAGAGGGAAGATCCAGGTCATGAAGGCAATGGCCCAAAGTGACAGAAGAGGAAAGGATCCTGTTACAGACCTTTGCTCTAGCTGATCCCTCTGCCTGGAATGTTCTTCTTTGTTCAAATCTTAACTTCTCAATGAGGCCCACTCAGAACCCATCAGGTTTGTTTGTCTCTCTTTTTTGACTAGAATATAAACTCCAAGATGGCAAAAGTTTTTGTTTCAGGAGGAGGGGGGAAAGATGGCGGAGGAGTAGGGGACCCTATTTCAACTGGTCCCTGGAATTGAGCTGGATATCCACCAGACCACTCTGAGCACCCACGAAACCAGCCTGAGATGTAAGAAGATCTGGATCTCTACAAACAGAATATTGTAGGTGGTTGGTTTTGAGGTACGAAGCAGGGAGCCGTGATTCTGCAGGCAGATATCGGAGGATAAACGGCAGCGGGAGGGTGCCTGGCCATGGGGATCCTACACCGCCAGTGAGTGACAGCCTCGCGTGCTGCATACAGGGCACAGACTCGCAGACCGGTAGCGGCAGGGAAAGGACTCTAGGGCAGCCCCCGGGGCGGAAACCCGGAGCGGTGGGGTTGCACCTGCGAACTGCAGCCCCCCAACGGAAACCCGGAGCGGCGGGGTTGCGCCTGTGAACTGCAGCCCCTGGGGCGGAAACCTGGAGTAGCGGGGTCGCACGTGTACACGAACTGGGAGCGGCTGGCGGTTTTAGAAGCACAAAGGGCAGAGACAGGCCCGACCTGGAGGCAGGACTGGGAGCCCTGCGGAGGGGTGCACTACCCAGGACGCTGCAGTTTATAGCAGCATGGACAGAAATGGAGACAGTGTGGCCTGGAGAGCTCACTGAAGAACAGACTGAGGTCTCTCTGCTCTGAGGCAGAGGGTTGGAAACGGTCTCTTCTGCTCTGACTCGCGGAAGAGACGCGGAAAGCCGCCAGAGAACAAAAGCCCCCAAAACTGATTCCCGCTGAGCCCATCCCCCGCCACAGGGGGGCAGGGCAACTCCGCCCAAACAGGGTTGCCTGAGTAACAGCGCGGCAGGCCCCTCCCGCAGAAGACAGGCTGGGAAAACAAGAGGCCAGCAACCCTAAGGTCCCAAGAAAACAGGTGCATCTTGCTTGGG
>NC_138372.1:70929339-70943437 GCF_054177405.1 Leptonychotes weddellii | reverse complement strand
GCTGATCTTCTGGGGGAGGGGCCTGTTGCCGTGGTTCCCAAATGTCTTTGCCGGAGGCAGAATTTCCCCGCCCTTGCTGGGTCCGGGTTAGGTAATCTGCTCGGGTTTGCTCTCTGTAGCTTTTGTTTCCTGCAAGCCTTCCATACAGCTTTGGAGGATGAGAGTGAAATGGCGGCCTCCCAATCTCTGCCCTGGAGAAGCTGAGAACTTGGGGCTCTACTCCTCCATGAGCCCCAGAGAAAACCAGTCAATCACTCCCGTCTCCCCGGTCTCCCGCCGCACTCCGTGCTCACCTTGCCTGTGACCAAGCGTTTCTGTCTCTGGCACCTGACCCAGTGTGGAGTCTCCAAACCCAGCAGATCCCTGCAGTGTGCTCCCACGCTGCTCCTCCCCGGGGGAGGAAGGGGAGTCTGCCCGGATCTGCCGCTTGTTGGGTCCCTGATGGAAGAGCAGTGGCCCGACTGTGCCACGGATCTCGGTTTATGGCAACCCCGAGCTGAGAGCCCCCTCCTCGGCTCCGTCTCTGCCCCCGGCTTCCCTGCTCCGATCCCTGGGAACTCTGCCACACTCAGGCACCCCTGGTCTTTCTGTGACCCCGAGGGTCCTGAGACCCCACTGTCCCAGCAAGGGTTCCACCCCCTGCTTAGCCACTGGAGTGACATCCCCCAGCAGAGCAGATTTCTAGAAGTTCCGATTTTGTGCTCCGCTACTCTATCACTTGCCAGAAGCAGCCAACGGAGGCCCCCTCTCCCGCTGTCTATCCTCCCGAATATCGCCTCAGATTCACTTCTCCGCACGACCTACCTTCCAGAAAGTGGTCACTTTTCTGTTCAGAGAGTTGCTGCTCTTCTTTTCTTAGATCTCCTGTTGAGTTCGTAGGTGTTCAGAATGGTTTGATCCCTATCTAGCTGAATTCCCTGGGACCAGACATAATTTAGGTCTCCTACTCCTCTGCCATCTTGCTCCTCCCTCCCAAAATCCAATGACTCTTAATAAGTATGTAGTTTTCTTTTATATCCAGTAGTTTATCACAACAGGTATTACTGCCTCTCCTTATTTTAACCACGTGTATTTTTGCAAAGAGCTTATATTTATTTAAAAGTAGCAATTTATCGTATTTGCTCTCAAGGATAGAGGATACTATTGATAATTGGGACAATTCTTTAAAAATATTTCTAACATTCCTGAGAGCTTTGGTAGACTTTTCTCTTGGAGGTACACTGTGAATATTCAATATATAAAACTTTCCCAAGCCTGTAAGATTTTGTGTCTTTGGGGGAAAGAAATAGTTTTAAAGAAGATTGCATTATGTCCTTGTCATGCCATCTAGTGATCACAGGACAAATTGTTAGTTTTTTAATTTAGCTGCTTTATTGTGTTGTACTCTATGCAGTGACAGTGTATCTGCTAGTATGTAATTCCAGAATAATACCAGTTTGATGTGTGTGATTCTGGGACTTACCAGTTTTATCTGTTTGTTCAAGAGGTGTGTGTGTTACAGCAATTTAATGGGATTTTAAGTATTTTTATCATGATTTTGAGATTTAGCATAGCAATTTTTAAATTTGTAATTTAATTACTCTTGTTTTAGAATTTATTTCGAGTTGATTTTAACTTAAAGTATAAAATATACTCTCATTAATTATAACTATAAATTCTTCCTCCTTGATAGGTGTTAAAAAAGATATTGAGAAGCTTTATGAAGCTGTACCACAGCTTGGTAATCTGTTTAAGATTAAGGACAAAATTGGAGAAGGTAACTTAGAGATATACTTTATTTATAAGTTTCTTTTCCTTACATTTTCCTTTGTATAATCTTGATTTTCATTACTATTTCCTATTGAAAAGTATATCCTTTCTAAAATATTAAGACCATGGTCATATTACTAATTATGACATCAGGTTTTCATTTTCCCCTGGAAAGAGTGAAAGAATAAGTATTTACAGTAAAATGAATAGTCCTATTTTAATCTTTATGCTGTTATACCATTAAAAGTATTGATATACTAATATATCATTAATAATAATTATTAAAAATGAGAAATTGTAAATTCATATGGAGGAATTTGATCAAAGGAAGTCAGCTCCTTTTCCTTTCTCCATTATAGTTAGGTAGAACTGTACATTGAAACATGTATGAAACCTAAAGTGGCAAAATAGATGAAAATAAACTGGTACAATGTTTATAAAATAGTATTGGGGTGGCTCAGTTGGTTAAGTGTCCGACTCTTGGTTTCGGCTCAGGGTCGAAGGATTGAGCCCTGCATCGGGCTCCACACTCAGTGGGGAGTCTGCTTGAGATTCTCTCTTTTCCTCCCCCCCCAATAAATAAATTTTTAAAAAAAGAATGGTGTTAACATAAATGTCATTGAGAGACTGGCAATCTTGTTGACTGAATGAAGGGTAAATGTATCAATTGTGAAGTGAATGAGAAGGTAAAAGATAATAGAAGTTTTTGGTGGCTATATTGGGAAATGCCTAAATAGTTAAAAACAAAAAACCTTCCACTTACTTCATTGTTTGCTTTTGACAACGAAAAGCGTCGGACAAGAAAAGGCTGGGTCATTGGGGGCAAAAGAATTAGAAGATGAGATGATTTGGGATGTAAGAAGTAGATCTTTCCATCTTTTCCTTACCTTTTTTGTTTTTTTAGAAATTTTTTTAAAAGATTTTATTTATTTCAGACAGAAAGAGCATGAGCAGGGCGGAGGGGTCTAGGGAGAGGGAGAAGAAACTCTGCACTGAACAGGGTGCGGGACTGAATCCCAGTGTGTTCTGACTTAGTGCTCAGAACTCTGTTCTGGAATCCACTGGTGTCCTCCTAACAAACTGATAGCTATTCTTGGAGGGGGGAAGGAGGAGGAGGGTGTTCTATGGCTAAATAAGTTGGAAAATGTAGTAGGTATAGCTCCCTTTTGGTTATTCGTGATGTACTTAAAACACATTAAACCTCTGGAAAATTTTGTAGTAGAGAAATTTATCAATTTGTTTTAACTCAGTATTTCTCACATTTAACTGGCCACTAACTCTTTTATGTTTTCTGTTTCGTTTAATGCTGAATTTAAAAGCCTAGGTGTTTTTGTAGGTTTTTTTCCCTGAAGACTATTAACATTTCTGCTTCTAACAGACCTGTATCCACGTCATAAGAAAGTAATTTCAAATGACAGTATTATAGAAAAATAGTTATTAGAATGGATTGTGACCATGGAAAAATTTTATTTTAACCCAGGCAAATAGATTTGCTGTAGAGCTTTGGTAAATTAATATACCCTATAAAGAACTGAGAACAGTTAAGAATTTATTAAAAATTGAAAGTTGTATTTATGAATGTTACTCTTCGTGTTTAATATCATTAAATATATTAATGATTAGGATAATTTTATGGATTCCAAACAGTTTTTAGGATCTATTTTAGCATCGTTTCATTGACATTTTTAAAAACCAAATATTGAAAAATCTAATAAATTGTTTTACAGGCACTTTTAGCTCTGTTTATTTGGCCACAGCACAGTTACAAGTAGGACCTGAAGAGAAAATTGCTCTAAAACATTTAATTCCAACAAGTCATCCTATAAGAATTGCAGCTGAACTTCAGTGCCTAACAGTGGCTGGGTAGGTAATTTAAAGATATTTTAATTGAACTGGCTGTGTATAATTTTTAAGATTTTTTAAGGGATATCTAACAGGGATGATGAGGTTATCCATGAATTAAACATTTTTCAGTCAGGTGTTTGCAGTTTGGTAGCGTTTTTCCTCTAACGTTGGGATGGTTAATTAAATTTATATTTTTAGAGTGGATTACCCTTGAGGCTTAGCTTGACTTCCTGTTCTCTTACCGCTTTTTCTAATCTTCCTGCTAAATCCTAAACCATGATCTAGATATTTTTTAAAATGTGGGGAATTCATATTTCATATCTCCTCAGCTATTGACAGCCTCATTTCATACTTTAATTTTGAACAACAGAAACATCTGCCATGTCTTTCTTATTGGTCTCTCTCTTCTAGGTCATTCCTGTCAACCAAGGTACATGATCTGGTATCTCTTATGCCCCTGTATTGCCATCCCTCTTCCAGCTGCTCCGTCAAGTCTTTGCTGCCCTTCCCAGCCAGACTTCCCAAAAATGATCTACATAAACTGTTTTCACTTTCACACCCTACCTTCACTACTCACAGTGTCTGCTGTCCTCTGTGCTAAACCGAAGCTGCTTTAGATAGAGTCAACCATGACTTCCGTTTTGCCAGTTTTCTTTTTCTGTTCATACGAACATAGGCAGTGTTTAACATCATTGATTTGAACCATTGTCTTTTTTTTTTTAAAGATTTTATTTATTTGACAGAGAGAGAGACACAGTGAGAGAGGGAACACAGCAGGAGGAGAGGGAGGCGGAGAAGGAGGCTTCCCGCCGAGCAGGGAGCCCGATGTGGGGCTCGGTCCCAGGACCCCTGGGACCATGACCTGAGCTGAAGGCAGACGCTTAACGACTGAGCCACCCAGGCGCCCTAGAACCATTGTCTTTTGACTTCTGTACTGCCACACACTCCTTGTTTTCTTCCTGCTTTATTTGGCTTTTCATTTTCAGTATCCTTTGGCCAGTTCTTCTTCTTCTACCTGACGTCTAAATGTTGGAGTGCCTGATCTTGGGCTTTCTTGCTCCGGACTCTTCTGTAGGTAGTATGTATTTCCATGTGGCTTTCAGTGTATGGTAAGGATTCCCATAAGTATGTGTCTTGCCTCAGACCTCTTACCTGCAGATTTGTATATACCCACCTGCTGATTTGACATACCCACTTGAGCACCTAATAAATATCTCAAACATATTCTGTAAACTAAATTTTAATACTCCTTTGCCTGCCCAAAAACCCCTATTGCAACAGCCTATTTTATCTGCTCATTTTGGCATCAATCATCAGGTCTTGGCCATTTTACCTCCAAAATATATCTAAAAATCCATCCATGTTTTTCTGTCTTCTCAACCACTACCTCAGACCGAGCCTAGATTGCTAAACTAGGCTGCTGCTTCTCTTTCCCCCTGAAACCCATCGTTAACAAAACAGCCAGAGTGATTTTTAAAGTATAAAAATTTGTGTGTGTGTGTGTGTATATATATAATGTAAATTGTATACTGTTAGTTCCATCCCTTAAAATCCTTCAGTGGTTTTCCAGTGTCCTTTGGGAAAAAAAAAAAAAAAATCCAGCCTTATCAATACCACTCTCAATGCCACTCTTCCCATCTCCCTCTCTCTGTGCTCTAGTTTCTTTAGTTCCTCAAATTTGTCTCAAGCTTTCTCATCTTAGTGTCACTACCCATACTGTTCCCCAGTAAGACCTCTCCCAGTCTTTGCATACTGACCTCTCTTCTTTCTGATCTGAGCAAGAGTGGCACCACTTCAAAGATGTCTTCTGAGGGGCACCCAGGTGGCTCAGTTAAGCATCTGACTCTTGATTTCACCTCAGGTCTTGATCTCAGGGTCCTGAGTTTAGGCCTCGAGTTGGGGTCCACTCCAGGCCTGGAGCCTACTTAAAAACAAAAAACAAAGATGTCTTCTGAATTAAATTAGATTCACTTATTTGTTATTTTCACAGCACCTTTTGATCTCTTTCAAAACCCTTATAATCTGTCATGTGTTATTTTATTATCTGTTATTGCTCATTAGATAATAAACTCCATGAGGGCAGAAATCATGTTAATTTTAATTCACCTTCCCTTTACTAATATTTAACATAATGTCTGCCACATACCTGTGCCCACTAAATATTTATTGGATGAATGGACAAGCCTATTTCTTTGTTTCACCCCTCTGTTTATTAGAGCAGACAAGAGGATGAGATGGCCTCTCTAAGGCAGAATTACATATGTTCTAATCACTTGAATAAAATTGTTACTTTTTCCATATTTTAAATATTTTCTCTACCATTTTTCCTTTCTGAGTACTTCAAAAAAGTGCATGCTAAAAAAAAAAAAATCTTTATCTGATCTTGCTTCCTTTCTAGCTCCCACACTGGTTTTTCTTCTTTGCCAGATATTTCAGGGAAATTGAGTGTTCTGCTTCCATTGTATCCTGTTTTTCCTCAAGTCCTGTTTGGCCTCTTCCTTTCCACTTAAATTGCTTTCTGAAAAATCACCAGTTAATTCCTCTTTGCCAAACTAAAAGACCTCCCTCAGTCCTTATTCTCATGACCTTCATATTGATTACTACCTTCCTCTAAAACTCCTCATCTGGGTGACATCCCTTTCTGGGCTTTCTGCCTCTTCTTCCTTATTTTGCCCTCCAACTTGAGACTTTTCCAAGACTCAGGTTTTCTCTCAAATCATTTTCAGAGCTTTAGGTATCACTTCTCAAGTACTGTCACTGACCTCTCACTTCTCACATAAGATATAATTTTGTATCTAGAAATTTTTATCAAAATGTCTTGTTTTTCAATGCTTCTTTTCCTGATTTCTCCACATACTTTGTTGGTATCCATGTTGTTTTACTAATTGGGCTCAAAACCATGGAAGTCAGCTTTACCCTGTTTTCCTCATCTTTTATGATGCAATATAGCATAGCAATTTAGAGCACAGATCTAGAGCAGACTATCCAGATTCAAATCCTGTCTCCATGACTTACTAGTTTAGTGTCTTTGGGAACGTTCCTGAACTTCTCTGTGCCTCAATTTCCTTATCTGTACAAAAGGGGGAGGAAATAATGGCATTGTCCTGATAGAGCTGTTGTGAGGATTCAGTGAATTAGTTAATAAATGTAAAGTGCTTACTTAAATCAAAGCTTGACATAGTGAATGCTCAATAAATGTTAGCTATTATTTTTTAATTAACTTATTTATTATTACCATTTTATTGGCTACTAAGACTTGTTAATTCATTCTTGTTATTCATGTTGTGCTTCTCATTCTGTCATTTCCCCAATTTAAAACTATAATTATCTCATGTTTGAATTATTATAGTAAGCTCATAACTGGTGCTTTCTTTTTTAAACTTTATCGTGTACAGGTTAAACATGTATACTATCCTACAAGTTGGTTTTAAGTAGTTTTCTAGCATTATTTATGCATTGCTAAAATTTCATTTTTAAAGAAACTGAGCACAAAATTTCAATTCATTTGACCTTTCTTCTAAAGTTCATTATGCATTTTTCCACTAGGGGGCAAGACAATGTCATGGGAGTTAAATACTGCTTTAGGAAAAATGATCATGTGGTTATTGCTATGCCATATCTGGAGCATGAGTCCTTTTTGGTAGGTTTTAATACTTGAATTTTTATTGGCTAAATATTTAAATGAAAACAGTTCTATGACCTTATTCATAACTTTATTTTAGGACATTTTGAATTCTCTTTCCTTTCAAGAAGTACGGGAATATATGTTTAATCTGTTCAAAGCTTTGAAACGCATTCATCAGTTTGGTATTGTTCACCGTGATGTTAAACCCAGCAATTTTTTATATAATAGGCGCCTGAAAAAGTAAGTATGAACAGTTACCAGAAAATAACTACACTTGAAAGAATTTGTGCTATGGGGTTCATCTTGGAGATACAGAACATACTGCAACAGCCATGCACAGATTTTTTTTTTCTTTCAAATTTTCATTGTGGTTGGGGAACGGAAATACAGTGAAAGAAGAGATAAAATTGTATTGGTAAAGCAGTGTACATCATTAGATATACCATGGTTCAGTGGAAATAGCACTTAGCTAAAAAAAACTTCGAAAAGGTCTAGGCCTTTTTGACCTTCACATTGCTCTTATCTCTGGGCTTCATTTTTCTTTTCTAGTAAAGGAGAGGATTGCCCACATGATAGCCAATTTCCTGTTTCAACACTAAAGTTGTGTTTTTATGTATATTTATATTGTATATGTTTATATATGTGTGTGTGTGTGTGTGTGTTTTATATGGATAGAGACATTGTAAGCTGAAAACCTAACTTTAATACTGTTCAGTATACAATCGGTCACACTGAGAATGGTAGGGAGTATAGAATTATAACTTCTTTTCTTGAATTTTATACTTCTGACTTGTCTCTTTAATTTTCTTTAATTAAATCCAATTTTAAACACATGATTTTAAATTTTTTAAGCTTGTTTAATTAAAAATTATCTACTATGATGCCATCTCTGCCATTGTAAGAGAACAAAGGATTGGGCTTCTATCCTGCAGTCCTTGTCTGCCTTGTTAGCACAGGCCATTGGAGAAAGGGCAGAAAGATTTTTGTGTGTGTATGGGATGTATCATTTCTTAATTTTCTTTTTTTTTTTTTTTTAATTTTTTTTTTTTTTAAGGTTTTATTTATTTGACAGAGAGAAAGACAGCCAGAGAGGGAACACAAGCAGGGGGAGTGGGAGAGGGAGAAGCAGGCTTCCCGCGGAGCAGGGAGCCTGATGTGGGGCTCGATCCCAGGACTCTGGGATCATGACCTGAGCCGAAGGCAGACGCTTAACGACTGAGCCACCCAGGCGCCCCTCATTTCTTAATTTTCAAGCCTAGTTAGCTACTAAATCATTACCTTGTCTATAAACTCATTTTTCTTGTCTTTTTTCAAGAATGTTATAAATTCTTAATTGATCCCGTAAAGAATTAACTTTTTGTATGAATATGACTTGAGCGTATTATGATGTTATTAAGCTTTAGTTGTTACAAAGAAGTAAAAATGCTTACTTTTGTCTGTCTTAGGTACGCATTGGTAGACTTTGGTTTGGCCCAAGGAACCCATGATACGAAAATAGAGCTTCTCAAATTTGTCCAGTCTGAGGCTCAGCAGGAAAGCTGTTCACAAAATAAATCCCATGTAATCACAGGAAACAAGATTTCATTGAGTGGACCAGCAGCACCTAAGGAGTTGGATCAGCAGTCCACCATGAAAACTTCTGTTAAAAGGCCCTACACAAATGCACAAAGTCAGATTAAACAAGGAAAAGATGGAAAGGTTCTATCTCTTTTATTTCTTAAATACTGATAAGGTTTTAGAAATGTACTTCCTCATCCAACAGAGGGAGATATAATACTAGGATAATACTTGCAATTAAAAAAATTATTTTTACATGTGTTACACATCAAATGGATTAGATTCCACTAAGATTTATAATGGATTGTTTTACCATTTCAAAACTGAAATTACTTGGTAGATTTACAATGTCTCTGTCATTACGTTATGTAACAAATATGGAAAATAACAAATTTTCCCTGCATGTTCTAAAGTTCAGATTAATTATCCTTTTTAAAAGAAAACATTAGTTATAGGGGAAAAATTCTGAAGTGTCTATCTCCATTTTAGCTGCACAGCAAAAATGTAACATCCATGCAGGTGGTTTTTAAATTCTTTAGTTATATATTATTTGTGGATTATGATTAACATTGTATGGGTGTTAAGAGTTCTGTCTAGACTATTCTCTCCTTTCACAGAAGTGTTTTGGTGCCTGAAAATGACTTGGATGCAGCTGTTTTTGTTTCATGTCACTTAACTCTTTCAAAACTGGCAGAGTACGGCTGGCAGAAAGTGTTACAGATATAATCCTTATTTTCCTTGTTTTTGTTGGTATTGTAGGAGGGATCTGTAGGCCTTTCTGTCCAGCGCTCTGTTTTTGGAGAAAGAAATTTCAATATACACAGCTCCATTTCACATGAGAGCCCTGCAGTGAAAGTAAGTAATGTAGCTTAATAGTGCAATCATCAGTCAGTCGTACAGTGAAGAGAATTTAGGGATTGGTAGATTAGTATTTATTATCACTAAGTTTTTAAAAGTAGAGTTTTGCTGTGGCAGACGGTATTAACTGCTTTGAGCATCTTGTCAACACTTTTATTTTCTCCAGTTTTTTTTTTCCTGAACTTTTCTGGTGGAATTTTTCATCATTTTTGGTTAGCTGACTTGTTGCTCTTTTCTAAAGGAACATTTAGAACATTAAGGCCTTTTCTCTCATTGGCTAGAATGTGAGCTCCTAATAACTAACACATTTCTGACACACAGGTGATAGTGTAAAGATGTTTGTCAAGTTTACGAAATTGTAATCAATGTTAAATGGTTTTAAATTGACTTACAATATCCTGTAACAGCTAGGTAGCATGAGCAACAAATTAAAACTCTGATTTTAGCCAATGTAATTGTGCAGTTTACAGTTCTGAAATGGAGTTAGACACTAGAACGTAACTATGTTATAGTTTCGTAACATAAATCAGGAAAAGTTCTGATAAAGTGTAAGTCAAGTATTTACCAATTGAGGACTATTTAGTAAATTTTAAAATGTTTATTCAACAGGAAAACCTAAAAAGATCTAAAATACTTTAATAGACAACTTTACTTAAAATCCAACAGCACATTCGGCAGTTTTAAAAGTTATGTTTCTACTGTTAACGTTTTGCCATACTAGCATTTGAAGGTATCATGTTAAATATGAAAATAGGAAATATGACTTTTCTTTTACAGCTTATGAAGCAGTCAAAGACTGGGGATGTACTATCTAGAAAGTTAGCAACAAAAAAGAAGGCTATTTCTACAAAAGTTATGAATAGTGGTGTGATGAGGAAAACTGCCAGTTCTTGCCCAGCTAGCCTGACCTGTGACTGTTATGCAACAGATAAAGTTTGCAGTATTTGCCTTTCAAGGTAATGTGTTTTGATGGTGCTATAAAATCACCAGCATGCTGCCAGACAAGATTAGAAATTGCAGTGATTTTGGTGGGTAATTGATTTAGTGTGAGGAAAGAAACAACACACGCTGATGTCGGGAGAGGTACCTTGAAGAGCAAATGATAACTATTGTCATGTATTGTTCATTTGACATTTACATGCTCTTTGAAAAACACCTTTGCTCTTATATGCCAATAATTTTGGTGGGGGTAGGGGTAGTTTTTTTGGAACCTTAGAATCACACATTTTGTTTGCTAATTTAATCTTTTCTTTCTTTATTCCCACCTATGTAGAATAACCAGAACCAAATAATAGTGTCTCTCTCACTCCCACTTCCTACTCTTAGCCCCATAAATTCCTTTCTTTCAAAAGTTGCATGAGCTTTCATGAACCTCTCCTAACCCAAATATATGAGAATAAGTATATCAGAAACTTTGATATCACTCCAAACAGAAATGAATTTTTATACCTCTGAATTCTGTTGTATTACATTTTTCTGTTAGGGTCCTTATCATCTACTACCTATTTTTATACCTGGAAGTTACCTTAAAATTTTTCTGGAATACGGCCTGGTTATTTGTGGGGTAGAGGGGGAAGGGACCAGTAGAAACAAAATCTAGGATTTTCATCACACTGGATTATCTTTTGCTTTATAAATAACTTTTATTTATATAGATATCAAGGCAGAATTTACTGTGAAATAGATTAATAAATGTTACTTTTTGGTTTTAAATAAACTTTAACATAACTAGAAAAATCTTATTTCATCATCATAAGGCGGCAACAGGTTGCCCCTAGGGCAGGTACACCGGGATTCAGAGCACCAGAGGTTTTGACAAAGTGCCCCAATCAAACTACAGGTATGTTGCACTACAAATACAGAACTCAATTAGAATTGGTTATCGCAGGTATATTTTATGATCTTTATGTTTTACTAATATTAGTGTTTTTCTGCTTTTAATAAATTATATAAGTGGTTCTAGCAGTGTGGCAGTCCCATTTTTGAGATCATGCTATTAATGAAAATTTCTACTAGTGTTGCCTTTTTTTTTTTGGTAACAAATTTTTTCCTATAGATTACACCTTGCTTATCTATTTACAAGATGATTTTTGCCAGGAATTTTGTTTTGGAAGAAAAATTGTGTTTAGTAGTCTTTGCTAACTTGAGACTTGGCAGCATTTTATCTGTTTGCCCAGTACCCCAAAAGTCTTCTGTGATGCGCTTGTGTGTGTGATTAAAATTATTTTTTGTTAATGTGAAAATAATACGGTAGCATTCAAGAGTTTTAAAAAAGGAAAAGGTTTATAATCTACAAAAGTTATCATGGAGCCAAAACCCAGGAAAAGTCTTGAGTAAATGAATCCTACCATTCGCTTGGATTATGGACTTCAGAGAAATACATTCACCCATTGTGTATATTCTAACTTGCTAATGATACAAAAAAATGAATGAAAGTGCTTACTGTCCAAATAATAATTAATAACCTGTTGAGGATGGTTATAAATCTTTACACAAGGTATTTTTGGGATACCTAACTGTTCTTACCTGAAGGGAATATGGAAGGAAATTTACAGAAGAGGGAACCTCTGAGAAGAGATGTAAATTGGAGTGGGTGGTTGGCATTGATAAATGAGCAGAGGATCTCAAGAAACAGAATGGTCTAGTCATATAGGAAACAGTAAGTTTAGTGTTGCTAGAATGTAAGATGGAAGTGAAGGAATGGTGAGAAATAAACCTGATAATAGGTAGACAAGTCAAATCACACATGTTAAACAGCTTGGACTGTATCCTGTAAGTGTTGGAAAGTTATTCAAGGGAAAGACATGGTATTAATTATGTTCTAACTGGATCATTCTGGCAGGTATACAGAGTGGATAGGTTTTGGAGAGTGGTGGCTTACAGTGGTCCAAGTGAGAGATGCTGAAAGCCTGAATGAGGGCATCATTAATAGGAATGAAAAGAAAGGTGAAGGATTGGAAAGGTGGAACTTGGTAGATAATTGGATGTGGGATTTGGGTTTGGGATGGTGAAGGAAAAGGCACCCGGAATGTTTATCAGATTTCTAGCTTAGGGGACTTGAATGGGTATCATTCACAAAGGTGGAGAATAAACAACTGGTTTACAAGGAAAGATAAGGTGGATTGGGGCATAATTGGCTTGAGATATTTGTGAGACACAGAAATGTCCAACAGAATAAAAGTCAAGCTCAGGGAAGTCCGGGCTGGAAACATAGTTGAATGCCATCAGTGCAGAAAAGATCATTAAAGCCATGAGGTAGATGGATCCAGTCAGGGAGAGTATACAGGGGAAGAAGAGGTTGGAACTCTGGGGAACCTCAGCCTTAAGGCTTGGAGAGAATGTCGAAGGAGGAAGCAGATGTACAGAGGGAACGAAGAAAGGCAGGTGATACAAAAGCCAAGGGAATAGAGAGCAAATAACTTGGGACTTACTAGGAGGTCAACAATTAGGAGAGATGTCCCTAAAAGAAAAAAATAGTTTCTAAATGTGAGCCTGGGCTGGTCTTAATGTTAATTGCCAGAATTCTAGAGATTAAAGTTTCTATAGCAGAAGTTAGGGTTAGTACCTGGCTGAAGAAAAGCTTCTGATGTTCAGTACTTTTCACTAAAATAAACCACTTTCACTATGGTGGGTAATTCTTGAGGAGCATCCAGATTTTTCCCATATAGCTATTTTTGGATTTCTTTTGATCTTATAAAATACATATCTACTTATTGTTTTCTAATGATGAAATATCCTTTAAACTTACTAACATGTTGCTTAAGAAAGAAGACATTGTATTTTGTATTAAGAATGTTGGACCAGGGTTTCTCAGTCCTGATATCACATTATAGCATCTGAGGAACTTAAAAAAAAATACTGATGCCTGAGCCATACTCCAGAACAATTAAGTCAGAATCTCTGAGGGAGTGGGCCTGGGCATCAGAATTTTTGTAAGGATCAAGATAATTTGCACAACAAAAGTTGAGAACTATGGATGTAACATTGATATAAACTGACTACTGGTGATAAAATTACAGATTTGGGATTTTTTTTTAAAGTTTGTTTTCTGTTACAGCAATTGACATGTGGTCTGCAGGTGTCATATTCCTTTCTTTGCTTAGTGGGCGATATCCATTTTATAAAGCAAGTGATGATTTAACTGCTTTGGCTCAAATTATGACAATTCGTGGATCCAGGGAAACTATCCAAGCTGCTAAAACTTTTGGTAAGCAGTTTTATTTTCTAGAACAAAACAAATGCCTTTATTATCTCCTATAAATCAAATTATTACGAAATTCTCTTTACAAATAAACATATTTTGTGTTCATAAAATTCTCTGATGTTAGGTACAAAATTTCTCTTGCTCTAAAATTAATTGCATTGTGTAAGAAAATAATTTATCACTTTTCTTCTATATAATCATTTAATCTTACCAAGCACAAAGTGCTATTTAAATATTTAAATTAAAATTCAACTTTATAA
>NC_138372.1:70920124-70929239 GCF_054177405.1 Leptonychotes weddellii | reverse complement strand
TTTTTTTTTTTAAAGATTTTATTTATTTATTTGAGACAGAGAGAATGAGAGACAGAGAGCATGAGAGGGAAGAGGGTCAGAGGGAGAAGCAGACTCCCTGCCGAGCAGGGAGCCCGATGCGGGACTCGATCCCGGGACTCCAGGATCATGACCTGAGCCGAAGGCAGTCGCTTAACCAACTGAGCCACCCAGGCGCCCCTTCAACTTTATAATCTTAAAATAAGGAATAACTCCCTGTAGTTATGGTTTGACTTTATTATATATTTTTAATAGTATGTTTTAATTTATTATATATTTATTAAGCATCAGGTGTTCTTGGGCCTGCCTTAAGTGATCTTAGTCTATACTAACAATAAACAGTTAATAAAATATGTGTTAGTTGTTAGATTCCTTAGGGTTAGGGTAGCAAGAGGAGAAATGAGCAGAACACCTTTGCTGATGGAGTTATTATTGTAAGCATATATTGGACATGGGAAATTCTCTCCTTAGCTATCCAAATTCTTACACTTCCAAGACTGGGATATGCAGTGTACTTCATAGGGCACCTGAGAATTATCTCAGCCTTGTTCTGGCCAATGACTTGAAATCAAATGCTCACCTTGTATTTATTCTCCATGTACAATTATAGTTAATGTTTCCCAAAGTGGGTGCCTGTGATTGAGTCAGCATGCTACCACATGATATACGACACCCGTGTGGGACAAAATTTCAGGCAGCCCACTTCAAAAGTAGCTGGGCTGCTTTGTGCCCAGCCCCAGGATCAGTGGGTCTTCCATCAGGGGTCCAGATCAAAATTATCTGAGGAACTTTCTCACCCCACTCCTTCCTGGAAAATAAGATTCAGAAAAATATGATAGGAAGGTCCAGGCTTGTTTGAAAAATCAAGTGATTTTGACCAAGAACAACTTCAAAGAACCACTGCAAAAATGATTGCCCCTTACTTAGACACCACTGCTACGGTCTAATCCCATCAGAAAAACTTGGTCGTGGTTGTGAAGAAAGCTTTGTGATAGAGGCTTACCAAAAAGTGTTTCTGCATCAAAGTCAATCCACAACTTGTAGCTTTCTTGCACCTACTATAAGAAAATTTTATCTGAGGTAATACGGTGAAATAGTACACACATACAAAGGGAAAGTGACAATAAATGGAAGGCAAGATTGAGAACTTGGAAATTATATTCTTAGACATTCTTACACATATTTATTCTCAACTGATTGAGAAAACTTTTCATCTGCTGTTGAATAACTTCCTGAGAACTTTATGAACATGAAGTTTATCAGAGTGAACACCAAAACGTTTTGTTGAAGAGCTTAAATCTCCCCTATCTGTAGTCAAAGAATGAGGATCAACAATGGAATCACAACATGCGACACAAAAACATTCTGGGCTAAGTGTCAGGATAGCAGGCAAGGGCTTTTAAAAGTTTATCATTGTAATGCTTGTTCTCATATTAGAAAAATAATAATGCCACGTAGTACTTGTCTCAGTTTTATTAGTAGGACTTCTTCAGCTGTTTCAGTCAAATCTTACTGTAACTTTGGGCTGAGTACAGAAGGACTCAAAACTTCAGTAGTCACAGTTCTCCTTTAAGACCCAAAGAAATGACTTGCTTGGGATTAGCAGTGGGAGTACTTTTACTTCTATTGTGTATAACTTACCTCACTGTCCTCAACTCATAGAGCTGGCCCCACTGTGGATTGTCATCAAGTACTTGTTGAGTTCTGTCAAAGAAATTCAGAAAAACCTTGAGCTAAAACAAATGCCTGACATGGTCTGTAACAAAATATTTTTTTAAAGATTTATTTATTTGAGAGAGAGAGGGGGGAGGGGCAGAGGAAGAGAATTTCAAGCAGACTCCAGCTGAACAGGGAACCCCACATGGGGCTCAATCCCAGGACCCTAAGATCATGACCTGAGCTGAAGTCCCATCTTAACCGACCGAGCCACCCAGGCGCCCCCACATTTCTGTTTAATATAAAGGAAATATAAGGCCAAGATAATACACTACTGCCTGTTTGTGTGATTTCTACTTACTACTATGTAGTACAAAACAGAACTTAAATATGAGCATGTGGTGCTCTGTCTCACACACATATCCACAAAGTGCATGGTTGGACTTGCATGATTCTTATGAGAGATTCTTATGATTCTGATATATTCAGATAATATAAAATACATGTATTTTTTCCTTTTTAGGCAAATCAATATTGTGTAGCAAAGAAGTCCCAGCACAAGACTTGAGAAAACTCTGTGAGAAGCTCAGAGGTATCGATTCTAAGACTCCCAAATTAACAAGTGATATACAGGGGCTTGCTTCTCGTGACCCAACTTTTTCAGAGAAGATTGACCATAAAGCTTCTCACCTTATACAAACACCTCAAGCACAGCACTCAGGGAATTCCTTATATAAAGGGGACAGTAATGGCTGTGGGGGTAGTTTGAATACGGATACTACCAATTTAGAAGGCTGGAATGAGGTACCTGATGAAGCTTACGACCTGCTTGATAAACTTCTAGATCTAAATCCAGCTTCAAGAATAACAGCAGAAGAGGCTTTGTTGCACCCTTTTTTTAAAGATATGAGCTTGTGATTATCGTTCATCATGTAATGTTTGATGTTTTGTGTTATGAGACGGGGTGAAAAAGAGTTCTTTGTAATAGCTGTAACTTCTTGATTGGAGACCAGGGCAAGCAGGAAGAATAATTTATTTTAAAATTTTAGTATTTGCTCTTTGGCAGGTTCTAAAATACGGATTAAGATTACTTAAAATGCCTGGGATAGTTCTTTGGGCTAACTACGTGATCTTTGGGTTAGATCTACCCAAGTAGAATCAGATCTTTAGCTTCCCTAATTACTTGTCACTGCCATACACAGAAAAAGAAGCTGTTTCAGCCTAGTACATAGGAGTTTCAGGTGTAAGTCTTAAAATTAATGGATGTGATCAGGACTAAATGAGTCAAAAGATGTTACTGGTTTCTTTAAACTGTGAGCTATGTGTACTTCTGGAAAACTCGACCTGGTGCTGGTGCTCTAACCATTCTGTAGGTAAAGGAGATCATTTCCTCTTCTAGAGACATATATTATACTTCCGAACACTAAAACAATTAACGAGAAAATGTTGGGGGTAATATCACTTAAAATTGAATTTATCCATTTTTCAAAGTATTTTGTTAAAGCATATTTCGTGTGAATTGCCATGTTTTTCTTAATGGTTTCTCTCTTGATTTTTCCACTTTCTCTTTCCCCACCTAACACATTCTCCTTGGAAATAATATGGTGCTTTCCACAAAGTTTCTGGGTCTTTGTTAAATATTGCATGTGTTTACAGTTGGGAACTCACTGTGTACACTGGTTGTTTAAAGGGAAGCTGCAGAGCCAAGGTGAATACTGATAGTCCAAAATGGTTTTCTTTTTCTCGCTGTCTTCGGTGTAATTAGGTAGCTGGCTAAAAGGAAAAATAAATACAACCTTGAGAATATTGTTGGAGATTTTTTTCCTCTGCATAGTGTCATCAGGATCTCTATATCCTGTTATAACTAAATTGGTCCTGCTCAGAGAAGGTTGATTACTAGAGTCTTGGGTGTGTTGGGAAGAGAGAGAGAAGTGGGTAAAGTAGAAGAGGACCAGAGATGGAGGCTTACTACATTCCAAAATGATAAATATCATTGACAATATATCAAACTCTTTCTGTGGGAGATAAGTCTAGGGGTATGGATCTGCTGAGCAGTTTCCCATTTAGTAGGGATAGAGTATAGAAACAGCCTAGGGATATAAAACATACATTGTTATTTTGTGCATTCAAGTCAGTATGTCCACCTACTCTCTTTGGTAAGTATAGTATATACAGAAACCACTACCGCTGATGTGCTGTCTTCTCATACTGTAATCTGTAAAAACAACAAAACTTGAATGTTCTTGAATTTATATGTTTAATAAAGTTATTCTTTTATATTTTTTATGTCTGACTACTCATTTGAAAAATACCCTTTAAAAAAAATATTGATCACTGGAAATATTTTCCTTCTGAGACTGATGAATGCTCTCTCCAGCAAATAGTAGGCAGTAGATTAACAAAAATTGACCTGGCTCAACTAGTATGTGAAAGATGGAAGCAGATTTTTGTTATAGAAAGGTGCTCATTGACCTCATCTATAGGAAATTTATAAGCAGATAGTAAAGCAGTAAGTCATCTCAGTAATCAGAAGTCTTAGCTAAAAAAAAAGTTCATGGTGTGATTTCACAATCAAGTTAACATATTCTAAGAAAATTAACAGGAAGAAAAATTTAACTACCAAAAGTGCAGGGCAGGAGATGTTCTCAAAGAAAGTTTAATATTTAGGGTTGTTTGAAGTTTTTATTAATATCACAGAAGAGAACTTGGCTGCTATGCAAGGGGAGGTGGGAGGTAAAGGGAGCCACTGTGTTAAAAGCCATCCAGTGATGTAAATTAGTTCTCAGGGAATTTCAACCCCACTGGAGTGTTGGGTGCTATATAGATATAAATTAGGCGCTTCCATACGCATATTCAAGTTTTTCAGCCTTCTAAATAATGGCATATATCGCCGGGGCGCCTGGGTGGCTCAGATGGTTGAGTGTCTGCCTTCGGCTCAGGTCATGATCCCGGAGTCCTGAGATCGAGTCCCGCATCGGGCTCCCTGCTCCGCGGGGAGTCTGCTTCTCCCTCTGCCTCTCTCTGTCTCTCATGAATAAATAAATAAAATCTTTAAAAAAAAAAAAATAATGGCATATATCAGTCTAAAAGATTTTAATTAGTCAAAATAGTCATTTTTAGGGAAAGATGAAGAAGGTAACTAGTTAATGCCATTTCCTATTATTATGGAAGTTCCCAGAATATTCAGCTATTTTTCATTGTCAGCTTTTTAAAATTCTTACTGCTCAGACTCTTTGAGATAAAACTGTTAAGGGTGTTTTCATTTAATAAGCCTTAGACATTTAGAACTATTAATATAACAAGCTTCAAGTATTGGTTTTCGAAACAGGCTGCAGCTCTGTAGCATTTTTAATGAAACTTTTCCTTATATGGAGATGATTATGGTTGTCTTAATGACCTAAATAAAAATGTGGCTCAAGAATGATTATTCCAAAGAATGAAACTTTGTTTCAAAATCTGAACAAAAGTCATCAAGTGATGTTAATCTCATGTTTCTGGCATCAGCATTTTAGGAACAAAATGATGTTACAGATGTCAGAATATTGATTGCGTAAAATCTTGAAACCCACAAGACATGTAGGCTTAGGTCTTAGTAATTTCTGCTGTTTACGTGATTTCAGCCCTGCGTGTCACCGAAAAGTTATTTATCTTAAGAAACTGTGGCCAAATTTGGCGGGTAATGCTGTCTGCCAGTGTCTGCAGATGTATTGTTTCCGCCTACATTGTGTGTGCTGTCTGTGGTCTTTAAAGAACGCTACCTAACACTAGGCAGAAATGTCAACTCCCCGTTCAGATTTTTTCCTTTGTTCTTAGAACTGAGGTTGCCATTTCCTAATTTTGTCAAATTTTGTGTTTGAACTGTCTTCCTTTCTTGAAAGGTGGACGTTATCACCCATGTAGTAGACAAGTAATCAGGAGTAGTTAATGCTGTGTCAAATTACAGTAAGATTTTCAACAAAGTAACCACAAAGGTCAGTGTTAAGGCAAATGTTTACTAAATAATGACATTTTAGATAATGAAAAGGCTCTGATCTTAGGAAAGCAGTTGCAGGTTTGGTGAGAAAATTATAAAAATGAAGTCAGAAAAGTGATGTCAAAATAGTTCAAGCTTAATGTGACCTGCTCAGTTTTTTTTTCTTAATAGAAGAAAATGAATTACAAGAATTGCCCTTGACCACTGTTTTGAGTGCTTTTAAAAAATTAAAATAATGTCTGACAAAATCTTAAAAAAAAATAAGGTCTGGTAAGGAATTCAAAAGGTTAAGAAAAATCTTATTGGGGGAGTGTGTACATAGCTTTTATAAGGCAAGGAAGATGACTAGAAAACATGTTGTAAACGGTTTAGAATTCTGATTTAAGCATGCACCGTATGCAAAATGCCCTTTTAAATTTAACACACCATCCCAGCCCTTAAGTGGATTCCATCTTGGACCCTACTGAAGCAGTTCTTCAAGGAAAGTAACAGTTTAGCACTAGGAAATTTAACACTCTCTTATGAAGGAAAATAGAGAATAACTTACAGATTCATCTTTAATTCTAGATGTAGAGAAGGCAAGTGTCACTCCCTCTAGTAAGAAACCAAGATGAACCAAGGGATGGGCTTTTGAGATCCTGAAATCAGTAATAACCTATCAGCTGGGGAATGAGTGGCACAACTCAGAAAATGGAAGAGCCACCTGATAGTTTTTTTGTTTTTTGTTTTTTTTTTTTAAGATTTAGAGAGCATGTGTGAGTTGGGGGTAAGTGGACAGAGGCAGAGAAACCCAAGCAGACTCCATGGAGAGTGCAGAGACCGAATCAGGGCTTGACTCACAACACTGAGATCATGACCTGAGCCAAAATCAAGAGTTGGACGCTCAACTGACTGAGCCACCCAGGCGCCCCAGCACCTGATAATTTTTCTAATCAGAATTTTTGTATATATTTCTTAACCTACATTCTATTGATGATGTGTTTTTATAGGTGTATATTTAGTGATGTACTCACCCTTTGTATAAATTCCTTCTGTAACTTCTCTGAAGATTAGAAATGACTCCAACTCAGACAAGATTAAGACAGTAAATCAGAAGCAGATGTATGGCTGTGTAGCCTCACTTTGTTATTTTAGCTCTGTCCATAAGCAAAAGGAGCAAGGGGTGGGGAATCTAGCCACCACCAAATTTTTCTAGATACTTTAATACTTTTTTACCCAGAAGTTTCTTTATTTCTTCTGGCATGTTGCTGGTCTTCCTACACTCAAATATTCTGATTAAAAACAAAACCAGCCCCACTGTATGTATGTGTGTGTGTGTGTGTGTATATATATATATATATATGAGTAATCTTTGGACAAGTATTAGCAATGCTCCTTTACACTTTTCCCTCAAGGTTTGTGAAATGAATGCCTGGTGTTCTGTGAGTGTCCTGTCATTTTAATTTCTTATTTTGAAACTCCACAGATAAATGGCCATATGAAATGTGTACTCCTAATATTGAAACCCATTATCACTTTTATGTGTAAAAATAAACACGAGCATCTTACATCCCTTAGTTGTATGTTTTGAGGAAGTATCTTTCTATTTGTCCCTATGCATTGTGACAACCAGGCCTGGCATTTATTGAGCAAGTGTTCAGTAAGTATTTAAGTGAATATATTTATTTTTGTATATATTCCTTAACCTACATTTTTTCTATGTAATATATTTAATTAAAGTCAAATTTAATTTGCTTTTATATTTTATAATATATATTTTATAATATATAATTTGCTTATATATTTAATTAAAGTCAAATTTAATTAATTTGCTTTTCTGGCAAGATATTAAGCCAAAAAACCTCTCTTAATACGGGTGCCTATTTTCCTAAATTTGGTACAATTTATTTGATAGGGAGCAACATAAAAATGAAATGCCTCATTCCTTTTTACATTATCTCTTTTCAGTAGACTGTGCCGACCCCCAACAAAAATGTAATTTAAATGAAAGCAATATTTTGGGGTGCCTGGGTAGCTCGTCGTTAAATGTCTGCCTTTGGCTCGGGTCATGGTCCCAGGGTCCTGGGATCGAGCCCCACATCAGGCTCCTTGCACCACGGGAAGCCTGCTTCTCCCTCTCCCACTCCCCCTGCTTGTGTTCCCTCTCTCGCTGTGTCTCTTTCTGTCAAATAAATAAATAAAATCTTTAAAAATTTTTAAAAAAATAAATGAAAGCAATATTTTGATGTCAGGCTTTAGGTTCTGAAGAGCCCTAAAGGGGTCTGTGGACTTTCAGTTGCCATAACCTGCAATGCCTCTCCCTCATCTCTGCATATCCCAAATGTGCTCTTAGTAGGCTGTCAGAAGTCACATTCCTCCCTCTACAAAACCTTTCCTCATCAATCCAAATGATCATTTCCTGATTTCTGATACCCAGATGATAAATTTCTGGAAGAGAGAGACTGTTTTATGTCCCCCCCCATTTCTTACCACATTAGAGAATCAAGTACATTGTCAAAACTTTGGGGTTGACTAGGAACCTGACACCAGGAGGTATTTCCAAACCCTACCAGGACAATCCCAGCCTAAGGACAGCCCCTTTTGTTCTTTTTAAAAGATTTCATTTATTTGAGGGAGAGAGAGAGAGAGCGAGCATGAGCAGGGGAAAGGGGAGAAACAGACTCCCTGCTGAGCCCCACACAGGGTTGGGATCCCGGGACCCCCAAGATCACCCGAAATCAACAGTCTGACGCTTAACTGACTGAGCCACCCACGCACCCCAGCCCTTTTATTTTTAAACATCTACAAGATTATACTGTTTTCCCTCTCCTGATTTCCCAACTCCCCACCCCATCCTAGCCGTATCAGTTCTAATTTCCCTCCACTCCATTTTGCTGGTGTTCCATTCCCATTGCTTTGACCTCAGTGGAGACAGAATAGCTGGTGGACATTCGGTCTGGAATAACCTTTCACATCCTTGTATAAGAGGCAAGTGAGCAAAAATTTCATAATTATTACAGTTGTGTTTTTACCTCCTACAATGTACCAGGTGCCATAACAATCAAATCGATTTAAGGACTTGTAAGTATGCATCAAGTACTATGGGAAAGCATTATATACACACTTGATAATACTTTGCTGAAGTGATTCGTTTTCATGCTGTAGGACCCTGTTCATCTCTGATTTTCCTGAGACTGCTTCAGGTCCAAAACTGTCTTCATCCAAATTGCATTTTTAAGAATGTCTCTCAACTAGAAGTAGTGTGAAAATGTTAGAAATGTGTTCTAGTTTTTTAGCTTTAAAAATATGTCAAGGATGACCACTCTCGCCACTACTGTTCAACATAGTACTAGAAGTCCTAGCAACAGCAATCAGACAACAAAAAGAAATAAAAGGTATTCAAATTGGCAAAGAAGAAGTCAAACTCTCCTTTTTCGCAGACGACATGATACTTTATGTGGAAAACCCAAAAGACTCCACCCCCAAATT
>NC_138372.1:70877538-70919624 GCF_054177405.1 Leptonychotes weddellii | reverse complement strand
GAATGCAAGTTGGTACAGCCACTTTGGAAAACAGTGTGGAGGTTCCTCAAAAAATTAAAAATAGAGCTACCCTATGACCCAGCAATTGCACTACTGGGTATTTACCCCAAAGACACAGATGTAGTGAAAAGAAGGGCCATATGCACCCCAATGTTCATAGCAGCAATGTCTGCAATAGCCAAACTGGAAAGAGCTGAGATGCCCTTCAACAGATGAATGGATAAAGATGTGGTCCATATATACAATGGAATATTACTCAGCCATCAAAGGATGAATACCCAACTTTTACATTAACATGGATGGGACTGGAGGAGATTATGCTAAGTGAAATAAATCAAACAGTGAAAGTCAATTATCATATGGTTTCACTTATTTGTGGAACATAAGGAATAACATGGAGGACATTAGGAGAAGGAAGGGAAAAATGGGGGGGAGGGAATCGGAGGGAGAGATGAACCATGAGAGACTATGGACTCTGAGAAACAAACAGGGTTTTGGGGTGGGGAGGAGGGGATTGGTTAACCTGGTGATGGGTATTAAGGAGGGCAAGTACGGCATGGAGCACTGGGTGTTATATGAAAACAATGGATCATAGATCACCACATCAAAAACTAATGATGTCTTGTATGGTGACTAACGTAATAAATTTTTTAAAAATTAAAAAAAAAAAATATGTCCACATTAATGTGGCATTTGAAGCTCTCTTTTGCTTTGTGAACCAACTGATGTATGTATTATGAGTATGAGTAAAATGGACAGTCTTCCAATGTCTTTTAAACACCAAATGGGGCCTTGGAGCACCTGGGTGGCTCAGTCGTTAAGCATCTGCCTTCGGCTCAGGTCATGATCCCAGGGTCCTGGGATCGAGCCTTGCGTCGGGCTCCCTGCTCCGCGGGGAGCCTGCTTCTCCCTCTCCCTCTCTCCCTACTTGTGTTCCCTCTCTCGCTGTGTCTCTCTCTGTCAAATAAATAAAATCTTAAAAAAAAAAAACAAAACACCAAATGGGGCCTTAAATATTTTCATTGAGGTGAAAAGCATAGATGTAACAGCTGGAGGACCAGTGCCCCTTTACTCACCTGTTACCAATTAAAAAGAAACCACATCTAGAGGCAGCATTAACAAAGCAGTCAGCCAAAGCTGGCTCTTCCCTGTACTTTGAGCCTTGGTTTGCTTCGCTGTAAAATGGGGTTTCTATACCTACCTCATCGTTTGGAGGAATGAGTGAGAGCATGCTCCCTAAGTATAATGTTGACACAGTATGTAATTGTTTCCCTTCCCTTCTGCCCCTTACATTTCCCGCACTCCAGGGGACTCTGGTCTAAGAATATATATATATTTTTTAAAGATTTATTTATTTGACAGAGAGAAACACAGCGAGAGAGGGAACACAAGCAGGGGGAGTGGGAGAGGGAGAAGCAGGCCTCCCGCCAAGCAGGGAGCCTGATGCGGGGCTCGATCCCAGGACCCTGGGATCATGACCTGAGCCGAAGGCAGACGCTTAACGACTGAGCCACCCAGGTGCCCCTGGTCTAAGAATATTATGTATTTCTTCCTTAACCATTTTTTTTTTAAGCTCCTATTAGGGCTTTTAAACCATTGAGTGGAAAATTGCCATAATCTGGGATGCTGTGAGCCTGACATTAATATTTATTTTCTATGCATGATGATGTTCTATCCACCAGATGGCAGGAGTTCCTTTGGCATGTTCTATCAGCTGTCCAGACATGTTTGGACTAGTGTATCAGTAAGGCTATGAAAACAAAAAATAACATACACAAAAATAATGGCCCTTATACAACAAAAAAAATTTTGCCAGGCAAAGGGGAATGGGGTGGGGGTCGGGTGGCTAGTGATCACCTGCCACACCTTCACCTTTTCCAGGCACAAGTTTCTCATATGTTCTCTTTCTCTCCTGGGCTTTTTCATACCCGCCTTCCTTTGCCTGGAATACTTCACTAAACCCTGGCCTCGGTCACCTGCATATCTCCTGTTCATCCTTCAGAGCTCAACTCAGACATCACTATCTTTAGGAAGCCTTGACCTCTCATTTTGAGTTCAGTGCCTCCTACCTAGCTTCCTCCCTGATCCTCCGATCCTGCTCATCATTTGTATCCTGTTCAAATGTTGTCTCCTCAAACAGGCCTCCTGATTTATTTATCATCTCTTCCTTAATAATCTAGAACAGTGCTTTGGACAAGTGGACAGTCAAAACCCTATGGTACTCACTCCTGTGTGGAATTTAAGAAACAAAACAGAGGGTCATAGGGGAAGAGAGGAAAAAAAAACAAGATGAAATCGGAGAGGGAGACAAGCTGTAAGAGACTCTTAATCATAGGAAACAAACTGAGGGTTGCTGGAGGGGTGGGGATGGGGTAACTGGGTGATGGGCATTAAGGAGGGCACGTGATGTAACGAGCACCGGGTATTATACACAACTGATGAATCGCTGACCTCTCCCTCTGAAATCAACAATATACTAATTGAATTTAAATTTTAAAAAAATGTTTAAAAAAACCCTATGGTAAGGAATGACTGCTTCCACAGCACGCTGTAGCCTCAGTCATTTCCATGTGGCACTTACAGCATAGATCATCAGGCTCTCGTCTGTATCACCTACTAGATTATCAGCTTCATAACGAGAACCGTGCCTATCTCACGCACCACTGTATCTTCAGTGCCTAGCATATAGTGAGGCCCCAATCAATATTTGCTGGAAAAGGAGCATGTATAACTTAAATACACACATAGGTGCATGGTAGGACTACAGAGAAGCAAATTGTTTTTTGAGGAACTCAGTGAAGCAGAGGACTCATGGTAGCAGGGCTACTACTTATACTAGGTTTTGTTTTGTTTTTTCCTACAATAGCCTCTGTGTTTATTGTCAGCCTCCAAACAAAAGCGTTCTAAGCTTTCTGACCCAGGGGTGGGGACTGAACACCCGGCTAAAAGAAAGCCACATTTGAGAGATGAAGCTTATGTGTGGATTAAGGGTGAGGAGATGTCGGCTATATTTTTGTAAGTCTCCAAGTGTACGCGCTGGAGGCTTCTCTGTTCCTAAGTTCCCAAGTGGAAGGACATGCCGCGGTGCCCGGCCTGTCGTGGCCCTGCTCTCTACTGTCGATGGAACACCGATTCTGTTTTGCTTCCTCTCCCCCATGGTGAAAGCCAGGCTAAACAATGCCCCCTGCTCCCAAACAGGCTCCCCACTCACCTGCTTCTTCAGCCTCCCCTTCCTGCGCGTCCCCACGCCCCGGCCTCCTCCTGCAGCCACCGACTAAAGACAGGCCAAGGGCCTGGTAGTAAGTGAAGAAGCCGTGGCGCTCCCCACCCTACAGCAGATCCTCAACTGCTTTTCCCTGACCCCAGGGAGTCATGAGGAGCACCTGGTGCTCTCAATAAAGCCAGGTTGTTTTGATGATCCCGATGGGACCAAGATGTTTACATTCTTCTCACTCTCTCACCACCACAACGTGAGAGGGATCCAAATATGTTGCAACAGCGTGGCCTTGGGCCTGCAGCTCTTGAGTTATGAAATGTTGTGGCAAACTCTCCTTGTACAGAGATGTTATCAGCAGAAGACTCTGTCCTGAACCCTATCAGTAAGAATGCTAGAGGGCTTTCTCCCTGTCTGTGCCCACAGATTTTCTGAAGTGTCTCCCTGATGGAACAAACATCTGAAATCTTCATAGGAGTCTAGGCAGGACTCCTCTGGCTCCCCTTTTTCCTTCCCAGACACCATGTTTATCCAGGCCGTTGGAGTTTAGCAGTGGCACACGAGCCCCCTGAACCTGATGCTTCCCTAAGTGCACGTTTTAGGGGTGACAGATGCTTGGATTGGCGCCTGGGCTGCAGTGGGTAGAAATAAGAACATTGTGTTTCTTTCCACGTGGAGTCATGTATAGTTTCCCCAGCATGTGATAAAGTTGCAATAGGAAGGAAAATCTGAACTTTAGTTTTTTGCTTTTCCTCTGGATATAAATTTTAGGGAATCTCACCGTGTTGTAAAATCTCTTAGGACTTTCTCCCCCTTTCAGAGCCTTGCATTGTCATGCCTTTATTCTGCCTTGCATTGTCCTGATTTATATGCCTATCTTATCCTTGAGCCATGTCTTACAGATTTTCACATTCCAAACTCATCCTTTTCCCCACCTAGGTTCTCACATAGTGCTTTACACTGAGCAGGCATTCAGTGACTATTGTTAAGTGGATTTGGAGCTGTTTTCACCCAAGCCTTCTATTACCCAGTTTGATTTGAGGAGCTTAGTATTTAAAATACTAGAAAGATGGCTGTAGGAGACTCAAGTTGGGCTATATGCTCAAATCTCAACAGCTCCCTTTTCCTTCGGGGAACTCTCCAATACACAGGAGTGGTCCCCCAGTGATCATATCAGTGTTGTTACCCTGCCCCCTCCCAAACACACCCACATTTGATCCAGGGCTTACACCTGACCATGTGGGGTCCCTCAAATTTTTACTTCCAGGTATTTGAAACTTTAAGGGATTGAGCTGAGTCCTATTAAGAACTGGGATCTTAAGGAAGATTCAGACATATCCGCAGGGCTGCCCTGGATCACACTTTACCTGCAATCGGGTCCTTCAGCTCCTTTCGTTATGTAAGCTGCCCCAGCATCCTTCCAGGAAATCCCTTTTGTGCACAAGTAGGCCAGGGTTAGTTTCTGTGGCACATACTCAAAGGACCTGAGCCAATGCAGTGATGGAAAAGGGCACAGAGAAAGCCTGCTGGGCTTCAAGGCCTGCCATTGCCTTCCACTTGCTGTGTGTTATGGTACAAATCACACATTCAGCTTTACCCTACCAGTGATCCAGGCAGGCCAATGCTGATGAGAGTACACTGAAGGATGGATGGAATTGTAAGATGCAGGAATGGCAGAAGGAATTCATTCTGAGAGTGACAAATAGTCCAGGCAAAGACATGTATGTAGGAAAGCAGAAGGAGCTTCTTTGGGAAGCAGAGAGCTCCTCTGGAGCATGAGATTGCTTATTTTAAAGTATAAGTTTTATTATTATTTGCGTAAGGCAAGGCCAACTGAAGATTAGGAGAAAACTGCCCTTGAAAAGGTAGTTATACTCACAATCCCAGGAGAAAGGGCACACCACGCCACAGGGGGCCACATGAATAAGCATCGAGGTTGGTCAGCAAGCAGAAGGAGCAGGGTAAAACATGGGCAAGAGCCTTTACTGTGGTTTCCATGGGGAGGAATGGGCAAGACAGGGTGAGCAAGTTTAGAGCTGGCTAGTTGGAACAATTTTAGGAGGCCCAGGGGCCTAGGGGCTGGCCCCAGAGTGTTTCAGTTAGGGGAATAGTAGCCTTGAGAGTAAGAGACAGAGAGGGGAGGTAGTTGGGGTGTGGGCTCTGGATTGGCTGGTTTGCCTTTTTTTTTTTTTAAGGTAAGCTCTATGCCCAATGTGGGGTTTGAACTCACAATGCCAAGATCAAGTGTTGCATGCTCTACTGAGTCAGCCAAGCACCCTGGTTTGCTTTTTTTCTTTTCTTTTTTTGAAGTAAACTCTACACCCAATGTGGGGTTCAAACTCATGACCCCAACATCAAGAGTCTCCTGCTCCACCAACTGAGCCAGCCAGGTGCCCCTGGTTTGCCTTTGAAAGGCGCATTCTGGGGCTAGTTGTTTACTATCTCTAGGAACTGGCTAGCCCTAAGAGGGGCAAACCCTCCAGGGTCAGCAAGGCCCAGACGTCAAAGAATCACAATACAGGGGCACCTGGGTGGCTCAGTTGACTGAGCATCTGCCTTTGGCTCAGGTCATAATCCTGACGTCTTGGGATCAAGTCTCACATTGGGCTCTCTGCTCAGTGGGGGGCCTGTTTCTCCCTCTCCCTCTACTGCTCCCCCCTACTTATGCTCTCTCTCTGTCAAATAAATAAATAAAATCTTAAAAAAAAGAATCACAATATAAAAAGACCCCAAAAGCAAAAAGCCATGGCTGATACATTCCTGTAGGAGACTTGAGGGAGGAAATGGGAGTTGGGACTAGATCATGAGGCACCACAAGCATGAAAAGCTAAGGAGTTTGGGTTTCATTCTACAAATTCTTCTGCAGCACCCTGAAGGACGTTGGGCAGGGGCATGATTATTAGAAATACTATTCTGATGTCTTTGGACAGGACGAGGTGGAATTTAAGGATCAGATCAACAGGACCTGGTGACTAACCGGAGTGGGGAGGAAGGAAGAAAGGAGTAAAAACTAAGTTCAATATTTCAAGCCTTTGTGATTGGAAGATTCTTCACTATTAAGACACAAGTGCCTGAGGAGAAGGCACCCCCAGTAGGAGACGTGGGAGAAAAGTGGGCAGAAATGACGAGAAGGGTTTCACGATGTCAAGAGGGGAACTGCACCAGAACACCAGAACATCCATGTAACCCTGGCCAGCAGGCGGTCTCCACATATTGCTCCTTTGTGTGATTATCTGGCACTGTGGGTATCTCAACTCCTCAGCTATGTCAGAAGAACCCTAAAGGACTTGTGTCTTACTGTCTTTGTCCCTCCCCAGCACATAGCCCAGAGCCTCGTTCCCTTTGTCCTTGCCATTTGGGAGGTTAACCTAGACTATTTGTCAGAAGGCACATCCGCCAGACTTGTCCACGTGAACAAGGAACCAGTCTCTTTCACTGCCTGGCAAAGGTGTCACAAGGTTACACACTCAGGACACAGATAACAGACGTAATACCTGTGAGCACTGGCTTCCTCCTCTGCCAAGGAAGGGGCTTTCTAGATGTTCTCGAAGGTTTTCCCTTGTGCTAACATTTTATGGATCGTTTCTAAAAATGCACGAATTTTGAGACTGTGTGATGCTAGAAAGTAGGTGCCTAATAGATCAGGGCAGTTGCCTGATCTTGTCTTGTCCGTATCACCGTTAGGCATACGCCTCTTCCACCTTGACTCCTACCAGACAAGGTTGTTGGTCTCAGAAGCTGTCAATTCTAAAGGTGTAAGTGCCTTCCTAACCGTGGCCTCCATTTATGCCTGGGTAAGCCCATCTGTTGGGGTGAGTGGCTTCCAACTTCTGCCACAGACCCAATAGGCAGAATCCAGTCAGGACTTCTCTGGAGTGTCCTGATTCTACCGTAAGAACGTGGCGAAGATCATTCAGTGGTGAAGGTACTGTGATGAAGAAGAAAACAGGGGACAGAAAGGGGAAAAGGAAGTCACATTTACTAAGGCCCTTCCTTATGTGGCCTCTAATGGATTCTTTGAATCCCCTTATTAACCACTCCCATAGTGCCTTGTACCGTCTATAGTAACATCATCAGACTTGTAAACCCAAGTTCACTGTCTCTCTTCCCATTAAAAGTGTGTGTTTCTTGAAGACAGGGACTGTATTACATCTGTCTTGTTCACATCTCTATTCTGGATCCTCACAGAATATAAAGATTATGGTGGCTGTGAGTAGGTGCTAAATGAAAGAGAGAATAAATATATTTAATCCTAATAGTTCTACAAAGTAATAGTATTTCTATTCTACAGAAGAAGCTGAGGTTCAGATGGATTTAGTAGCTTGCCTGTGGCCACATGGTTAGAGTTGGAGTGGGATGGCTGATGGTAGATGACCGAGGCTGGGCTCTTTCTACTCCCCGAGCGTGTCCTCCGTGAAGCCTGCCCTAAGCAAGAGCCACAGCCATGCTCTGTGTCTGTTCTTTGAAGTGGAAATAGACCACAGCTAAGCAAAACAACTTATTGGGATGATCTCAGAGGCTCACAAAATAAGAGAAGAGTTAACAAACCAGGGCAGAGGTGGGTATAAGTAAAGGTTGAACAAGGGCCTGGAGTCAGATCCTCTCCAGCACACTTGGTTCCATTCTTATCGATAACTCAGCTCAACTCAGAATCCACGAGCGAGATTTTAACTGGCCAGAGGAGGGCAGCATACCTGTATTGACAGTTCCACCACGATCATACGTAATGGGGAGAGGAACTTCGCCCCCAAAAAACCCACACGATCTTACCAGAAAAAAATAGGAATGGGCGCTGGGCATCCAAAAATATAGCGGGTGTCCTTTACAAACTGTTACATGGAGCACCGCCAGGATCCTGAGCCAGAAATTAGTTGTCCCCTCAAGCTGCTACGTTTCCCTCTGCTCCTCCAGAAGGTGCTAATGGAGGAGGGGAGAAGGGGTGGAGGAATCTATCACAAAGCCATCTTCGAATCCCAGATGGGCTCCTCCTTAGAAGTTCCTCAAGTATTGCAGAAAGTGAGAACTCACTTGTCTCCCAACCCAATACCCCCCTGTCAGACCTGGCCTAGCTGACTTTGTTTGTTGCTTCTGTTGTTATTCACACTTCCTGTGGGATCATTTCAAATCCCTATTTCCTGATAGTCCAACATCCTTCTGCAATCAACTGGCAGGGGGTGAAGCCTGCCAAAACCCCAGGTAGCAGCCCTGCCCAGCACCATTTTCAGCAACATCCTGTGTTCACAGCTTTTCAGTTCAGCTCCAAATGCCAATTTTGGTTTGTGAAAATCTCCATGGTCTCCTGCTAGGCTGATGTTCACATATCCCAGTGCATAGGCCCAGTGACCTTGGCCAGACCAAGTTCCTCTAGCACCAGCCCCCAGCCCCCACTCTGTGCTCTGTGCTATCATTACCTTACACAGAACACCTTTAATGTTGGCAGTAAGCTCTGACTTGCGGAGCATCCTGGCAACCCTGTTTGGTAAGTGGGCATATCTTAGGGACCTAGAGAGTTTAAGAAACCCCCTTATATGGTGTGATTGTGGTAGAAACAGTACTGGAAACCAAGGCTTTTGGCCCCTGGTCCCAAGCTTCTTCATTAATAAGGCTGCTAAATCAGGTCAGTGAGAGGCTTGTAATTCTGTTATAATACACCCAGAGAGCCCATAATTTTACAGCTCCAACAGAGCCCTGAATTTTCTGTAGAACTAATTGGTTTAGAAATTTCTCTCAGTGAGTACCTACTGTGTCGTCAGACTCTGGCCTAAGCACTTTACATACATTGCCTTCAATGCTCACAACTACCTTAGTATTTCCTATTAGCCCCACTTCACTGAGGCCCACAGGTTAAATAATTTGTCTCAAGTCCATCCAGGTAGTAAGTGGTAGATGCCAGATTCAGACCCAGCAGTCTGGCTCCAGAGCCCCTGTGTTTTTCCACTGCACTTCAATTCATAACTACCTCCCATAGGTGTTTTCTCCCTTCCTGTAACACACACACACACACACACACACACACACACACCCTTTGGGGTGTGTTACAGAAAGGTCTTTGGGGAAAGACCTTTCTAGGAGCCTCCCTGTCCTTTGGTTTAACAGCTTTTTTCCCCCTCCATTTTATAGGTACGAAAACAAGGTGCAGAAGAACTTGCCTAAGTGTAGGATTTTTAAAAAAGATTTATTTATTGTGTGTGTG
This sequence comes from Leptonychotes weddellii, assembly GCF_054177405.1. Classification (NCBI taxonomy): domain Eukaryota; kingdom Metazoa; phylum Chordata; class Mammalia; order Carnivora; family Phocidae; genus Leptonychotes; species Leptonychotes weddellii. The sequence goes on along the minus strand of NC_138372.1, from coordinate 70,910,217 downwards.
TGTGAGAGAGAGAGAGAGTGTGTGTGTGTGTGCAGAGGGAGAGGGAGAGAGGATCTCAAGCAGACCCCCTGCTGAGTGTGGAGCCTGATGCGGGGCTCCATCTCACGACCCTGAAATCACCACCTGAGTCAAAATCAAGAGTCAGTGGCTTAACCAACTGAGCCATCCAGGCACCCCTGTTTTAACAGGTTTAATGAAGTATAATTTACATACTATAAAGGTCACCCATCGTACATGTACAGCTTGATTATTTAAGTAAAGTTAAACAGCAGTACAATCACAATTATCATAATAATCCAGTTTTAGAATGCTTCCATCCCGCCAGAATGGTCCCTCCTATTCTTATGTAGTTCACTGCCGTTTCTAACTCTACTCCTCTATACTCTTTCCCTTTCTAAAAATTCCATATAAACAAAATCATACAAAAATGTAGGCTTCTGAGTGACTTTTTCTACTGTGCATGTCTTTGTAGTTCATCTGGGTTTTTGCATGTATCAGTAGTTCATTCCTTTTTATTTATCCCCTCGTATGGATAAACCAGATTTTGTTTATTTACGTACTAGTCGACAGACATTTGATTATTTCCAGTTTGGGGTGTAGGGAAGGAAAAACCATTTTCCCTCTACTTTTCTGACTACTTGGCCAAGACCCTTATAATAAAAAACAGATTAATAAGGAAAAAGCAAACAGAAGTTTATTAACATGGATACATCAAGTATACATGGGAGACACCCAGGGAATAATGGGTAATTCCCTGAGGTGGGCTAAACCTCCAGCTGGAATACCATTTTCAGCTAAAGTAAGAAGAAAGTTGTGTGTGGGGAGGGAGTGTGGGGGTGGAGGCCAGTTAGGGGAGGTTACTAGAAAAAGCATGGTAGAACAGGGTCAGGTTTGTTATGCAGTTTTAGGTCAGTGCCTTCTCTGTTAATAAGGTTCTCTTGTGATTAAGAATTATCCTTCCCTTCCTGGTACAGAAAGGGAGACATCCTTACAAATGGAGATTTCTTTCATAAATGTAAATTTCCCTTACAAAGGGTAAATTTGCTGTTTTCAGAGCTTCTTCTGTGTCTGATGTTCTTAAAATAATCCTTATACCAAAGAGGCATATTTTGGGGTGGCATATTCTGCTACCCTTCAGGGCTGTTTTAATGTAGCTATGAAATTTTGCATGTGTTTGTGTGGATATATGTCTTCATTTCTCTTGGGTAGATACGTAGGAGTGGAATGGCTGGGTCATCTGGGAAATATATATTTAACATTTTAGAAACAGTTTAGAAACAATTTAGAAAATTTAACATTTTAGAAACATTTTAGAAACATATAGGAACATTTTAGAAATGTTTAGAAACATTTTAGAAACTGTTATCCAAATTAGCTGTACTATTTTATGTTTCCAAAAGCCATGTATGAGAGTTCCAATTTCTGCATATCCTTGTCAATAATTGATATTGTCAATCTGATACCTTAATCGTTCTAGTGTAGGTGGTAGCAACTCATTACTCTTTTAATTTGCATTTCCTTGTGACTGATGTTGAGCATCTTTTCAGATGTTTATTGACCATTTGTAAATCTGCTTTGGTGAAGTGCCTGTTCAAATCTTTTGCACATTTAAAAAAATCAATTTATCTTCTTATTGTAAGAGTTATTTCTATATTCTGGACAAAAGTCCTTTATCGGATATATGTTTTGCAAATGTTTTTTCCTATTGTCTGGTTTGTCTTTTCATTTTTTCAGTGGTATCTCCTGAAAAGCCAAAGTTTCTATTTCATGAAGTCCAATTTATCCATATTTTCCTTTAAGGATCATCTTTGCCTAATCCAAATTCACAAAGGCTTTCTCTTATGTTTTCTTCTAGAAGTTTCATAGTTTTAGCTCTTACATTTAACTTTATGATTAATTTTGAGTTAATTTTTGCTTATGATGTGGGGTAAAGATATGTTCTTTTTTTGCTGTGGATATCCAATTGTTTCGGCATCATCTATTGAAAAGACTATTGAATTGCCGTGACATCTTTAGATCAAAATCAACTGACCATAAATGTAAGGGTTTACTTCTGGAGTCTATTCTGTCCCAATGATCTATATGCCTATCTTTAGGAACAATATCGAATCTTTCAATTCATGAATATAGTATATCTCTACATTTGTCTCAATCTTCTTCACTTTCTCTCAGCAAGATTTTGAGGTTTTCAGTGTATAGGTCTTATACTTCTACTAGAGTTATTGCTTAATATTTTTTTCTTTTTATGCTATTGTGAATGGAATTTTTAAAATTTCATTGTTTGGTCATTTGTTAATAGTGTATCCTGCAATTCTACGAAACTTGCTTATTAGTTCTAGTAGACTTTTGTAGACTCTTTAGGCCTTTCTACATACAAAAGCACATCACCTGCAAATAAGAACAGTTTTACTTCTTCCTCTCCAATCTGTATATACAGTTTTTAATGTCTTTTTCTTGCTCAATTGTACTGACTAGGATCTCCTGTTTAAAGTTGACTTGAGGGGTGCCTGGGTGGCTCAGTCGTTAAGCGTCTGCCTTCGGCTCAGGTCATGATCCCAGGGTCCTGGGATCGAGCCCCGCATCGGGCTCCCTGCTCAGCAGGAAGCCTGCTTCTCCCTCTCCCGCTCCCCCTGCTTGTGTTCCCTCTCTCACTGTGTCTCTCTCTGTCAAATAAGTAAAATCTTTAAAAATAAAAAAATAAAAATAAAGTTGACTTGAAGCGGTGAGCACAAACATTCTTGTCTTTTTCTGTCCTGCCCTTTTGACAGATCCTGGATGATCTCTTTTCAAAGGGATCCCTGATGCCACTTCCAGAAAAGGAGGAGGTACTGCAGATACCCAGGATCTCAGTACAGCAACTTTCTAGTGGTGGCCTGGGACTCTTGTCATCTCTCTTCTCCCCAACCCCTGCCCCCCTATTGTAAAGCCCAGTTCCCTGTCCCCACAACCAATTCTTTGCCCAAAGCTCTTCTGCTTTCTTAGGGTGTCCCCTCAGCAGCTCCTCCTGCCTTATTGGCTTCATGCCTAAGATTTTTGAAACCTGTAAAACACTCCTTTTTCTCTCTGAAAATTTCCTCTCAGTCCCAGTTTTAGTACTTCAGGGAGGCACCTGCTTTCTTGGCCCCCTTTCATGGGGTTCAGTGAGGGGGAATTAAAAATCAACTAAAGTGCTTGGAATTCTGATGAAAGATCTCCTGAAACCCCAAAAGGACCTGAGGATGAGTCTCAGGAGAAGACCCTGACAGCTGAGACCCTCCTAGGCACTGTGAGGTCCTGCAATGAGCTCCTTTCTAAGCTCCAACTGCCTGCACTTTCTTCTCTCCCATGCTCTTAAGAGCATCTGCTAAACCCAAACAGCCTAATCCTTCTAAAGCACCATAAACTCACCACGTTTATCTCATGGTCTTCGGTTGTGCTGCCCCTCCCTCCTGGAATGCCTCCCCACTTTCCTCTGCCTGTCCACAGCCCACCTCTCCCTCAGCACCTAACTCCAGTTCTCCCTCTTCCACAAAGATTTTCCTGATGGCGCTGGCCCTTGGGGAGCTCTCCACCTCTCCACAGTTGTACTCAACTGCCCCCCAGTCATAGCAGGTTTGTGCTGTATAATTAATATGGATTTTCCTAGACCACTTGGATGTAAGAAATGTCACATTTGTTTGTTCTAAACCATGACCTCTGGCTGAGATCTACCCACCAAAAATGATGAGAAATTCAATTTTGGCCACCAACCTCCTCTTTGAGGTTCTTGTGGCTGTTGGGGTAAGTCTTCAGTATATACTTCATCACTGCTAAGTTATTCACTATCTATACCTTATAGCTCATCAGTTAGTTAAGCAGTGGAGCAAAAATCCAGTTGTTATGCTAAGCCCAGTAATGCCTTGTTGAGTAACCGATAGATGGGGTGCACTGGATTCCCTCCTACTACCCCTGACTTGCTCTTTGTGTCTTCCCTCCCTACAGAGAGCAGCCTCCTGGCTCTCCTTGATTCCCCGCAGAACCCCTCAATGGCCATCCTGGATTGGCTAACATAGAAGTGGGTGGTGCCAGTCCTTACAGCCCAGCAGGTGGTGCTGGGGGAGCTATGGACCCTGAGGCCAGCAGGGGTGGCCAAGCCCCTCCCCCCGCAGTCCCTGCCTCCCAGAGGCTCTCCTGATGCCCTTGGGCAACCCCATCTTTGACCCTGGAACGCAAAATTGTCTCATGGTTCATGCTCTTTCTGCCTGCAAAGTACATGCCTGTCTCACTGTCTTGCCAGCATTTTCACAGCACACAGAGGGCCGTGAATTACAAAAGTTACTTTTCTTCAGTCAGTTCAAGCTAGCCTGGCGCTCGTCCCTCATTCTCCTTTGTCAATGAGGCAAAGACTCAGTTGTTCACCCAGCTTTGTCTTGCAGCAAGGCAACCCTTTCCCGGCCCTTCCTCTCTCCCCAGAAGCCCTGAATGTGCCTTTCATTTGACCCTGCTCTGAAGGGTGTGGAAAATCAAGACGCGGGGCCACTCCGGGGTAGATGGGAACTGGAACAGGGAGGGAGGACGTTGGTGGCAACTGTTTGCAATTGGCAGCTCATTAGTTGGGTGTTATTTTACTGCTGGGCATGCATGATCAAAATAACACCCGTGGGAATGTCTCCAAAAGCCCAGGCACTGTGTGTCGCTGGGCCATCAGAGTATGGAAGGCAGGATGTGGGCTGGTTGCTGCCCCAGGGGCTCGCCCTTGGAACTAATAGAGAAGAGTGCCCTGTGGGTCCTTGACAGATTGAGGTATTTCTTTCTGACTTGATGGCTTTTGAGGGGAGGCTGCTCCTAGAGCTTGTTCCTTCCTGCCTCTGTACCTCCACCTTTGAGTTCCTCAACTCAGCAGCCTCCTTCATCCATTTCCACTAATCCCCCTGGATTATCTCCTGCAAAACTCAGTGTGAAATTCCCTTCTACCTGCAAGTCTCTCTTCTAACACCATCCAGTCCAGTTCCCTACATGTTTGATTTCGTTCGCGTGTCCGGGCTTTGAAAGGACCTGAAATCTTACCTCTTAATCCAAAGTCAGAGATTGTTCTTTCTCCATCCTGCACAGTGCCCCATTCACTTCTTGGCCCAAAAGATGCTGACCAACCCCCGCAAAGCCTCACATAGGCTTCACAACGAAAGCCAGGACACCTGAAGGAAAACTCCAGAGTGATTCTTGGACCTGATAGAGCGACTGCCCTCCAAGGCCCCGCATCTCAGAACTGCCGGGTCCCCTGATGCGTCCTCCTGCATGGAGACCATGGTGTGTTCATCAGGTTGACAACTGATTTTCTGTTTGTACCCCCTTGACCCAAAGAAAAGGTTTGGTGGAAAAGGCAAGTGGAAACTCCTGAAGGGGAGCTAATTATTTCAGAGCAGATCTGTGGTTACTAGAAGAGAGTCAGGGTGTTTGTGGGAACAAGGAGGACTGTTAACAACCTATGGGTTGGTCTGAGGAGGAGACCCCAGGATCTCCCACGACCCTTTATTCCATGCCCACCCATATACCCACTGCCTCCTGCAGAGGCCTCCCTCAGGAACCGGTTACTATGAATGTTCAGTTCCTACATAGTGTTTCTGTTTTTTCTAGTTCTTGACATTTCGACTTTTTAATCCTGTTCTAGAACCTTAGTTTGCTTCCTGGCCTCCACCCTGACGCCCTCATTAACCTTTAAACCTTCAACAGATAATTCTTTCAGTACTTTCTGTATAACCCCAGTAAGCACTGAGGATTCAACATGAATCCAAGACACAATCCCTATCTCATGGGGCTTACAGCATTGTGTGGATGCCCTTACTACACGTCAGGGACCGGGCTAAATGCTTCACTTCAATAATCTAACTTAATTTTCACCGTCATAATTGTGAGGTTGTCCCCACTTTCTAGTTGAAGAATCTGAGCTCAGAGTCAAGTAACCCCCACAGTCCCATCTAATTAGTGGCACAGGCAAGGTTTAAACACATCCAGTCCAGTTCCCTACATGTTTGATTCAAAAGTCTGTCTTAAACTGGACTATAAAAGACTGTCCTCTCATCCCTGTTTCTCCAGTGCTCAGGACAGTGCCTGGACATGGGTCACACAGTCAACATTTGGAGACGGAAGGAAGAGTATTGTTTTGAGCATCCCTTGGGCTCCATCCTTCACCCACAGAGCCCCCTCAAGCTCAGCTCTGAGGTCCCTCAACACCTCTGGGGATCACAGTTTCCCTGATTCACAGACCCCCCCACCAGCCCCCATCTAGGGCCTTACCTCTGCCTCCCAGGGACAGACAGCCAGACCAAGGAGCCCCTTTCCATCTTGTCTGAGTATAATGTATATGGAGTTGGTTCAAGACTTCTACCTGAGAAAATGCCAAAGAAATATTAGCCTGAAGCTTTATAATTTAGACAGAAGATAATAACAATGTTGCAGGAATTTAAGTAGCTGGATACGGCACAACCTCCACTCTGCTGGTGTTTTCTGGGCCACTACACTCTGCCTGCTGCCTCCCCACGACCACTCCGAGGTGAGAAGCTGGTGTCCGCCCTCTCTTCCAAGCTACCTCCTGCTGCCTCCTCAGCAGAGATCAGAAGACCTTCCCTTTTCTAGTCCTCTGAAGGGAAAAGGCACAGGATAGGCCACAAAGAATGAATTAGGTTTCCTGTAGTGCAGATGAGATTTTAATCGTATTGTGATTCTACTGCAACATTTCTTGTTCCTGTGTACCTAGTGGATAGTGGAAAAAAATCCTGGAGACGAAAATGGATCAAAACTGTTTAGACAACGTAAATGAGAATACTTCCCTTTGTTAGGCCTCTCAGAAATCTTCTCAAGACTGGGAAATACAGGGTACAGATTAGTCCTATCTCACAGACTAGGAAACAGAGACAGAGAGCAGATGAGTGGGGATCTGGAGTCACACCGATGGTTCATACAAGAATGAGGCAGGACCCAGAGGCTTGACCTACTTTCCTCTTTCCACCACCCCCCATACTCTCTCCTGAGTTGCACATTTTGATCCTCTTTGTTATAAGAAGACTCAAATGAAATATACCTATATGTTTTCAGAGCCCATGTTTGCTTGCTTATTTTTTGTTTTTGTTTTTGTTTTCTGCCACTCTAGAAGCAGTCCATCTTTTATGATAATTACAATGAATGCTAAGACTGGAGAATTGGAAAGGTTATGGGTAAAACCTTGAATTTTAGAGTCAGGAAAATCTGTCTGTACTTGGACAAGTTTATTAACCTGTTTCTGGGCCTATAAATAGAAATTACTAACCCCTCCATCCTTGGCACATGCCATAAGGAATTAAATGAGATGATGTAGGTAAAGCACTTGGCGGAGTGCCTACCACTCAGTAAGCACTCAGTAAATGTTAGTCGCTCTGTTACTGAAGCTGTAGACTCCTCTTTAGTGCTTGGTTGGTTAGCTTGGTTTGAGATGAGCCCACCCATGCAGCTTCCTGAGGAGTCTACCTTGTTTGGTGAACCAGCAAAGCTGGTTCCTTGGAGGGCCCAGTTCCATCAGTTTTGGTTTGGCATTTTTTTTTCTTGACCCATTTTCTGGCTATAGCTTCTAGCTTCAGGATTGCAACCACATCCTTTTTAGTCTTAACACTCATTGGACATGACTTTCAAAACTGAGATTTTAGTTGTCTGAAGACAACATTAGATCATAGAACAGACAGACACACTACGTGTTCTTATGATTTCCTGATAACTCAAATCTGAAATGTCCATGCCTCAGGGTCCAGAGCAGTTAGAAGGCCCACATTCAAGAATTCATGTCTCTTTTGAAAGAGAGTTCTTGCTTCTTTTAGCATCTACAGCAAAAAAATTGCCTCTTGAGCGTTGAATTATGTAAGACATGTTGCAAAAAAGAGATTTAATGTATATGAATAACACTAAATTCAAAACCATTTACATAGAGGGACTTTGTCAACAAGGAATTCTCAGGAATGGACTGTTCCTGAGTGTCTTTTGAGAAAATTTAATTTCAAAAAGATAAGATATTGATGCCAATTGACATTGGTTTCTCTTTGCTACAAAATGATAAACATGGCCACCTCACGGTTCTCATTTGGGACACATCCCAACCTTGGCCATTTAGTACATTTGCAAATCTGTTTTAAAATAAAACATTTGCTTTTTTATTCCTGTTTGGCCACATGTCATTCACTTATTCGTAAACACGTATGGAGCTCCTACTATGTGCTAGCCACTGTTCACCATCCTGGAGATAATGTTGAACAAAGTATTTTTTTCCCCATTCTAATGAGAAGAGACAGCCGATAATAAAATTCATAAACAAGAAAACTATCAGACAGTGAGGCACACTACACAGAAAATTAGAATGGGGGATTCAGTAGAGTGTAACTGGGTGACTGCTTTATATCAAGCTGTCAGGAGGAAGCAAGTGACAAGAGCAGCCTTCCTGGAAGGGGAAAGAAATCTAGACACAGGCTCTAGGATTTGAATGAACTTGATATTCTCTCCCTGCTCTCCTTTATTCTACCTCATTAAATTGTAAACTCCAAATGGTCAAGGTCTGGCTGATCCATTTTTATGATGAGAAAGTGGTTCTTTCAGCTAATATGTTACCTTCTTCAGTCATATTAAAACTCTCTAAAGGGTAAATTAGAATTTTTCAGGAAATTTCTACAATCTTGATGAACGCAACCACTATACCCAGTTGTTCAAATAGAAACTTGGGGTTCATTCAAGACTTTGGTATGAAGATCAAGATATTTTGTGTGGTAAGTTGGCTTTTTTTAGTATGTTTTTTTCTTTCCTACCTAGAAAAAGATCATTAAATGTGGTCATGTTACCTGACTTAGCCAGGATAATTTCTCCTTTTCTTTCAGTGTTAAACTTAGACATCCTTATGTTTAGAGGGTATGCATAAGTTAAGGAAGGTGAGGCTAGGTTATAACAAATAAATTCCACACAACAGTCCTTCTGTGGCTCTCCTCCAAGTGGTGACTCAGGGTTCCACATCCCTTGCATCTTATATTGATGCCATCTGGATTCACCACAGAAGGGAACGTCAGACCCTGGACAGTTGCACAAGGAGTTTTATGGCCAGGCCTGAGAGCAACATACATCATTTCTACTCTTTCCTAATAGGTTGAATCTAGTCACGTGGTCCTAACCTAATAAGGACTTCCAAGGGTGTCCGGGAAATGTAGTTTTCCTATGTGCTTGGGGAGAGGTGAATGGCATGAGATTTGGTGAACTGTAAGCATTGTCTTTGCTACAGGGAAGTCTCCCTTACTGTACCCAGCTCCTCTCCCAAGAGTTAGGTTAGGTTAGGTTCCCCTCTTTGGGGGAAGCACGAAGTCTGACTTGCAGTAGGCACTATTAAATAAGTATTTGTTGGTTGGATGGAAGGAGGGATGGATAGATTGGAACCTAAGGTATTACAGCTAGTAGAAGAGTGAACTACAATGAATATTTGTTGAATTGATGAGCTAATTAATAGAAAATTAATGCACAGTATGCTCAAGAATTATAACAAGAAACCAAACCCACACTATTCAAAAATAGACTAGTTTGGGGAACCCTAGGACATTCTTTTTACTATTTCATATTATTTCAACATACAGCCTTGCTAGCCCAAATCACTCCATCTCTCCTCCCCTCTGAATTACTCTGGCAATCACTCTGTAGTTGCTTCAAAACTGGGAAATTATTCTGAAGGCATCCATGGCCTGTTGATGGCATTGACTTTGGCCCTCCTCCCCATCCCTCCTAGTGTTACCACAAACCTGTTTTTAAGGCCCTGAAGTTGGCATTTCTTGAAATGAAATGGGAAAACCTGAGTTTGTGGGCCAGTTTGGTCCCCAGCCCATTTCCCCAGCCAAAGAGAGTGAACAATCCTGCATTTGTGGCACCCTGAGCCTGCAGCGACCTTCCGGGCCAGCCAGGATGCTGGAGGGAACACACATTCTCTGAAATGACAGTAGAGGAAGAACCAACCCATTGCCCAAGGACTGATAAATGGGCACCTCTTTTCCCCTGGGACAGCCCCAGCAAGGCCCCATGTAGGGCTTAACTCTTTCCTATCTCCAGCTGTATATATAGAATCCCAACTATCCTGTCCCTTAGCTGAAAATAAATCAGCCTGGAAATAGACAATAATTCATCCTCAGTGCTAACTATTGTTACTTATTTGAGTTGATTATTTGATTAATGTATTTCTCCACCTCTGCACCAGAAGGCAAGGACAACGGCTGCTTTATCACTTTATTTTCTAGTACGTAGCACAGTGCATGGCAAAGAATAGATACTATGGCAATACTTATTAAATGCAGAATAACTATGGGCAAACCGGTCTCAAAACTTAGGCTCTCATTTTGCTTTGTTAAACCATCTTCCCCAGACTGATCATTTCCCTTTCTCATTATAAACACAAAATATATATCAAGTGGCTTCTGCTTTTTGTATTTGACTCAGTGAGTCTCAGAACCATCAAGACAGAAGCTTGGGGTAAGCCCCTTCACCACCTTTCAATTTGGGGCTGATGGTGAAAACCTCTTTGCTTTCCAACTGTTCATGTGTACACATACTCTCCATGCGATAACCAAGAGGACCGCTTACAAACCCGGGGGCAAATACTGTCGGGTTTAGTTTTTTTGTACAAACCAAGAGGCTTAAATTCCTGTGGTTTAACAGACTGTGGGATGAGCACAAAGTCTAGCATCTCTGTCTTGGGGCTGTCTCCCACCCCATGACTAGTCCAAAACCTCAAAGGCTCACATCATCCAAACAGAAGGGTCTGCCGGACTTCTCCACCCCAGTGGGAGATGGTGGCTGATCACTGCCACCTGCTTGTGTGAGATACCCAGTCAGAGCCTTCAGAGGATGCCGGGCTAGGGCTTTACACGGGCCACTAAAGAGCTTGGGGAGGATGATCCTCTACCTCATGCTCGGCTCAGCGTAGTTTCCCAGAATTACAGCTCTTACTGCCAACCTTCAGTTCTTCATGGGACCTTTCCTCAAAGATCCAGTCACCCAAAAGGGCTGTTCAGATTATATAAGGCTGTCCAGTCCTGCAGACCCCAAACTTCTGTAAACGTTCCATTCCCAGGGACCATGCCACTGTAGGTCCAGCAACTTTTCCTTTCCAGCCCTTGCAACACAAAAGGTCCTCGGCATTCCTCATTTCCAGCATACAGGGCTACCGAACCTCTTAGATTGGTCACTTTGATGGTCTCCCTCAGGAGGAGGGAGATACTGCAACACCTCAGGACATTTCACCCTCCCAGACCTTGCGATACCTTTCTCTGTAGAAAGAGAAGAGGAGATGAGGAAGGAGATGAATGAGAACACTACCACAGAAGCTGAATATCAGCATGTCATTCCACTACACAGCTCTTCACATACGGACTGCATAGGCATATTCCCTGCTTTTCTTGAGCAGGAGACGGACTTCCTTCTCTAAATTGTACATATTCCAAAATGTAGTGCACAACTTTACAATCAGGAAGAAAAGGGAGAGATTGTCCTGTTGAGTTGTCTGGCTTCAAGGTACTGAATCTTGGCCAGACATTGTAGTAAAAGAATCAAAATTCTAATGCAAAAGAATTTTTCAGGTGATGGGTGGGATAGGCTCCTGGGGTGTGCTTGGGGAGCTGGGGGTCAAATTGTTCCTTTTTGGAATAAGGGTCCATTTTACTTTGCTGTTGCAAGAACAGGAGTGGCGGACGATTCCACAGACACGGCAGCATGCCCCGGCTCTCGGGTCTGACTGGGAGCTCCTTTTCAGGGAGCCCTACTGCCATCTTAAACGTGTCCCCTGGCACCTGGTCATTGCTCTCAGCTTCTGGTCGTGGTAGGAGAGGCAGGATTCCAAAGCATTGACCATCAGTAACAGGTTTGAAGGGAAAACATCAAACCACGCAGAGGTAGGAGAAGTTGCCACATGTGGTTAACTCATGAGACAAGACTTTAAGACCAGTGAAAATATCCCCAAACTTCACTCTATGAGACTGCTGTGAGAAGCACACGAATCAAGTGGAGAACTCAAGCATAGAAGTCTCCAGGTGTCACGGGAACGGGCCCCTGATGGTGCCTCCAACCCCAAGACATCAGAGCATGTGACACCTGAGAGGGAGAGGGATTGTGTTTCAGGGATTAAGAGCCTGTGAGTAAAACCAACGTGCGTGTCCCCTGGAATGTGCCCCGTCACTGAATCATGCTGCTGAGTTGTTTTTTCTTGCATGATTTGCTTCTCTAACACTCACTTCAGAGGTTAAAGGTAACTGCTGCCTGTGTCCTCTTGAAGTCCTGCCTTTTAACAGACAGGCAAAGAGCAAGAGCCCCTGGCCTCCCCGAGGATCGGCAGAGGGGAGTTTGACGGTGTGGGGGTCGTCACCAGTGTCCTTCCGTTGGCTGAATGTGATTCGAGTCCATTCCATTCCAAGCAGGCACTGAGCTTGTGTGCGACGTGTCCTTGGCCCTGTGGACAGGACGTGTAGGAGGCTGCTACCCCACGTGGGGTGATGGTCAAGCAGGGCCATGGCCATGGAGACCGACAAGTACAACATGGAGCAGAGGAGCGGGTTGGGCTGGGTCTGGGAGGATGAGCTGCACTTGTAGGCAACACAAGAAAGGGCCAGTAAGCTGAGGGAAAGCGTTAACGATGGCATGGCTGCCTCAGTCCGTGGGGTACGTGGGGTAGGTGCTGGAACAGTGATGTTAGGACGCGGGGTCCTGGGTGTGGAGGAGTTTGGATCCTTGCTCAAGACTTAGGCTTCAGGCAGAAGCTCACGAGTACTGGCCAAAACCTGGTTGCCCTCCAGGTAACACCCCAGGTGCCCAGCTCTTACAGGAGCCTGGCTCAGGACTGAAGCTGCTTCCTGGAGACCTTGCAGCTGGTGCCAGAAATTCCCAGCATTCCTCCCACTCCTCAGAGACCTTCTGGAAACATGCATGTACCTGCTCCCTGAAGGGAGTAACACAGTAACAATCTGACCCCACCCCCTTGCACTCAAAGTCACCAACAGCTCACATTTCTGAAGCTCAAAGGTAGGCTCTGGAGCGAGGCTGCCTGGGTTCAAAGCCCAGCTCTGGCACTCACAGCTGTGGAGCCCGGGACAGGCTGCCTAACCAGGGAGCTGTCAGTATGTGAGGTATGACAAGCACACTCTGGCCGCGGAGGGTCGTGAACATGGGCACAGCTGCGTTCCTTTGCTCAAAAACACCACTTCAAGCAGACTGTTCTAGAAAAGTGTTGACTGACGGAACTATAACGTGAGCCACATATATAATTAAAAAAAAATTGGGGGGGCGGATTGCCTGGGTGGCTCAGTCGGTTAAGCAGCTGCCTTCGGCTCAGGCTGTGATCCTGGAGTCCTGGGATCGAGCCCCACATTGGGCTCCCTGCTTGGCGGGGAGCCTGCTTCTCCCTCTCCCTCTCCCTCTGCTGCTCCCCCTGCTTGTGCTTTCTCTCTCTCGCTGTCTCTCTCTGTCAAATAAATAAAATCTTAAAAAAAAAAAACAGAGTAATAGCTGGTACCAGCTAAGAAATGGGCAAATTACTAAACCTGTGCCTGTTTCCTCCTCCATAAAAGAGAATAAAACCTAATGTATTCCTATGAGCCTTAAATTGAGACATCTATTTGAAGCCCACACACAGGTTCCTCAGCCTGAAATGCCCTGTCTCCTCCACCTGCAAATCCTTATTCATTCATTAAGACCTTGTTCAAATGTCACCTCCTCTGTGAAGCCTTACCTACCTTGCCTCTTAGCATCAGGTGTTCCTGGTTCTGGACCAACTTAGCACATTGTTCCAACCTGATGGTATTTCTTGCTTTGTGAATGTTTCCCAAGCTGTCTACTGGGTGAATCTGGAAGGGATTAAGGCATCTTATTCATTCTAAGATGCAGATTCTCAACTTTTTAGCATCTTTGGAATCAAGATGCATTTATATTACAATTGGCAGTGTTTTGTTCTTTCTTGGTGAGTCCAAAAAAAGGGGGGAGAGAGTAATGGCGTGACTGTAATATATGGCATAGATTTGATAAATTTCAGTGTTTGCCTTTGTGTCCCCAGGCACTGGGCTCAGTAAATGCAATAAATGTGTCGAATGTACTGACAACAGTAATAAAAGTTTACTGCAATTACCACACGTGTAAATTATTTGGCTGGCTGCCTCTCTTCCACTCTGGATGGTAACCTCTCCAAGAGCAAAGACTGTGGCCTCCTTCAAAGTAATGGGCTGGACATCTTGTGAGAAGCCAAAAGGTAACACCTGGTCTTTGAGAAAAATGTGCCCTTGAGTTACATGCAAGGAAAGAAATCCCACCTTCCTCACTACAGCATGATTAGGCTTTAAAATTTCCTTCACCAAAATATCTGATTACTGCATCAGGAAACAGAACGATCCAGCTAGAGCACCGGGTTGAGAAATGTGCACTTGTGGGACCAAGGGGGAGAGAGAGCATTTCCCCTCAAAGCTGCATGTTTCCTCAGAAACCCCATAGGGCCTCGAACAGATTATCTTTCAAAGGACTCATTACAAGGCAAAAAGAGCTTTTAAATTCCAAGTGTTTTAATAAAATCTTTTCTACCTAGAAGCTCTACTGTCAAATTGTGCTGTCTCTCCCCAATTCATAAAATTCATAAAAATAAAAAAATCCCCTTATTGAGACCTCCTACTATTGCCAAATACCAATCACTAGAGAGTTTAAAAATAATGCTTTGTCCAGAAAAAGTGGGGGAGGATAGGGAAATAGGGACCCTCTGATGAATGGTGATCCGCAAGCTATACTTCATCAGAAACAGGGAATTTTAAAAGTCCAATGTATGAAATGTGTGGAATATGCATAGAGTTTCTATAAGCAAATACTGGCTTTTAAGTCTTTGAGTTTATCTCAAAGCTGTTGTTTAAAGGTGTTCCTTGATTTCCCCTGATGAGTGGGTTGGAGTTTCAAGTAACAAAAGGACTCAGGCTTTGGGGGCTCTATCCAATTTGGGGGATCTACCGGATTAAATGCACACACAGACACCATCCCCCAAACTCCCACCATCCCTCCTAAGGGGAAATTGTATCTGTTCTAGCTTTGGCAAGCAGGGCAAACACTTGGATTGCACTAAGATTTTACCTTTTTTTCTTTCCTTTTCAGGTTGTTTTTTTGTTTGTTGCCTGAAAAGAAAACATGGCTTTACACATGCTGCTAAGGTAAATTGTTCCCTGCCTGGCCCCGCTCTCAGGTGCGCTCAGGATGTAGAGTCTCAGGGCTGGGTCCGGCTGGATTCCCGCTGCAGGGGCTCCTGGGAGCATTTGCCAACCTGGGCCCCTTCTGACGGCTCCCGCATCCTGGATATGAAAGGAAACCAATCACAGATTCTTTAACCTTCCCAATCCCCCTCTCTTCCTTCTCTCCTCAAGTTGAGTTTAAATGAAATTACTCGGCCTGATGGACCCAAAAGGATCATCAAGTAGATGGTTACCCGGTCCTTCTTTCTTCGTCCATATTAATCGTGCCCTCACCCAGCTTCTTTCTGGGGACGATTCCTGCTGCCTGAAGGGAGCCCTCCTAAGTAGGGTTACTAACAGGTTGAGCGGCTGAAAGTCATATTAATGTGACGCCATTCAGCACATGCCCTTCCCCTTGCTCAGCTCTGATAAGAGTTCACGGCCCCCATCCAGGAGGCACCCCCAGGCCCATGGAGAAGGAGCGCTGACAGTTCCAACAGGGTAGGGCCTATATAGCAGGGGATGAGCAGAGCCCAGGCGGGAGGAAGGAGGAGCTCCTAACTGTCTACCTAGCAGCTATCTATCCAGTGCTTGCTGTGTTGAGGCACCTCTCATACAGGATTTCATTCCATCTGTATTTAAGAGCCAGCTGCTGAGTTTGACTCCTGAAGAAGGTAGACCCATCACACCCGGCCCTCCTTCCTGACCAGCTCTTTTGACCAACCTTTTCCCCTTAGTTCAGCTGAAACAAACCTGGGATTTTTTTTTTCTACCCACAAATAATTTTACTGGAACTAAAGAGGAAGCCAAGGAGGGACAATACAAAAACACAGAAGCAGACGAGTTCATCGTCACAGATTTCTTATCTGGGAGAACTTCCTGGGGAATCAGCTCCCTTTCTCTGACCCACATCCTTCATTAAAAGAGGCCTTCATCCTTTGTGTACAGTGAGATAAACACATTTTCAAAGGGGATGGGCCCCTCTCTTCCAGAGATACTTCTCCCCCTTCATCTTGCTCCATCGTCTCCCCCAAGGTCCTGACACTACCTAAGAAGAACATGATCAACATTAATTCAATACGTCCTTTTTAAAAACCTCACAATACTATGAGCCCAAATTGGGAAACATACAACAAAATAACTGTCTTGTCATCATCAAACATATTGAGGTCATGAAAGGTAAGGAAAGAGAGAAGTATCCCAAAATGAGACATGACGAGATGGGACACCGGCATGCAATGTGTGATTCCACACTGGATCCTTGTGCTTTAAAAAAAAAGTGTAATTGCCGGAGAGTGAATGGATCCAAGGATTAGATGGTAGTATTAGGCTAACGTTAATTTCCTGATTTTGATCATTGTATTGTTGTTACATGGACAAATGTCTTTATTTGTAGGAAAAACATACTCAAGTATTCACTGGTGATGGGGCAACATACACTCAAATGATACAGGGAAAAAATGTTCTTTGTATTCTATTTGCAAATTTTCTTTAAGTTTGAGATTGTTAAACAACTTTGTTTAAACTACTCTCTATCCAGCAATCCCATTTTAGGAATCTGTTCCAAAGATATACTGTTGAAAATACCGAAAGAAAGAGAAAGAAAGAAGAAAGAGCACAAGATTATTATTAGTTTTGCCACTGAAGATGAAACAACTCAAATACCCATTATTAAAAGAAGGAGTAAGAGAGGAGTAAGCAATGTGTCTATATATCACTATGGAGGGCAAAGCTATGGTCAGCAAAAAAAGCAGAGTTGAGAAAATTGTGTATATATGTGAGGAAAGGAAGTGTATATCTAGGTGTGTATATGTATGCATAACATTTAAAAAAGAATAGAAGAATAAACATAAAATTTTAAAAATAAATGATTGCCTGTAAGATATAGGAGAAAATTGGATGAAGGAAATAGGAAATAAAAGACTACTTTAAATATACTGTGTTTTATAGATTTGACTTTGGAACCATGTAAATATTTTATTAAATTACATTATTAAAAAAGTAATCCTGGAAAAGAAAATGAAACAAATGACCCTAAATGTGAATACAGTCTGCATAACCTCACACCAAGGAACTATTCCGTGGGATTTTAAAACTTCAGTTTGGCTCCAGGTCCCTGACGGGACATACTTTAGGGGCAGTAAGAACTACAAGAGCAAGAAGACAACCCATTTAAACTCTTTTCAGGAATCCTACCATTGGTGGCAATGTTGGTATTTTTCTGAGGGGTGTGTGTGTATGTGTGTGTGTGTGGTATGATAGAACAAATGTGTGTATGTGTGTGTGTGTGGTATGATAGAACAAATGTGTAATTGTGTCATTTCTGAAAACCAGGATTGTCTTTGAAAACTAAGATTCTCAACTTTGGGAGAAAGGAAATGTACGATTGAAGACATTAAGCCGAATCCCTATGATCCTGATTTTAAATTGGAAGTATTAGTATGAACTCATGATGTATTTATTTTAAGAAATGAATATATTTCCTGGTTCAGTCTACTAAAAAGGCCTAGAAGCAATGAGTGACCAGTTAGCATAGAGCACCCTGATGCCCAGAGTGAGCTCAAGCAACACCATTTCCCACTAAAAGACACACGGCTCTTTGAAGAAACAGCTGATTTCAGATTAAAGCAGGAAATGCACAAGATATGCCTGGAACATCTTGTCACTCCAGATAGAAAGTTATTGAAAACTACTAGGATTGCATGAAGGGACTAAAAATTCAGCTTTATGGATAGATCTAGAGGGTATTATGCCAAATGAAGTAAGTCAGACTGAGAAAGACAAATACCATGTGATTTCACTCATATGTGGAATCTAAAAAAAACAAGACAAATGAATAAACAAACAAAAGCAGAATCAGACCTGTAAATACAAAGAACAAACTGATGGTCACCAGAAGGAACGGGGTGTGGGCTGGACAAAATGGGTGAAGGGGAGTGGGAGACACAGGCTTCCAGCCATGGAATGAAGAAGTCACGGGGATAAAAGGCACGGCATAGAGAATATAGTCCATGTTACTGGAATAGTGCTGTCTGGCAAGCACATCAATAACAGGAGAGACGTTGAATCACTATGTTGTACACCTGAAACTAATGCAACATTGTGTGTCAACTGTATTCAAATTAAAAAAGAAAACAAGCTAACTTTGAGGGGCTCCCACGGGCCAAAAATGGGGCAGTTTGAAAATGAATAGTAATAGTAACTGCAATAGACTAAAATGCATCAAATATGTTTAAATTCATGAGTTCATGTTGATTCTAAAAGATAATCAGTGGTGCGGTCACACTTGAAGGCTGGTGAATCAATTTTTTCTTTCTTGTTTTTTAATCAGTGGAAAATAGGAGGGAAAAAAATCAAGCACTTCTCTTGCCTTTCCTACACTGATGATTGCACTGCCTAACCAAGCAGTACATGAGAAGTTTCTCTTCTCTTTATAGAAGTATTACAGCTAATAAATGAGGAAGTAATGGCATTTTGCAACTTCCAATGAATTAAGGGATATAGGAATTGATCCTCAGTAGAGGATCAGAGAGATCATTGATCAGAGAGAAGCCAGATACTATGTACTTCCTGCTGGGAGAATACCACATCTATAAAGCAGTCCTACCAAAAAGTAAAAATCAGAGCTGAAGCTGATGAAGCCTACAGTCCAATGACCAATTTATAGGAAAAACAGAAGACAAAGAAACATAAAATAAGGAACATAATCAACTAAAAAAAACTTCTTAAAAAATGATGATGTTCATAAGACAACTTAATCTGAACACTGACTAAATATTCGATGCAACTGAGGACTTACCACTATTTTTTTAGATGTGATAATAGAATTGTAGTTATGTGTTTTTTTGTTTTTGTTTTTTTTCCCCTAAAGAGTCCTTCTCTTTCAGAGATTCCTACCGAGCTGTTTATAGAAGAAACTCTATGATGTCTGGAATTTACTTCAAAATAATGCAGATGGGGTGGAGGAGGTGAGTGGGGGTATATATGAAACAATTTTGGCCATGAGTCCACAGAAGTTGAGGCTGAGTGATAGATGCCTGAAATCTTGCATATTCCATCTTTACACATGCTTGAATTTTCCACAATGCAAGCTGGGGAGTGACACCTACTATGTACCGGGGACCAGGCTGGACGCACTGCACCTAAGCCATGAATTGGCATTCCAGAAAAACATAGAGTTTTCCCTCCTGACTTGCACATGTGGGAAGGGAGAAGAATTTGGTGGCAACGCCCTTAACTCTCCCCTTGCTTGATGAGATGAACATGCAGTTTCTTTTGCCAAGTTGGAAACTGAGAGCAGAATGCAACCCTGTCTACAAGGCTCCTGCTCGATCCTGCCGTAGGCCGGAACCATGCCACGGGGTCCAGCTGCAGAGCGTTCCCATCTACCCAGAAACACATGCCGATCTGCGCGAGAGCAAAATAGGCCCACATGTGGGGTTTAACAAAGAACCACCAGACAAAAGCCCCACAGACGCATCTGACCTCTCCCTTGGCCTCTGGGCCTTCCATGGAAATGTGAACTTTCCTTTAACACCCGCTGGACACCCTCTGGCTGTTAACAGCGGTCCTATAGAGAGCGGGCCGTGCCCTTTGGCCAAGTCAGGGGCAGAGGGCCCAGTGCTCCCAACTGCTGACATTCACACCACAATCTCCTCTTATTTCTGGGTCCCACCCTACGTGCAGTTTAGCTCCAGGCCCTTGAGGGTAGAAACATAAATTCAGCGGGACAGTCCCCTGCCTGGAGTGGTGACCTTCATTCCCCATGCCTGGGACATTTTCCCAAGAAATGCAAGAGAAAGCAGCCTCCTCAGAGAGGCACGCGGCCCCACGGAAATGCACAGCAGTGGAGGGGGCCTGGGCACAGGTCTTCCCGGGCTTGTACTGACTCACATCTGGATGGTGGTGATGGAGCATTCCTGTGGCGCCCCGTATGGCTATCCCTTCGTTCAAGCACTTACTGAGCCTGAGCATTAGAAACCTGGGGACATGTATGGAAAAAAAAAAAAAAAAGACAGTCTTTGCCCTGAACAGCTATCAGGCAACCTCATTTAGGTGAGGGTGCGATCAGACCACGACTGAGGAGTTCAGGGGAGGGAGAGACACTTTCCAACTACTTCAGCGATGTTGCGGGAGGTGAAGTGTGAAGCAGACCCTATGAAGTGAATAAGATTTCCACTTTAATAGTCAAGAGACTGGGGGGAGTGGGATGCAAGGAGAACAGAGCAGAATGCCCGGTGGAGGGACTGTCTTGAACAAAGTAATGCAAATGGGATTTTATAAAATCCTCTGCAAGTAGAATGAGTAAAACCACTGGTGGTAGGGGACCTCCATGAACGCAAGCGGTACTGCTGACCCTCAGCAATGACCATGGCCTGTTTTATCATCTGGTTGCAACTCACCAGTCTTTCAGACGGCTGGCGATCTTCTCTGCCAAGAAAGATAAAAGTGCAGGGGTCACGGTAGTCCAATATTGCTTGCTAATACAAGCAGCAGATGAAGCGAGCCTGGAAGGAGAATTTGAGGACTGGGTCAAAATGATGTGCAGCATAGTTCCACATACCCATATGGAAGAGCCTGTTTGTTAACCTCCTGAATCCAGCTCTTTCCAGTCTCATGTTGGATCAACTATCTCACCAGCTTCTTGGTAAACAATGGGAGATCCACATGGTTTGGTTTTTATGAACCTTGGTACTATTAACATGTTGAGCTTGGTAATTCTTTTTTTGTAGGGGCCTGTCCTGTGCATTGCGGGATATCTAGCAGCGTCCCAGGCCTCTACCCACTAGCTGTCAGTAGCATTCAGTCTCCTAGTTGTGACAACCAAAATTGTCTCCAGATATTTCCAAATGGCCTGGGAGTCGCCCCCAGTTGAGAACAACTATAGTACATGAAGAAACCAAAATCATCCTAAAAGCTTACATTTAGTGGGTATTTATTATGTGTAAGGCTATTAAGAATTACATATGTTCATACATTCTCCCATTTAATCCTCACAAGATCCTAGTGAAGTATAGGTATAATGAGTAGTCACGTTTGACAGATGAAGAAACTAGGGGTGAGAAGGGTATATCAACATACTCAGACTCACCCTCCTCATGAACAGCCAATTCAGGATCTGACCCAAGCCCTCCAACAATGGCACCCTCCCGCTTGTCACCAAGCTGTGTTATCCAATGCCCTAGAGTCCCCAGGACTCTCTCGCCCGATTGGGAAACCAAACAATTTGTTGGCACCACCAAGATAGAAGCCCCTACCAGCAGTCCCAACTCACTTGGTGGGAATCAGACACCGCAGTCCCCCACGATGGCACACACATTGCCCAACATAGCTCTGAGAGCCCTTCGGCTGCCACGTGTTTTTACTCTGTGCCCTGCCATTTTCTGAGGACCAGGTGGCTTGCCTGTAGCCCATGTTGACAATATCCTTTCCGAAACGACATCATGTTGACTGCTTCTTGGTGGAGCACCAGTCACCCTATGGCTTCAACACAGAGGAGGGGGAAATGTACCCAGAAGGGATAAACATTTTCCCTTTCAAGTGCATGGCAAGAAGGTTGGGTACAGAGTTGCAATGGCCATTATGCCTGCCTCCCCAACATCCGCTCCTCCTCCCTTAGTAACTACACCGATTGTTATTCAGGTATCCACACCATCCCTCATGCAGCCTCGATTTTAGACACTACATAGGTGAATAGTTCATAAACATTCACTGACAAATCTGAGTTCAGATCCTAGTTCCACCGAGTACTGGATGTGCAACCTTGTCCAAATTAGTAAACTGTTTGAGCCTCAGTTTCTTCATCTACATAACAGTATAAAGAAAAAAACCACCATGCAGAATTCTCATACAGATTAGAAATAATATGTTCTGTAAAGTTGCTAGTACAAAATAAGTGCTTTTTTAGTGCCCTTGTTCTTGTGGCCAGCCATTAATCCCTCTATAGGGAGTGGTTTGCAGGGTGGTTTCTTAGTGTTATTTACGGTCAGCTGAGAGCAAATGGAATGCAGAGATGAGCATCTGATGGTAGGAGAGGCTGGGGAAAGATGCCAAGCACAAGTGCCCAGGGCCTGGACTCCAGGGTGGCAAGTGTCAAAACTTAGGGGGTGATCATTTTGCAACATTTACAAGTATTGAATCATTATGTTGTATACCTGAAACAAATCTAATGTTATATGGCAATTATATCTCAATTTTAAAAACTTTAGAGGTGCTGAGAGGGTGCCTGGAAGTTTGCTGCTTCGGCATTTCTGAACACAGGGTGCCATGATCATAACATAGATACCAACCGCCAGAGAAACACTCTGGGGGGTGGGCAGGATTTTTAGTGTCCCCCAGGTCATATTGTGCATACTCCACTGACAGAACATCCTGGAACCCTGCTCCAGAATGCTTAGCACCCACAAGCCCACAGTAGAAAGATGTTTAGCTATCTGACATGCCCAAATGTTTCCTATTTCAATTCTAGTTCATTAATTTGGCTCCCAGTGAATGAACTTTGGTGGGTTGGTCTTCAGTGGGTTGTGAGCCAAGACCAGTCCAAAATGGTCTCTGAATTGAATCTCCCATTGCTTTATGCCAATTTCTGAAATACAGATTTACTTATTTCCTACCAATCTATATCCATCAGAAACCCAAATGATGAAACTGATTTCTGGGTATTTCCTTCTTAAAGAAGTTGTCCAAATCATACAGATAACAATGTGTACCACTTAGTGGGCACCTATTATATGGATCTGAATTCTTAGATTGCCCTTGCAAAGTTCTTATCCCCATCATGCATCCGAGGAAGGAACAGAAGAAGCTCAGAGAGGTTAAATGAGTTGCCCAAGGTCCTTCACCCAGTAGTATCTAGGCCAGCATTCAAAGCTAGGACTGTCTGACTTTTTTTCTATGCTTCTAAGCTACCTTCCTCTCCTATTACTGCTACTCCTTTGATGTGTGTGTGCGTGTGTGTGTGTGTGTGTTTGGGGGGGGATGTCCTCTGAGCCCAGAAAAGCTGGCAGAATCCTCTTTTACTTTACATACTGCTTATGGAGCCAATTAGTGACGAATGAGCAAAGAGTCTGGGAGCAGACATTCAGAAAGGAGACCCACAGGAAGAAAGGAAGGAAGAAGGGCAAGAAAGGAAGGAGGGAGAGAGGAAGGAAAAGAGGGAAGGAGGAAAGGATGGAGGAGGAAGGAAAGGAAGGAAGAAAGCTGCTTTCTCCTGCCTTGGTCATAGCAACTCAGAGGGATATTTCCAGCTGGCTTGTCAGTGAAGGGGGCAGAGACCATGACGGCTGGGGGAGCTCATCACTATCACTCATAAACCATATGTCCTCTGAAGAGAGGTGTTGACAGCACCATTTTCACCTCAGAGGAGGGGTATTTCCTGCTCCCATGGAAGAGCACATATGAGGGATATTTAACAAAGAATGCATTACAGACTCGTTGAAGAAGCTGCGTGCCCCCCAAGAAGACTTACTCCAAAGGGCTGTGGGGAAAATGGGACCAAGATGTAGTCTCAGACGCTCACAGGAGGCTGCCAGAGAGGTCCCAGAGTCACCAGTTCTAAGCCACCCTCTGTGTACCCAAAGCTCGGCATCACAAAGGCTCTATTTAGAAAGTAGGGAGGTTTTACAATTGGCACATTTCTGTAAACACGTAGAATTAATTCCAATTTTACAGCTCAGTTACTCCCTGTAACACACAGTCCATAAAGCATTTACAGTGTTGTTCGAAATCTATTACTATTTACATTCCGTTCCCTCCATGCAGGTAGGATGGATCTAGGAACTTGGCCAGAGTCCTAAGGAAACAGCTAGGATTAAATAGAATCCACAAAATGTACAGCAATAACAAGAACCCCAAATGGGACATGCAAAGAACAGGGAACCCCAGATGAAGAGGATCCTGATCACACGGGGGCAAGCTCAGGGAGACAGGAGGGCTTGGGAGGCTCCCTTAGGAGGCTAGATGGATATTCAGTCCTACCTCATAGCCTACATTTCCTTTGGATTTATTCTTTCAGCACCCCATCAAAAACATCCCCTTTTGTTTTTTTGGGGGGGTGTTTTTGTTTAAGTAATCTCTATACACAATGTGGGGCTTGACCCCAAGATCAAGAGTCACATGCTCTACTGACTGAGCCAGCCAGGTGCCCCCAAGAACACCTCCTTTTGGTACTCAGAGATGGATGTCAATGTCCATTGCCTCGTGTCACGCAAATTTCTCCAGCAGTATTCTGCCCCCAACACTGCCCTAGGTCAGTGCCCAGGGTCCTGTTGACATGGAGACTATACCCCTCATGGTTTCATAGCTCAGCCTCCTGACCCCTTGTTACAGGCTGCCCTCAGGGAACCAGAGAGGTCCCTTGCCTGGCCCTAGAGTGAGTTCACTTTTCCCAAAGGTAGACTCAGGTTTGGTGAGACCTCAGGCTCATATCATTTCTGTCCCTTTAAAATAAAAACAATGCAAAATTACAAATACAAAATCAGGTACAGGGCCTTAAAAGAATCCCAAGTCCACATGCTTAAACCCACCTTTTCAGTAGACCCACTTCTGCCCCTCCCCGAGCTTTGACCACCCAAGATCTTTGATGGCTCCTGTCTGGTAGTAGGAAGCAAGGCCTGAACTTATTTCTCTGGCACACAGAGATGCCTAATTGTTGGTTTTCAAGCTCAGGGTAGAAATTAGAAAGATCAGAGTAAGAAGTAAAAAGAAGCCCAGCAAAGCTGAGGACTATTAATAGATTGAAGCACTGGGTTAATCAATTAAAAAGTAATCATTTTAAAATATCATTTTAGAAACTTACACAGAATACTTACTGGTTTATTTTTTTTTAAATTCTATTTATTTATTTGAGATAGAGAGAGCAAGCAAAAGAGAGCAAGAGAGAGCACAAGCAGGGGGAGGGTCAGAGGCAGAGGGAGAAGCAGACCCTGCTGAGCAGGGAGCCTGACGTGGGGCTTGATCCCAGGACCCTGGAATCATGACCCAAGCTAAAGGCAGATGCTTAACCGACTGAGCCACCCAGGTGCCCTAATATTTACTGGCTTAAATAAACTTATGAGATGTTGTTTACCAGCATACAACATTTTACATTTATACATTTTTGTTGTTACTGCTGTTATTCTTCAATTCCATAAATCCCGGGAGAAACTGATCACCCATTGCCTTGGGACCCAACACCCCGGATATTGAGCTGTTACTGAGCTATATACCAAATAACGTACTAAAATCTGCCTTTCGCCCTGATAGCTGGCCTGGCTGCCAATAGAGCAAGTCTAAGGCAAGAAGCACAGCTCATCTCCTGCTTAGATTTGATCCCTTGGCTACTGAAGCTGCTGTGATATGAACAGAAGAAAGAAACATTTCAAGATCCATAGTGAATTACACCAATGAACCAAGTAGCTAGACCCAGCAAGGACATACAGCCCCTGCCATCATAAGGGCTGAAATCTATGATTGCAAAAGTATAGTGGTACCTTAGACCAGAGCAAACCACACAACAGGAGTTTCAGCCCAGGTCCGCGAATAACCCTCACGTGAGCTCAGCATCTCCAGGCCAGGTGGGGGTACATCAGGCTCCGCTGGAAGGACCCCAACACAGCAGTAAGAACATGTCCTCTGGATGCCACGGCCTTTGTTATTGGAAACCCCAGGCTGGAGAGGGAAATGAAACAGCTAATTAGGGACAGAGCATCATGTTAGGAAACCAAGTATAACTCTGGGAGCAGTAGAGAAAGGTTCCGATGGGGAGGAGACTCAGGCCGGTAAGGGGAGGGCAGAAGCACCCAAGAGAAGGAAGGGACCAGGGACCAAGAGAGGGCCCGCCAACCGCCCTTGGCTCCAAGTCCTGAGGAGTCAGTGCCTCTTCAGTGGCCAGAAACAGTTCTCCAAGGGCTAGTGCTGGGCTGCCATCTGGCTTCAAGCCAGCCAGGAGAGCAGACGAGGCTGGAACCATACTTCTGACTCCTGTTGTCAGGAAGGGAATGAAAGTATTCTAAAGAGATCCCTGTTCCTATCAAATCTTTTCACTTTGGAAGCTTCTTGCTGGCATTTCCTGGTTGTGTTTGGGTCCTCTCACCAGACTGGAAGGTCCCTGGGAGAACATGCCTTATCTAAATAATAATAGATTCCTCTCGTGGAGCTCTTACTGTGTGCTAGGAATTGCTCCAGGCATTTTGTCTTCAGTTGTCTCACTTCATCCTCCCAATGCCATTTTATACCTCAGGAACTCGAGGCTCAGACCAGACTTTATTTGCCTAGGAAAGCACAGCTAATTTAGTGGATAATTAGCACTCAAGTCCAGGATATCTGATTCTAAAGCCATTTATTAAATGTTTGCCAAATTCATTGAACTAGTTCCTACTGGATATGAAGATGTGAATACAGTCAGCTCCCGATGCAATGATTAAAAATAATCCTAAAGCAATTCATCCAAAATTCATCACCATTTGACCCCAGAATATACTTTTGTCCACATAGTTAAGCCATATGTAGGAACATGAGTATGTTTGCTATTCCAGGAATTTATAACTCTAAACAAAACGATAAAGACACTCAATAAGGAAGCTCAAAATGATGAGTTTTCCAACTCTGATTTTCCTTCTAGAAGTTCTCCCTATACAGACATCCGTCCTGAGCCTGCTTCTCCTCTCCATCCTAATCCTCTCCACTTTTAATTTCCAGTTCCAAGCTCCCTTGAGCTTCCACATTCACATATTCAGCTGCTTCTTTGACATCTCCACTTAGATGGCTAACGGGCATCTCAGACATCCTCCACAGCAGACCCCTGTGTCCCACCACCTTCCCCACCTGTCCTTCTCCCAGTCTTCACCATCGCAGGACGTGACATCACCTCCCACCCAACTTCTCAGATCAAAAACTTAGAAGTCATCCCTGATTGCTCCTCCACAGCCCACCCATTGCTGATTCTTGCTGGTTCCTCCTCCAACATCCCTCCTGGATCTCATCTAAGCTGTCATCAGCTTTGTGGGTTCACAGAGGAAGCCTCAGTCCTCTCATCTACAAAATGGGTAGCCCAGATAATTTACTTTCTTAATTTCTATTTTGGTCATCAAATTGTTAAGAAAAATGCTAATGTTTTTCAGGGATAGCCCTGCTCAGAAGAGGGGGATTGTCTTTTCCAGGTCTGTGATTCTGATAGAAGATGTAAGATGCCATACATTCCATTACCAAAATATTTCCTGGTCTATCCACCAATTCATATGACAAAATTCTTCTCTTGGGAAAATCATTTACCCATTTTAGGTGAGGGTTGGCTTTTGTTTTTCCTTTCTGATCCCAGCTGTTTAAAAAAATAATAAAACTTGAAGAAGATAATATAGATATTTCATCTTTATATAAAAACAAAAGTTAAAGGTTAACTTACTCAACAAGAACGTATTTTTTAATGACAAAGATGGTCTTAAAGGAAACTGGGCAATCACGAACTCCCTTAGCAGCATTAAATAAATTCCTCTTCTGTGAAGTATCAGGAACGGTTTATTTCCCCATGCCCTCAAAGGCAATCTGGATTTTCAGTTAGCCATCACACAGGTAGACTGAAAGAGGAGCTGTAGTTGCTGGTAGATTAATTAGAATTTTTTTTCAAATATTTTTAACACACTCTTCCAGTTACGCAACCAACCTTAAAAAGTAGATCTTAAAATCTTGGAGTCTGTAACACTTTGGGTCAGTTTATATAAGAGAGAGAGAGTGTGTGTGTGTGGGGGGGTGTGAGTGTGTGAGTGTGTGTGTGTGTGTGTGTGTGATCTCGCCCAGGATCTCTTCGCAATCTGTGCTGGTCTGTGTGAAGTGGTGGGCCCCAAGCAATAGTGCAGAACTAGATAGCACAGCTCCAAGGCCGCGCTCTCTCATACACATTCCTGGGAAATGTAATCTTGTGGTTTCCAATCTCATTTCTCTTAGACTACAGATATGAGTGAATTTTACTTTGAAAAGAACACATGCACTTTGGTTTACATTAAGATTAATTTGAGATATATAAAGAAAATAGAGCCATTTGGGACCAATATTTACTAAATCTGAATCTCCATGATACTGCATCAGACTTAATTAGTGCTTACTTTCTAACTTAATTGTGACAGGCTTCCTTCTGTTTACATTTCTGCAATTAAACAAACCATCACCTCCTCAGTGATCCCTCTTGAAGAAGAAACGCAGCTGGCTTGAAAGTTAGCTTTGGTCCCTAGTCCCTCCTTCCTCACCTTTTTTTTCTTATAGACTAAACAAACAAACAAAAAAACATAGTCTGCTCCCCACCCAGCTGTTAGGGATATATAAACTCGTATTGACAACCAAATGAAACATATAAATGACAGTCTATTTCTTTCAAAATTTACAGGAGTGTACTGGGGTCATAGAGTGACTGATAATTTAATTCTACCGCATTAGTAATGGAGAGCCCCTCCTGGTTGTTTTTCGGTCAGTTACATGAGAAGCTAGCAATTAACGATTTAAACTTTAAAAACAGCAGTATTGATTAATTCACATGCCGTGACTTACCATTTGAAATTAGAAATACTACTATAGAAAAAGTAGATCTCTCACTGAGATCCTGGGCCCATCATTTGATATGTTTCTAAAACAGCATCTTCTTAGATTAGGTGGTGGGTGATGGATTAGGGCTCCATTTAATTTCCTGGATTACTGAGAGGCCTAATTCTAACCAAATAGAGAATGTAACTTCCGATCTCAGTGTGTGCTCAGGATGAACATAATTCCCTAAAAAGAAAGAGCAGTTTGAAGCAACTCTGAGTTGTGGTTAATAGAGCAGGATGCAGCTGTGGGCAGATACAGCCAGCGAAGAGAAAGAAGGTGGTCTGAAGTTATAAGCACAAATTAATTCCCTGTAGTTTGTTGGCTTTTGAAAGCTGTGACTTCGGGTTTACCTGACTCGTGACCAAGGACGGAAGAAGGAGCTGCCTAAATCACGCACTGAAGGTAATGAAGACAGGGGTGACTTAGTTTCCAAACAATGTGTTCCAGCAACACGGGACTTTCACTTCTGTGCTCACTGGTGGACAACGGCTCTTAGTTGGCTAAGCCACCCTCACGAGTACCAACCGTTCTCATGGCACACCTCAACTACATTTGGACAGCATACCTTTCATCTCCCCTTGCCTGGAACAATGATTAATTTGTCATTGATTTAGAGCATGTTGGTTTTTTGTTGGCTTATTAACAGACATTATCCTGTACGCTTTTGGCTTGTGAAATTCCTGCACTGAAACTGTGTTAAATAAACTATTGGCAAAGACAATCTCAGTCCCTGAGCATGAATTTGCCCCCAAACAATACAATCATACTGATGAGAAGAGACCATATCCTAAGTACTGCTCGAGTGGTCCCCCTTTGATGCCTCATATTTAAATGTCTTAAAGCACAGAAGCTCTCATTGCCCCAGCAGAGGATGGTAACAGAAACTTTTTTTTTTTTTTTTGCGGCATGACAGAGGCTGTTCATCCATACAGACGTTATGCAGAGGCTCATGTTATTAGAGCTTCTCTGAGGTTAGAGGGCCCAAATAAAAACCTACTTTTGGGAAAAGACACCATGGGAGTTCACAGGCAGGAAGGGGGGAGTCAATTGAGATTCTAGAATCCATACAACAGCTTGAGCTGTCAAAGGCGGACGGTAGGCGTAGAGTGGGAACACTTGATCTGAAAGGCCCAAACAAAAACCCTCCCCACCACCCCCCACCTCCCACCTCCCACCCCCCAGAGATGTTGAGCTTCTCGGGAACAACTAAACATTGACTATAAAGAGTTCTAACTTTGGGAGCCTGAGTTGTGACCCCTTTGGCCAAGTAGAACCCTAAGGAACGTTGTTCTACTTCAAGAATTATTTTGACCCTGCACGGGAATTTGTACTTTCTTGTTGGTTGCACATCCCAGCAAGGAGTTGCTTCATTTACCTTTCAAAGGGTTGGAGAGAGGACTCTGAGTGCCCGGACCTGCCCCCCACCTCCTGGGCCTCAGTTAGACTGGTTTCTCTGGCACACAGCAAACCATTCCTCCTCGGAATGGCCAGTTCATTTAGTGCGGTCACGAGCAGCAGTCTCTTCTCTGTGCGGGCTTTCTCAACGCATGATCATTCCCTCCAGGTGATGTGAATATTGTGGTTCACTCTACTTGTTTGTGCCCTATAGTATTTGAAAGAAATGATGTAAATTTGAGAAATCTACCTAATCATATTGTTGCGTTCCTAGAATCAGTAAGTCTTTGCAGTCAATAGCAGCCTTGTCTGTGTGTTGGTATGTATTTTCCAGGAGACCCGTGGCAGTTTCCAAATGTCACCACTTTACTTTGCATTTTAATCTCCCACCCTGGCAACTCCTTGGCTAGGTGCTGGGTGAGTGTTAACATGAAGCGAAAGCTGGTAAATTTGATACAAGGGCCCTTCACTCCTTTCTTCCTCCTCCCCCCCACAACACACCTAGAGTGCGTGCACATGCGCGTGCACACACACACACACACACACCCCGCAGAGCGGAGAGCCCTGTGCTAAAGATGGACAGCAGATAGAATGGTTCTCCCAGGTTTTCATATGAAGCCCCTGTTGCCTTCATTTGGTGGGGCAAGAAACTCGAACTCACAGGACATCTTTGACTAACACAGTCAATAGCAGAGTGAAAAGCCACCAAAATGACATTTTGCACTTAAAGCTGTCAACCAAAGCTTAATCTTCCCTTTGTTTTTTAATAACTATTCCTCACTGAGGACTTGCTAAGTACCGTGCTTTGTACTAGGCACTACACTTAGTGCTGTTCATGCATTAAATGCATTCAGCTCCCAAACCCTGTGATGTACATATTATTATTTCCATTTTATAGACGGAAAACCAAGGCAGGGACTTAGGAAATTTCCAAGTTCACAGAAGTAAGTAGTGAGGCTAGAATTTGAACCCAGATCTCCTGTGCTTTTCCCAATTATATAATACTGCTCTCGTGCGGCATTCTTCAAGAAAATATGGTTTCATGGAAGAAGCACCACATTCGGAGTGAAGACACTTCTTCGTTCAAGTGTCAGTTCTGCCTCCAAATGTGAACTTGAACAAGTAATTTGAACCTTATTTTTTTTTAATTTTACTTATTTGTTTGTCAGAGAGGAGAGAGAGAGCACAAAGCAGGGGGAGCGGCAGGCAGAGGGAGAGGGAGAAGCAGGCTCCCCACTGATCAAGGAGCCGGATGCGGGACTCAATCCCAGGACCCTGGGATCATGACCTGAGCTGAAGGCAGACATTTAACCAACTGAACCACCCAGGGGTCCCTAATTTGAGCCTTCTGATTTCATCTCTACCTTTCTTGACTATAGAGTTCCACCAGGATTATTGAGAGGTTCAAACAAGAGAACATGTGGAAAACCATCGCAACCTGAGGTGTGCTTTAGATGACATGAATATGGTGGAAGCCTGCTGCCCCGTGGTACTGGGCGCATCCCACTTTCTCTTTGTTTGAACTGTGACAAAGGCAATGCATAAAGGCCTGTGTTAACATGGTTCTGGAGCCTTGTGTTTGGATTTCACATTAAAGGGAAGAGTCCCAGGCACCTGGATGGCTCAGTTGGTTGAGCAACTACCTTCGGCTCAGGTCATGATCCTGGAGTCCCAGGATCGAGTCCCACATTGGGCTCCCTGCTCAGCAGGGAGTCTGATTCTCCCTCTGATCCTCCCCACTCTCATGTGCTCTCTCTCTCTCTCATTCTCTCCCTCTCTCAAATAAATAAATAAAATCTTTAAAAATAAATAATTAAATAAAGGGAAGAGTCCCAAAGGTTATGAATCTGAAGTCAAGCTGTGCTTGCTACGGAGTACAGTTTTTGCGTCTGTGCACCTTGCTGCCCAGAGCAACGTCTGCAAGGAAGGCGCTGTACCTTTCCAGGAATGAGAAGAAACGAAAAGACTCTCAGTGCCTAACTTTATAGAGCAGTAATTCTCTCTGAACAGAGCTCACACCACACTGTTTACATCTTTGAAGAGAGTGATGATGTGTGCCAGGAGAGCTCTCCTTGCCATTGTAAGAATATATCAACATAGAAGCAGGATCAACATGTGATTTATGATTTGTGAGTTTTGCCCTTCAGCCAATAGGTTCTCACAACCTCTGCTGCCGTCCTCCACGGAACTTAACCCCTATTCTATTAATAATTTTGAGTGAATATAGGCGCAAAGTTTACTATTCTAAATACTAATGAAAAATATTTCCAGATTCAATTTTGGTTGGGCATTACCCATCGTTCCTCCAACCTGTAATCTAAGAACCAGGGGCCCTCATGGAGCTAAGCCTCCCGCCTTTCCTTGTTAGAGCTGGCCGCACCTTTAGTAACCACCTCCTGCGAGGGATTTGGCGGAGAGTGCTAAACCGGGTCGTCGTAGATATAAGGCAACAGAAAATTCAGGCAATGAGCCAAATAATTAAAGGTGAAAAATCCAACCTTTTCATTCATCAGATACTGGCAGAGAATGCTTTCAGAATTCCCCTTAA